>NW_003852411.1:2197417-2204033 GCF_000181295.1 Otolemur garnettii | reverse complement strand
TGAGGAATCTAGTTGAGGATAAAATAATTCCTGTGCATTTAAAAACATGAGTTGGCAGGCCAGACCCAGTGCCTTCACTCTGTAATCCTAGCACTCTGGGATACCACGGCTGGAGAATTGCTTGAGTTCAGGAGGTGAAGACCAGCCTGGGCAAGAGCAAGACTTCATCTCTAGTAAAAATAGAAAAATTAGCCAGGTATTGTGGTGGGCACCTGTAGTCCCAGCTATTCAGGAGGTGGAGGCAGTAGAATCGCTTGAACCCAGTTGTTTGAGATTGCTCTATATGAGCTAGGCCAACGCTGGGACTCTCTACCCTGGGCGACAGAGACTGTTTGAAAAACAAAAAATTAGTTGGCAATAGGAGTCCATATTACTTGCTAAAAGAAATTCTTTGGCATGTACAATAAGAGCTGATCAGAAAAGCTTTGATGAAGAAATTTGAGTCTGGACAGGACAGTGGAGATACTTTTCTATAGAAGCCAGGCAGCAATGCTTTGGAGTTGAAGAGAAAGCGTTGGTCTAGAAATTATGTTTTAACTTCCAACAGGGAGATCAGTAATTAAGTCAAGGTGGGATTTGTCCTTTAAATAGACATCAAGTCAAATCAATAATGACACCTGCTTTTCATTTCTAAACAGAAAAATGATTTGAAATGGGTTCATAAATGTACCTACCTAAACATTATGGCTAAGACTCCAGTTGTAAATTATCACTGGCCAGCACTCCCTGAGGCGGTATTTCATAATGTCCTCTAAACTGCTTATGCAGATTTTTTTAAAAATGCAAAACATCAAAATTCTGCTACCTTTACAATCTAAGGAGCTGATTTTGAGAATCACAATCTTTTGATGACACATGGTTTTGTGAACCAAAATAAAATCTTAAGGCCTTCCACCTCCAGCAGCTGACTGACTAGACCCCTCTTGGCCAAGGGGATCCCCAGAACTTCTAGCCATGACAAAGGCAATCAGATATGCCTCACTATGTCCCCCTCTCTTCTTAGAGAGGTCCCTTGTGACTCATTAATAAACCTAAGGCTATGCAATATATACTTGCAAGTCCTCAGAACACATAATAAACTACCTGGGTCTGGGCCTGTGTCTGGTAGTTTGTCTCTAATTAACAGACCCTAATCTTAACTCAGGTATTACTTTTCACTGACTCCTGGCTTAGTAGACAAACCCTAAACTCTTTCAGCAAATTGTGAACTAACGAATCTTTAAACCCACCTATAATCAATGTATGGCTTCTGCATATTGATTTATGACTTTACCTATAACTCCTGTCTCCCTGAAATATGTAAAACCAAACTGTAACCCCACAGCAGTGAGTCACGTGTTCTTGGGTGTGGCTCTGGGTTATGGTCCTCATATTTGGCTCAACATAAACTGCTTTAAATCATTTTACAAAGTATGGTTCTTTTCTGTTGATAATTTACCACCAGAAAAAAGAAGAAAATTGCCTGTCCAAGAGAAAGTGGATAAATTTTAATCTTTTCCCCAGGGCCTGCCTCTATGCACAGAAATCAGGGGACTCTGTTGTAATAAGGGTACTGTTCCTTTAGTACGCACACCCATTTCCTGCCTTTAAACACAGTTTGGACTGTTAGGTAGTTAGTTAAGAAGGCCTCCCAGGGAAGGAGGACAGGGAAGGGACCCCCAGACCCCTATCTCAGTGTCACCCACCTTTGTCCCAAGTGGTGGCTCATACCTGGGGAGCAGGATGTACCCTACCAATCTACCAATCAGAATTTAGTGTGCCATTTGCAAAGAGGTGTAGAAGACTCTCTAATGGAACAACAGGTACAATAGTCTTTTTTTTTTAATGCAAAACATCAAAACACAGCCTTAGGACTAACTGTCATGTCATTAGATTGAATCTACATTGGAGTCTACCAACCCCCATGGGTTCTCGGACAGGCTCATGGAAGGTCCATATATGCAGTAAGACTCTGGTTCTGAGGTGACTTCTAAACCACAAGGCAGTCCCGACCCAGGCAGTATTAAAGAGAATTGTGAGCCATAACCCATGCCTCTTTGTGTCTTTACTTTTCCTTATCCTGATGACAGCACATGTCATGAGAATAAGATGGAGTCACTCAAGCTGGGCCAATACGACACAACTGGTCTGGCTAGTTTAGGTCCTAAGTGACCTTCACCTCGTGTCTTCCATCCTTGTTTTGTAAATTCAGCTTTAACCTTATAGTATATCTCTTGAGTGGTTTAGGGCAATTTATTTAGTAGATTAACTTTTGAATTAGAAATGTTGTTTGAGGGGTTAAGCCCATTATTGTTGTTTAAGATAAGGGTTAACATGGTTTTTGTTTTGAAATTTTATGTCTACAACTGTGGTTTTGGAAATGGAAGAACAAAACAATCTTGGAGAGGCTAGTCTCACTGTTTTCCAGAATTGCTGGTCTTCTAATAATAAAGTTTGGTGGACCCATCCCCATCTATGTATATTGACTGATAGTAACAGATGGCTGGACCCTCTTTTCTGGTAACAGTGACAATGGAGGCCTGTTTGCTGTCTATAGCAAAATATATCTTGCTGTATAAACCTGTATACTGCTCTTACTCTGTAAATTTATCTCTATCTTTTTCACTAAACTTTGTTTCACACTTGCCTTACTTTAAGATGTCATTATTTGACCAAGAGTACTCCAAGAACCAGGTAGCTACCTAAAATCCTGACATTTTAGGGGACAGGCAGCTGCCTTGAAACCCAACACAACTGTCACCTTCTCTAAACCATGCCCTCCCCCTCTTCAAGAAAAAAGAAGAAAGAAGAAAGGAAGGGAGGGAGGGAGGGAGGGAAGAAAGAAGAGAGGGAATGAGGAAGAGAGAAAAGGAAAGAAAGAGAGAGAAAGAAGGAAGGAAGGAAGGAAAAAAGAGGAAATATTAGAGAAAGGGAAGGAAATGTTTAAAGGGCTGGTATAGAAGTATGGCATTCTGGTGATACAGGGTTCCCCTAGTCAGGACTGGACAGGGACTTCCCTACCACCATTTTCTAGGCCTGGGCAAATAGGCCTTTCCAAGATTGCATTCTCTGGACCAAGCAAGTTCAGAGAAAGGGAGCCTGACTGGTATCTCATCTGGGTGATCCCTCCTGGAGTAAAAAACATACACCGGCTGCCTCACTTGAGACATGGACCATGAGGACCAAATTTATTTGCTACTCAGCATGGGCAGAATGTTTTCTGTCTGCTGGCCCCTGGCCAACTGTGACAGACATTCCCAAGACCCGCCTCAAAGGCAGTATATGAACTCCTAGATAAAAGGCCCACATGGGCTTCCCTCTTGGTTTCCCCCACCTCTGTTGCCAGAAGTTCTGTTGACCTTCTTTCCTTTCTATTTCTGTCTCTGTCAATAAACCATCCTGTCACTTATCCACCATGATCCATGGTTTCATTCTGGGAACCCCAGGACGAAAAGATCCAACACAGAAACATTTTGGCAACACTAGAAGGTAGAGTGTCTAGGAGAAAGGGGTTGAAGAGGTAGGCAGAGTCCTCATAGCAGTGCTTGGGGAGAGTTACCACATTTCATGCATTTCCCTGGCTCAGAGAGATAGGACTAGGGGATGAGAATAGACAATCGTCCTCCATACAGCAATGTCTTATTTGAAGAATGCCTTTAAGACACTGGAAATTGGGCCAGCAGCTAAACACATCAAAATAATCCATAGCTTACCTAGAGAAAAGAAATTCTCATTCACAAATGGATAGGACAGGGATAAGCTATAGTCCATTAGAAAACACTAAGTCTGAAGCATCTGATTTTCTTGGCAACTCCCTAAACTCACCTCCTTGGTTTCTTTCTCTCACTTACAGTCCTTTTTTGAAACTTTTTGCCTAATAGGGATGTATCTGAAGAGTAGCCCATATGAAAAAGACCTAGGAGTTCAAGTTGACATAATTTGACAGTAGTAAACTGTCAGTAAGTGGTCCCCCAACATCTAATGTAGTCTTAGGCTGTGTAAACAGAGGTAGAGTATTTAGGATAAAGGAGATGGTAGACACATCTGCTGTGGACCTGGCTATGAGTGAGAGCTTGAGTAGGCTGGCGTCCCCAAGGACTCATAGAGATCAGCAACTTACAGACAGAATATAAATAAAGCTAGAAATTAACTGACGACTACCCTGCAGCTACAACTATCTTACCAGTAGGCTATAACTTTCCCTCATTAAATCCTACCTAAAGTATTCTTTGATCTGTAGCTTAGTGCTCCTCTGTCCTTCAGCCTGATAGCTTTCTTCCTTGAGCAAAAGGAAGCTGTTTAATTGAAACATGAAACTGTTACCTTCTCATTTTTTGCCTTGTGTATGCATGCCCCCCAAGTCCCTAATAAAAGGCCTTGAATATTCTGCTTGAGACAGCACCTGTTAGCCTCCCTGGGGGCTGATATGATGTCATCTTTCATGGGTCAAAACACTGTGTGTGTGTGTGTGTCTGTGTCTGTGTGTCTGTGTGTAACTCCCGTTGTCTGTCAAACCCTGGGTGGTCAGGTAAAGTACTTGCATAGAGGGACTCCCAGTCCACTGTGCTGCAGCTTGGGCCTGAGTTGCAACACCTGTCCTAGCAGGAACATCTCTATAGTTCTGGACTCCAGACTATAAAAAGATGTGATCTTTGGGGTTTTTATCAAAGCCCCCTTCTTTTCTCCTGCCATTCCCCAAGACAATCTCATCTCTGATGCCACATACAGTTATGAAGGGAGTGTCCTGTATGAAGGCAACTGGTCAAGGTGGGAGGGGATTTATGCAGCACTGAAATATTAATTCAGGAGCAGGATCAACCCTGGGGGAAGGAAGGATGCAGTGCCAATTTCTAATTATTTACGCCAGAGGGTATGTGCTTTCCTAAACATCAGTGAGAATGTGTTTGCCAGGAGTAAGACCTGTGTCTCGTTCAGTCCCATAGGCTTCAATTATCTTTTGTATATTGATGTCCCTCTTCAGATCATACCTAAAACCAATTGCTATTGGACAGGAAAAGGTTGGCAGGAAGCTCCTACCCCAATTTTATTCTTTTTTAATTGGATAAAAAGAATACAAATGTATTCAATATTTACACATGGGAGCCTTCAGAAAGAAAACTAAGCTCCCCATTGGAGTTTAGAAGTTCACATGCCTTTCTGGTGAAAAGGATTATGGGAGGGAGGAAAAGAGGTATTCCACTGAGGGGCAATAAAGGATTACGAGGATGAATGGGTGGGAAACAAAGATTCACTGATAGATGTTCTCTTTGGAATTTGAATGAGTCTGAGACAGGACATTGTCTACTTAAAGAGTCTATTCAACTGTGGTCACATTCCAGGTCTTACAGGGAGAGGAAGAAAAGAATAATTGTTCTCTAGGTGAATCTTAGGCAGATAAAGAAACTTCAACTTTTTTTTAGGGGCAGGGAGGAGCTGATGGTGGCAGAAGGAAGGTCAGGGAGACCTCACTCAAGTCTTCTTCAATCAGTCAGCATACTGAGGCAAGAAAAGTAAAAAGCAGTTCTAAGAGTCCGTCCTAGCCACCCTGTGTAGGCCTCAGCCAAGCCACAGGCGTTTCTATTGTCTGCGTGTTTCTCCCCTGACATACTCGGGGCCTAGATTGTAATCTAGTAACTCCTTTGGGCTTCCATTGCCCTTGAGGGCAGGTGGGCTGACCAGTGTCAAGGACGCGGGTGAATCTGACCTTCCCCTTGAGCCCGGGACCTTGAGGATGATGTCAAGTCTCACTCTTTATTTTATGACCCTCACTCTCTGTCTTATGACCCTCACATGCACTCCAACCCTGAAAAGTGGATAAAAGAGAGGCAAGGGATTGAGTTGGGGGCTCAGTTTTGGGAAACACGCTGGTGTTCCGAGTACCCCCGGCTGAACCTGCTTCCTCTAATCAACTGGTGCCTGGAGTCTTCTGTCTGCGTTGGTTTCCTGCTACAATACAAAATGCCATATTTAGGAGTTTTGATTTCCAAGCCCCAACATTCCCCTGCCTGAAACTTTCTTAAAAGTTTCACACATTAGGGTGGCACCTATGGCTCAAAAGAGAAAAGTTTCACACATGAAAAGCCGTGCTGGTGGCTGTGGAGAGAAAAATTGAGTTAAAAGCTCAGTGGCAAAGGATTCTTTTAAATCAATTTTTTATTTCTGAAAATAAACCACTCCCACTCATTAAGCAGCTGTGTCTCATTTCAGGAGATGGTATTGTTGATGAGCTTTCAAACAGAAGAATAACAAAGGTTAATATTTGGAAGAGTTTATAAACTAGTTTTCTTAGAATTTGGAGGATACCCAGTTGGGATGGCTAGATGTTAAGTAGAGGTAGAAGTAAACAGTGGCAATCTAATTTTTCTCTTTTTCTCACTCAGAGTCTATGTTGTTACAGATGTGCTTATGTTGCACCCAGCCAGGTTCATCTACCTATTGCCCAAGAAGAAGCCAATATCCAGAAACTTGGTTTATAGCAGAGAGTTTATTCTTTTTTTTTTTTTTTTTATTGAATGGTAACTGTATACGTTGATGCACTTTGAGGGTACAGTGTGGTGTTTTCACACACAATCCATGACACTTCCATCAAACTGGTTAACATAGCCTTCATGTAACTTTCTTAGTTATTATGTCAAAA
>NW_003852411.1:2167271-2196836 GCF_000181295.1 Otolemur garnettii | reverse complement strand
ATGGGCTAATCTTACTGGAGTTAGGTGATATCTCAAAGTAGTTTTGATTTGCATTTCTCTGATGATTAAGGATGGTGAGCACTTTTTCATATATCTGTAGGCCGTGCGCCGATCCAGAGAGTTTATTCTATGTGGTGCTAACCAGGGAGATGGGAGGAATTTCTCAAATCCTCCTCCCCAAGAATTAGAGAGACAGGATTTTTAAAGACAGTTTGGTGGACAGAAGTTTAGGCAATCAGGGTCTGCTAATTAGCTCATTTCAGAGCAGGTGGAACCATCAGTCCTTTGGTATGGGAAGCTGCCTGGTTGGGTCAGCCAATCTACTGGAATGGGGGGAGGAGGGGGGTCTAAAACTGGTTGAGTCAGTTTCTTGGTCTGGGTGGGCCAGTCTATCCACTGGAATTCAGGACCTAGAAAATACTGTTATACCCAACTTGAGTGGAATTATAGAGAAAATGCCAGCACACTGAGTTCAAATTAGGTATGGAGTCCTTTACTGGCCGGCCAACCAAGAGAGGTTCACACCTGAAAAACTCTCAGCCACTTACATAAGTAGGGGTTTTTTATATCCTTCTTTCAGTTGGGGAGGGGATTGGAATTCCTAATGCAAAGCAGTTTACAGAAGCAAAAGAGGGAGTGAGACCTAAAGGGCCAGGGTTACAAAGAGAACCATATGGTGTTTTACAACAGTCTGCATCCTGAGCTAGTCTGCCCTACCTCCACGGGGTGTGTTTATTTAACATTTTCCATTCCTGAAAGGCCTACAAGCTCAGGGACAGGTCTTAAGACAGTGGGGGTTGTGGGATGAGGGAGTGCAAAATGGGGTCAATCTGGCCTTCTCAATACCACAAAAAATACCCCTAAGTGTCAAACATATGACATATCTATGGGAGAAAAAGCCAAGAATCTTTATAATTACCAGCTGGAAGTAAACAGGAGAGAGCAACTAACTATTAAGAAAACAAGAGGACAGTGGCGGATTATTATCATTATTTGAGCTAAGCCTGTCTCTTCACAGAGTTTTGAGGTCCTCACTCTAGTTCTCACCTTAACCCCTTCATCAATTTAGAAAGGCAGTTTCACTTGCAGGGCCTCAAGGTCATGGTAATTTCATGGAGTTCAAGTCAGAAAAATGAAAGAAAAATTTGAAAACATTATTTGGAAACTTGTAACCAGGAAAGAATTTGATCCAGAATTCAGTCCAAATTGTAGGCAAATAATAAAATCTCAAAAACTATAGATAAAGCTGGAATCTAATAATGAGCTTACTATAGTTTTTTCTGAAACATAATTTTCTTTCTCTATAACTATAGTAGGACAAATTTATTGCAAAATAAATTTTAGTCTCATTGAATTTGTCCTAATTATTTGCACAAAGTGTAACAAGAATAGTTATTGGCCATATAGGCTTTTTAAAAAGTTGGTTTCGGTGGTACTTTCTCATAGAGAATCTCAGGTTAGACTTAAAACCTTTCAAACCAAGCCAAGGATTTAACTGTGCTCATAGATACCTGTAGGAATTGGATAAATTCCTCTTGTCTTGAGGTCCCAAAGTCCCTAAAGACCTGCCAGAAAGTGATACTTACTTACAACAGGTCAGGATATGTTCAGATGAAGTACCTGGCCATTTTTTCCAAAGGGATTTTTATTGCCTCTTTAAATTCAATCTTAATTCTTCTAAGTAGCCTAGGAATACCTGAAAATATGTCATACCAGTTAAAGCCTTAGTATAATAACCAGTATCTCCAATTGTGTCCTGTTTAAAAAAAAAATTCTTATTGAACTTATGCAGATAATTCTATTGCCATAAATAAGAATACTCCCAAATAGTTTCCAAATTCTGGAGAAAACAAGTAGAGAGAAAAACAAATGCTTCAAAGTTTGCTTACAAAAGTACACTTTACCAATTTGTCATAAGCTATAAACAGCTCAAAAGAAAGAAAAAGATTTTCTTGACTTCTGGAAAAATAAAACAGAATTAGCAATTCTTCAAATAAAATATTTTAAAAATTAGGCCAGTTCCATGTGTTTAATTTTTTTTCTGCTTGGGGTTAGGTTAGCAATCCCGGTTAATGCAACAGCTTTTCAATTGAAGTCCTGGAAGTTTTTATTAGTTTAGATCTACCCCAACTTTGATGAGAAAATGTCTTTTCTCTTCCTGCTGAATGTGAACGCATGTAATGGCAACTGCTACAAGCAGCCTTCTTGTTACTACAAGACGTGACTTCTGGGTGACCCCAATCGACTGGACACAGAGGAGAGGTGAGAAGAACCTGTATTCCTGACAACCTCATTTAACTACTGAGTCAAGCCACCTGGAAGATCACTCTGTGTCTGAATTTCCTTTAATGCAAGCTAACAAATGTCATTAATTGTTCAAGCCACCTTGAACTGAATTTTCAATAACTTGAAGTCAAAAACATCCTAACCAAAACATCTGCATTCTTTACTAGGTATTTGATTATGGCAAGGTCTTTCCACGGAGTCATTCACATTTTACTAAATGTACCACTAAAGACCCATCATTTAATCTTATTAGAAAGGTACCCTAACTAAGGACATACAACCAGTAGGGTTTCTTCTGTCTGGTTCATCTCATGTATAATGAATATGATATAGTGCCTAAGACGGGGTACTAAGCCCTAACTTTACCACTCAATAGCTGTGTGACCCTGAGAAAGTTGTCTAGCTTCTCTGGGCCTTGTTTTCTTTCCTTGCCAAGGAGATAATCATAGTACTTACTTCAGAGCATTATTGTCAGGATCAAATTAAATGAAATAGGATTTATTTCAGCTATGAGTAGCAAACAGAATAAATAAAAAATGACAGTGGCTTAACCGAGGTAGAAGTTTCCTTCCTTCTCACATTCAAGGATCCCCAGATGTGCATTCCAGGATCGGGGTGGCTCTTTGTAATAACAGAGACCCAGACTCTTTCTACCTGTTGCCTCACCCTCAGTGTTCCCTCATAGCACACAATGGTTCCTAGAGCTCCAAACCTTCGGTCACCAATCCATGCAGGGGGACAGAAGCGGAGAAGAAAAGCGTGTTCCTGCTTTTTAAGAGTATTCCCCAGAAGTCACATGCACACCATTCTGCAAGTGTGCCCAGATAAAAATCAAGGAACTTGTTATGGAAGAAAGGGAGAAAGCTTCCAATTTCTGCCACGACCTGTGAAATAGAAGCCTGTCGATGCGGCACAGACTCAGCATCAATGCATGGCAGTTATTTTTATTAAAAATCTTCGTTTCTCTTTACCACAAGAGCAGGCCCTCTTCCCACCACCCAAGATCCCACTGCAAGCCTTGCTGCTGTTGAAATCCATTTCTTTTAGGCCCATTGAGGATCTATTTAAACTGATAACTACTGAGATATCACTCTGTATAGGCACAACACATACAGAAATAAAAAATACCATCCCCATTCTCAAGAATCTCACTAGCAAGTTAAAGATGGTCAAGTAACGGCGTATAAAGCTCAGAGGAAGTGCTTAGTAAATCTCTGCAATTATTATTCTTGTGCTGGAGGCCTAAACTATGAGGCCAGAAGAACCTAAGCTTGAATTTCTGTTCTACCACTTACCAGCTGTGTGACCTTGACCAAGCCACTAAACTCCTCTGTGTAGTAGCCCCGTTTCCGCGTCTTAGACACGGAATGAGAGTATTCAGCTCTCATTTTACGTGTTACAGGAAAGAACACTGCATCTAAGGATTCCTTTATAAACTTGACATTTCAGTCACTAATCTTGTAGATTGTAGCATTCTAAGAAGTTATTGTCTAGACTAGAGTACAGCTTCTCAACGTCACTAGATGAGAAAAATGTTTTTCAAACCTGTGACTACTAATACTGAGAACGTGTCAAGTGGCTTCCAATACACTAGAAGGATTCTGGTGACAAAGAAAGAGTCTAAAAAGTACATAAAACGCCTTTGTGAAAATTTACTCATCTTCCAAGGAGAGAAAAGGCAGCTAACACCTGTGATCTTGTAGCTTGGAAATCTAAAACTTGCTTTTTTTTTATGAAAGTCCAGATCTCCAAAACATAAAAAAGATAAACTGGCAAGCATATAATTTAGTTCTGTTGTTTTATCTACAGTTGTGTGGTAATTTGAGTTAAGCACGAATAAAGATCGAGTTGGCTGTGTTTGCAGTTGACTCATAGGCCTTATAAGAAGTTGAAAGATAGATTGATGTTTCCAGTAAAAGTATTCTCCTAGTGTGTTCGAATGAG
This sequence comes from Otolemur garnettii, assembly GCF_000181295.1. Taxonomy (NCBI): domain Eukaryota; kingdom Metazoa; phylum Chordata; class Mammalia; order Primates; family Galagidae; genus Otolemur; species Otolemur garnettii. Next base: position 2,192,606 of record NW_003852411.1, on the reverse strand, counting down.
GAAAGAAGAGAGAAAGAAGGAGGAGAAGATAGAAAAGAAGAAAAGAAAGGGCGAAGAATCACAGCTTTGTTTACGGGAAACTTGAGAACTCTGGCTCCTCCAATAGAGAAAGGAAAGTCCAATGCTTAGTTCTGGCAAAGGAACACATAATTCACTCCCATCTCTCCTCAGATGCAACCCACTACATAGGAAGATGTGAACACACGTGAACCTGAAAAAGTGAATCCTTCAAGATGGATTCTGAGTGGCTAACTGGACCTAAATTTTATTTATTTTCCTTTTTTTTATTAAATCATAGCAGTGTACATTAATACTATCATGGGGTACAGTGTACTGTTTCTGTATACAATTTTAAGTACTTTCATTTGACTGATTAATATAGCCTTCATGTCTTTTTCTTTGTTATTAAGCCATTTATATTCTACATTTAGAATGTACATTTATAGGATGAACCATAGACATGATCCCACCTATCACCCTCCCTCCACCCACCCTCCACCCTCCCCTCCTCTCCCTCTCCCCTCTCCCCATATTCCTGGGCTAAATTGGGACCTAAATTTTAAATACAGCCAAGCGTCTATTCGGTTACAGCTAAGTCCCTCGTATACACTGAGTTCCCAGAAAACCTCCAGCTCTACTCATCTTCAGGACTTTGAAGCTCACTTGAACCAATAAGCAGAGCTCACCTGTCTGGGGCAGTCAGGACTCAGCCGTATCAGCCGATCAGGACTCAGCTGTATTGAGGAAGCCGAACTCAGCTATGCTGACTAGTCAGAACTAAGTGAGGTTCAATCCTTCATGTGCATAAACAGACCTAACTGGAAACTTGGATGGGAATTTTTGCTATAAAACCCAGAAACTGGGGCGGTGCCTGTGGCTCAAAGGAGTAGGGTGCCAGCCCCATATACCAGGGGTAGTGGGTTCAAACCCAGACCCAGCCAAAAACTGCAAAAAAAAAAAAAAAAACAAAAAAAACAGAAACCCTCTCTTTGTTCCCTAGAACATACCTTTGTTTTCCAGTTTTTAAATTTTAATACATTTAGAGTAAAGTGGTTTTTACTTACAAGGAAGAATTGTATAGCTTGAGCTTTTTGTGTACGCATCACCCGAATAGTGTACATTGTGCCCGACAGATAATTTTTCATCCCTCATTCCCTTTCTCCTCTCCACCCTTTTGAGTCTCCAATGTTCATTATACCATTCTGCCTGCCACTGCATACCCAATCGTAGCTCCCTCTTGTAAGCGAGAAGATGTGGTATTTGGCTTTGTATTCCTGAATTAGTTCACTTAGAATAATGGCCATCCATCCAAATTGCTTCAAAAGACATAATTCGTTTGTATGGCTGAGTAGTATTCTGTGGTATATAGAATTCTATGATGTATATACACACACATATATATGTTCAAGTCAAATTTGACTTCTGTGATTACATAAGATACAATATACAAGGTAACAGTCATTATCAGTATATATTGAGTATTAGAATTTCCAATACAGTTATTCCTTTCTTAAAATGTGTGTACATGTTTTTGACATCCTTCGTGTGCCCATGTGGGACTGTGTATATCACATTTTCTTTATCCACTTGTTTGTTGATGGGCACTTAGGCTTATTCCATATCTTAGCATTTGTGCACTTGGCTGTGATAAGTATGTGTCTTTTTACATAATGACTTATTTTCCTTTGGGAAGATACCCAGGAATGGGATAGCTGCATTGAATGTAGGTCCACTTTTAATTCTTTGAAAAATCTTCAAACTATTTTCCATAGAGGTTGTACTAACTTAGATTACTACCAACCACTGTATAAGTGCTCCCTTTTCACTGCATCCATGCCAACATTGATTGTTTTTAGCTTTTTTAGTAATGGCCAGGCTGACTGGGGTATGGTGGTATCTCATTATGATTTCAATTTGTATTTCTCTGATGATTAGTGATGTGCATTTTTTTCATATTTTCGTTCGCCATTTGAATATCTTCTTTTGAAAAATGTTGGTTCATGTCATCTGCCCACTTTTTAATAGGATTATTTTTTTTTTCTAGCTGAGTTGTTTGAGTCCCTTGCAGATTCTGAGTATTAGTTCTTTGTCAGATATATAGTTTATAAATATTTTCTCTCACTCTGTAGGTTGCCTGTCTACTCTGTTGATTATTTCTTTCTGCTTTCATTTCTTTTTTCAGTTTAATTAAGCCCCATTTATTTATTTTTGGTTTTGTAGCAATTACTTTTGGTGTCTTTGTCATAAATTCTTTGCCTAGGCAAATACCCAGAAGAGTTTTTTCTAAGTTTTCTTCTAGAACTTTTGTGGTTTCAGGTCTTACACTTAAGTCTTTAATCTATCTTGAGTTAACTTTGTATAAGATAAGACGTAAGGATCCAATTTCTTCTGCAGGCAGCTATCCAATTTTCCCAGTACTATTTATCGAAATAAGTATCCTTTTCCTGATGTGTGTTTTTGTCTGCCTTGTCAAATATCACTTGGTTGTAGGTATTGGGCTTTATTTTTGAAAATGCACCTTTGTTTTACACTGAAGAGTACACTCCCCAGTTTACACTCTATTCACTGAAATAGTCTCTTTCCTCCAAATTACTTTTCAGAGAACTTTTTTTCACAGACAAACTCAATTATAGGTCATTAGATCATCTTCTATAAGAACAGCTTAGTCTTAAGTGAAAAAAAAATGTATCACCAATTTCCACATCAAATGGCTCTCTCTGTTGAAGACTGCAATTTAACAAAGTGTGAAGCAGGTGGCCTGCATCAGGAGATAGATTTACCTGCACAGGCCTTGTGATGAAGTTTTTCAATCCTTATCAAAGCCTAAAATCCAAAAGTATTATTTTAAAATTTTCACAGAAAAATTGTGTCCTAGAAACTAAAGCTTCTGAGATTCCTCAAATTCCTAAGTACATAATTCTATATTAGGATGTCCCTGTTCAAAAAAGTACATCTCATTCTCTTGTCTCATCTCTCACATTCTGTTCCTCATTTGTTACTGTGGCCTGTCAAGTTGCAGACTCCCAGTAATCTGTAATTACTTACAGCCGTGCTAGAAGACCAACATTTCACACCCAGAGGTGAGTGAATTTACAAATCCAGAGTCTATAAACCAGAAGGTTTTTCAGGCCCCAAGATCTTCACAAAAAAAGAAAAGAGCTGGGGAAAATATTCTGAGTGCATTACTGTTGGTTATGATGCTTTCGTTTAGAAATAACAACACATCTGATTCAAATTGCTCGAACCAAAATAAATAAAAACAGAGAAAAGGAAAAAATATATTTACAGAATCCTTGTTGACTTTAGTCATGATTTGATCCAGAAGGCCATTGTGTATCTGTTTGCCTGTGTCCTGCCTCTCTGTGTCCTCTGTCTGGATTTCTTCACAATGGGAAGATCTGAAGCAGTTCCAGACCTCACATTCTCATGCCACATTTTTAAGAAATGGAAATATCCCTCCCAGCTGCTCTTTCAAAAACAGTAGAGATATTTTCCCAGAATCTCTTATTTAGCATCTTCTCACCTGGTCCGCTTTGGTGAGAGTCAGAAGTCCTACTCTGAAACCAGTCCCCATAAGCAAAGAGCAAGGGGCTTTGCCAATTGGCAATGAGGACCCTTCCCTGGACCTAAAGCTGAAGTCATTCCCCAAATGGTCAAGAATGTTAAAGAAGTTTCTCAAATGAAATAGCTAGATGCTGGTAGAAATCAAGAAGGCAGGGGTGTGGAAATCAAGGAGAAATTCTGAGGAAGCAAACGACAGATGCCCACTACAATTATTTAGTTCTTTTATTTATTTGCTGAAACCATTGCTAATTAGCTTAGGCAGACAATACAACTTCATTTAAGGCTCCTCAAAACGTATGTACCCCCGCAATATTCTGAAATTTAAAAAAAACAAAAAGTTTTAAAAAGTAATAGCACATTTCTGAAAAAAAGTACTTAAATTAAAAACCAACATACCCATTAACGTGTACACACATTAACGTTTTCTTATTCCCACTCAAAATATTTAGTTGACTATATATTAAAATTAAAGATTTTCTTTTGTTAGGAAACGCTATAAAAATGACCAACTCTCCATGTACTTGAAATAGAGTAGAAAGACTTCATTAAAATTTGTTAATGAATGAACGTTAACTGTAAGTATATGTTACAAAAATGTTTCCCAACATTTTGCACATCATGGCACACCTGAAAAATATATTATCTGGTTTAGACAATTGGGTCTGCTCTGAGGCCATTTCAAATCTCAAGGGATTAGAAATTTGTGGCTCTGACAATCCCTGGCACTGGCTGCAGAAATCAGTATCTTGGGACATTTTTATGTAACAGTTCAGAGGCAGAATGTACAATGTATGCTCTAAATTTTTCACGCTAGATGTCTAAACTCCCTTTAGACAGTATGAGATTGCAGAGGGCTTTTTTTTTTAAATCATCTTTTAGGTTAGTCATTTTTTCACACTATGTATCCTTCTGCCTACAAAACTTGTCCTCCTGAATAATTCTCAGGTACCATTAACATAGCTCATTCTTAGCCCCCTCTCCAATAAATACCTGCTCTGCACGTTCAAGGTTCTCCGATTTCCCTCCTTTCCTGGACCCCCTCTTGTGTGGTTAAGGACACCATCACCCACAGTCACCCATTTGAGACTCTCAGAATCATCCTGAGTCCCTCCCTGATTCCAGTGCCTCATCTCCATTAGCAAACCAGACACAAACTGTCTCAAATTTGCCCTTTTTCCTCCATTCTCACTGCCACCCTCATTTGTCTTGCTAGAGCCCTTTTCAAAACATCTCTGCCTTCATTCCACCTCCTTTAATCAATTCCCGGCACTCCAGCAAAAGTGACCTTTTAAAAAAATACAAATATGGACATGTCAGTCTTCTACTCCCAAGTGTTCAGTACTTTCCCATTTCCCATAAGAGAAGAACTGGACCTGGCACAGCACACAGCCCCACTTTAACCTGGCCCAACTAGGAGTCCGGTTTCATTTCTTGATGCCACCCCTCAGAAGAACATAACTTTTAGTTTCTCAAATAGTCCATAATCTCTATTGCCCCTCTGGCTTTGCTCTGCTATTCTCTCTTCCTGGAAAAGATATTCATGATTCCTCCATGTCTGCCTAGTGGAAAGCTTTTGCCCTTAAGAGCAAACTCAGAAAACATGTCCTTAGGACACCTTCCCCTAAGCTTCCCAGACTGGGTCAAGTACCTCTTGTAGCAGAGGGTGTGGTCCATACCCCGCCCCTTGCCAATTTAGGGCACTGAGGCCAGTATCTGCATTTGTCTGCCCAAGGACCCATGTGGTCTGCTTGTGGAGCAAGCCTACATTGACCCCAGTGAATATCTTCAAGAACAACATCAACCTGTGACTTCAGGAGGTTGAGATATAAACATTCCAACTCTCCTCCCCTTGGATGGAAAATAACTGTGGGGCATGTGTTTCATACCAGCTCCCTACACTCCCCCAACGAGGGAAGTTCTGGTCATGGGCAGGTGTAGCTGGCGTGATAATGCATCCTCCTTGGCCACTTTCTGTCTCTCATCTTCCCTGACCTTCCTGGCTCCTCTGTTGGCATTTCCTTTATTTACTGAAAACACTGCTTATATTTAAAGATTTATCTTAGGGTCTGCTTTGAAGGTGCCTCAGTGAAAACATCTTTTCTGCTCTGTTTCAGTTGCTAGCCTCCTAAAGTCAAGCAATCCTTGTCCCCTGAGAATGCTGGGATTATAGGCATGAGCCACCACGCCCAACCCTGAAAAGCATTTTAAATAATACCTACCATATAGAAAACTCTCTACACGTGTTATCTATTGTTACTACAAAATTCATGGTTAATATTGATGCTTTTTATGAATATTAAAGTCTAGGGATAAAAAACTATAAGCATTTTTAATAGTTATAAAATAATTTGCATGTTATTAGCATAATTATTATGACAAAATACAAAAGATGCCTATGTACAATTTACATAAATATGCATGCATAAGTTTAATGTAAATAATAAATTATTTTCAATAATGTAGGTATGGTCTAGTTCATAACTGGCTTGCAGATGGGCAAAGACAGTAATGCCTGGCTTCTGGTCAAGACTGTGATTTTCAGCACCAGGCAGGCTTAAAATAAGCCCTATCTCTCTGTAAGCAAGTCAATTAACCTTAATAATCCTCATTTTCTCATCTGTTAAATTGGAGTAGTTTCAGCACTTTAAGATTAAAAGAGACATATCTAAGACATTGAGCCCAGTGCCTGACATGAAGCGCTCAATAAACATCAATCTGAGGTGTTATTACTAAGTCAAAGAGCCTTAGAATTTATTATACATTATATGAACACAGATTTAAAACCTAGAGGTAAATTGGAAGGACTAAATCTGCATCTGGCTACCTGATGGCATGGACTGGCAGGAGGTCAGGAGTAAAAATAATTTCTGAAAGAAACTCAGGTGAACCATTGCAAGGTATGCAAACAAGTAGTGTGGAGAAAAACGCTCAGGAATTCATCCCAGCATGCACTGAACCTTGTTCCAGTATCAGCAGCTTTTGACGTGATTTTGATCAGAGAAGTACAGGTGATACTGAAAGTTATAGTTCAGAAGTTAAAGCAACTACTGCTAAGGAGTTGAGACTCTAGATTTATTGAGACCAGTAAGAACCACCTAACTGGTGATGTGAAAATTTAAAGAAAACACTCTTCATAGACAAACATTCTCCCGATGACATGAAAGCATATTTCACAATTCTGAAGCAAACACAAAAATACAATTCCCTAACAGGAGGACTAAAGCGAGACGATGAGGCCGAGGAAGAATAGAAGATGAGGGTTAGTTCAGACTAGCAAGCATTTATTGGAGAGTCCTCAAAACAGAGGTGAAGAAATGTACAGACGCTGTCAAAAGAATCCAAGACTCGACATCAGGCAGACCTTAGGAATCTCCCTGACACTTAAAAGATAACATAAACTTCACAAACAGTATGACCTCTCTGCCTTGCCTATGCCTCAAACCTATAAAAATGGACTAACAGCAAAGCACAATTCTGAGTACTGCAGGAAGGTCATGTATGTGAGGCATGGTGCTTGCCCCTCGTGTGACACAAACAAAGGGAGTAAGACTACCTGGAATAGAGGACAGAATCTGGAAATGAAAGATGGAGGGTACTTATTTGCGTCTGTAGGAGCACTGTGTAGGGACTGAGTCTAACCAGGGAAATCAAGCCTTTGAGAGATGGCACTTGAGCCTGGCCTTGACTTAGGAGTGGCAATCCTGCCAGTGGAGGTGAGGGAGAAAGCTGGGAACCTTAGGGGAAATCTCCTGGGCACTTTTAGCAAAGACACAGAAACGTAAGAAAGAAAAGGCATTCAGACCATCAGGAAAGCGCTAGCAGCAAGAAGCAGAAAACAGATTGGAAAGAACTGTGCTTTAATATTATTCCATTTTTATAGGTTTGAGGCATAGGTAAGGCAAAGAGGTCAAACCAGAGAGGCCGGGGTGAGGTTATAAAAATATCTCATCTGCATGAAGTCAGGGGTTTGACATTCTCTGTATTATCAAGACCTTATATTTTTAAGGCCTTCATTTCCACATGTATCATCTTTTCTAAAATCTCCAAAGCCTTGCAAGTAGGTAGATGAGCTATTCTGTCCCCATTTTAGTACAGAGAAGGAAATTGAGTCTGAGTGACTTCCTAAGTTACCAACCAGCAAGGATCAGACAGAGTCAGACGACAAACTAGTCTTGTTGCCCGTTGGCCAACGCTCTTTCCAACTGCCATACTTTCTCCATACGTGCTTAGGAGCCACTGAAGTGCTTTGCCACACAGAGCTTTAAAAACTAGGCCAAAATGTTTGACTTAATTTATTGTTTGGGTTGAGGACTTAAATAAATGGAATTGAAATATCGAGTCTGGCAATAGTCCATGTGAATACACTGGAGAGAAGACATGCTAAGGCTAGATCTAGAATACTAAAAAAGAAAAAATAGTAAGGCCAGGCACAGTGGCTCACACCTGTAATCCTAGAACTCTGGGAGGCCAAGGCAGATGGATTTCCTTGAGCTCACAGGTTCAAGACCAGCCTGAGCAAGAGTGAGACCCCCATCTCTAAAAATAGCTGGACCTTGTGTCAGGTGCCTATTGTCCCAGCTACTCAAGAGGCCGAGAAAAGAGAATCATTTGAGCCCAAGAGTTGGAGGTTGCTGTGAGCTATGACACCAAGCACTCTACAGAGGGTGACATAGTGAGACTCTGTCTCAAAAATAATAATAATAAAAGGTGACATGAAATCCAATAAAATATATTGGCAAAACTATGCATTTAAGTGTCAAAAAATATACCTTATAAGTTCAGATTGTGTAAGAACTAAATTAATAACTCAAAAGAAATAGATCTATGATTATGTAATAGTAATTAATATTTGTTAATTAATATTAAATAATATAGGATTCATGTAAGTTTTAGTAGTGTAGCTGCTAAAAACAAATGTCCTGTTTGGCTGTGTTAATAGAAAATTAATGTCCAGGACAAAAAGTTATGAGACCAATGTGCTGCTCCAGAAGTGCGTCCAGTTCTAAAAGTCAAACTTTAGAAGGACGTTATTAATAAGCTGAAGGAGTGTAAAACAACTAGAATGATGGTTAAAGGGCTGAAAAGACTTGTATTGTGTTGTGTCTTGTTTTGGTTTTGAGGAAACTGGAAGTTGAACAGGAGAAAGGAGGGTAGTAAGGAGATAGATCTCAAATGGTAAGATAGATTCTACTGAGCAGAATGAGAACCACTGTGGGATTGCACACAGTTTGGCCAAATACAGAACTTTTTCCCCCCAGTTAAGAATCAGCTGTAAGGTCAGGTGCAATAGCTCATGCCTATAATTCTAGGCACTAGGTGGGTGGATTGCTTGAGCTCAGGATTTCCAGACCAGCCTGAGCAAGAGTGAGACTACATTTCTACTAAAAATGGAAAAATTAGCCAGGCTTGGTGCCTGTGCCCAGCTACTCCAGAGGCTGAGGCAAGAGGATCACTTGAGCCCAAGAGTTTGAGATTGCTGTGAACTATGACACCATGGCACTCCAGCCTGGGGCAACAGAGTGAGACTCTGTCTCAAAAAAAAAAAAAAAAAAAACCCCAAAACTGTAAAATACTAACTTGATACTTCAAATGTATGAGCAACAGCTGAGGGACTGCTAAGGTTACTGCAAATTGCCATAGTGGGAAATAGATTTACCTAGAGGGTTTGAGTTCTCCAAAATAATTTTGAGTCCCTGATATTCTATACCCACACACAATGGTTATTATAAACTTGCAGCAGATTCAGAAGGAAAGGAGAATATAATAATAGTAGTTAAGAAAAGAGAAACTTTATCATGGCTTGTTCAGTCTAAATATACTGTATTTTATTTCTTCCTTCTTGATTCATTGATATTAAATTATCTATATTTTACAGTTATGGTGAACAAATGCCCAGTATGTATTTTTTTCTTTAATTCCATTCCCTGGTGCTGAGAGGCAGTATGTATTGATGGCAATTTATAAACCACCATTTTTTATTATTTGTAATTCAGCAAAATAACTTACACAAATGGGAATTTTCAGTGACTTTTTATTCCTTTTATGGGACTTATAAGTAAAGTTGTTTTCTAAATAATTTATCAGTGTTACATTATTAAATGTGCAGTAATGCAACTTCAAAGACTCATTATTCAAAGGGCATTTCTCACAAGGTACCTATGCTTTAAGGAAGAAACAGTCATAAAACTGGACTCCTTAAAAAGGTTTTTGGAAATAAAACATTTCTCCTTACTCTTTGTTTAGTAGTATGCTATGTTTTTAAAAAGTTGTAAAAGGGAAAATTTTCTAGAAATTGTTAAATTTCAGCATTTAAGTCATCCTAGTATTTGTACCAAATAAAAAATAAAAACTTTACAGATCATTTCATTAGTATGATATTTTCTAACTTGTTTTCTACATGATCACCTTATCTAATATCTATGAGATTGAACGATGAAGAATTTGGCTATGCAACAAATGCCTATAGATTAGTCATCAGTGTATGTACCTGATAAAATCATCCTTACTATTTACTCTCTGTTAATTAGAGCCTTTTTCTAGCTGGCACATCTGCATTCAGAAGACAAACTGATATCACTCTACAGCATCTAGATCAGGCTTTTAGGTATCCACAGAAGTATGTTCAAAATAGACTTAAAGCATAGCTTATTATGTTTTATTTTCTGTAAATTGCTGAGTCAAGTACATCATATTTTTAACCACACCTTTCCTCTTCGGTTAAAAACACAAAACACATTTATTAAGCCGGTACAAATTCCTTTTCTACACACAAAAGAAATACAAAAAAGTAAAATTTGTGGAAAGCTTTTGATAAGCTTATGAGCTGGTTGATGAAATAAGATGTTTGTGAAGGGACAATTAAGAGTACTATGAAGGATTTTACCATGACAACAAACGAGGAATGATATCTATAGAAAAATTATTCTTGACAAAATCATCTCCTTTTTGTTCAGGGTTCTTATGTCACTGATTCCTCTTTTTGGTCAAATGAACTCAGAGGAGCCACACTAAGTCAACTGCAGCTTTCCAGTTAATACCATCAGTTATAGGCAATGCCTCTGGGCTCCCACGAGCAGCTACTATGTGATTTCATTACTTCAACTGTTCAACCCCTTATACAAGAGAGTAGGGGGCCTGATGATCCATGACAAGGTTATGTTAGCTTTGAACAATTGTGGTCAGTTTTGTTGGGTTTTTTTTTTTAATGGCCACATTCTGTTCCAGTTTTATTTGTATTAGAGGAATTTTGTTTTACTGCAGCTCTTCACAGATTAATTTTATTTATTTTATATCATTTGCCAGTGACGCATATGTTTAGAGGAGGGTCAGATTCAGCTGTTCCAAAGTAGGAGTGAGTTCTCTGTAACACAATGTCCAATTGAACTAAAAGCAATTAATACTTCTCCATTAGATCTTGGCATGTAAAAGGTTTTTTTAAATGTTTCCTCCTGCATTGAAGAGCAAACTAGGACTTTCTTTTAATGTAATGAACCCTGTCGCTGGAAAAGAAATGGACAGATTATTGAACATCAATAATTGGTCAACATAGTTTAGCACTGACAAGAGTTGGTCTCATCCCCCAACTTCTGCTGAACTGTTTTCTTTGACTATTAGACTTGCATGTTTTAACTTGTCCTCTTGTTATCACCTACTTTTAGAAATCGTACCTCCTGGCTTCTTCTTTTTTTTTTTTCCAAAACACGCTATAATTCAAATGCCCTAATAGCTGTTAAGAAGCAATGGTACAAATTAAATTATTAGCCTTCAAAAGTTTTAAGTTTACGGTCCGTAAAAGGTGATATTCCTTGCCAATAAATCTGTATAAATCATTCCCAGAATATGTTCCCTATAGTCAATAGCTTGATTTATACCAGAGGTATAGCTTGATATATATATGTGTGTGTATACATGCATATATATATCCAAATATGTATATGTGTATATAGATATGTGTGTGTGTGTGTGTGTGTGTGTGTGTGTGTATAGAATAAGAGGAGGGTAAGAATAATAAGAGCCCTCAACTTTGGGCAGTTTGTGGCTCAAAGGAGTAGGGCACCAGCCCCATATACCAGAGGTGGCAGGTTCAAACCCAGCCCCAGCCAAAAGAAAAAGTTATTTGTGTGAGCTGTTGTGCCGTGGCTCTCTCCCCAGGGGGAGCTTGAGGCTCTGTGTCAAAAAAAAAAAAAAAAACCTACAAGAAAAAAAAAAAGAGAGAGAGAGCCCTCAACCTATCCAGGAGAAACCACTCTATCATGTGATTAGCATGAGCAAAACACCTGAAAAGCAACCAAGTAAGTATTAACTTACTTTTAACCAACCATTAAAAGTACAGAAGTGGCACAGTGTAGAAGACAGACGTTTGTGTGGATTAGGACAATGCACATATTAAAATGAGAGAGTGAAATTCTAATAAGAGCAAATCCAAAGGAGTGATCACAAAAGAGCTTTAGGAACATTAGAGTTGAAAAGTAGAAATTAGTCAGTCTCGCGTTAAGATCCCAGGTAGTGATTTCAGACTAATATCGAGAAGGAAAACTCTTCCAGTTATCCGATTTGGGTAGAAGATGCCTCAAAAATGTTCAGTTTCCTTTGCTTATTCTCTATTCATCAAATATCCCAATAATATTTTGTTCCTGAATAGGAAGTTTTAGGAGGAGAATATCCTGGGCAGAGTTGCCTCTTATAAGAGCTAATTTTAAATCTTATAATTTGCAAATTTGTATAATACAAATCAATTAAGAGTTTCTGAAACTTAAAATCCAGACTAGGAACAAAAAGATACCAATTTTCGATAGTAGAGCCAGACCACCAACCCTCCCTTTCCCTTACCGTCGGCAGTGTCAGTGATGAACACGTACCACTGAGCCATCTAGTGTACTTCAGGAGCATCTCCAAGAATGTAACTCGACACTTAAACCATAAGTGGGCCTCGAGATGTTTTTATTGTTTATATTAAAGGCTCAGAAACACAGAAATTTAAAAAATTTAAAGTTCCACTTTTAAAAAAAAAGTAAAATTATGGACTCTTAGAAAGGATAAATATAAAAAATTTATCGGCCCATGTGTGAGGCACATAAAATAAACAAAACACAGTTTCGTCCTTGGGAAGGTCACAGTCTGTTTGGGTAGAATAAAAAGCTGACTAGCAAAGCAGGATACAGTGTCAAAGTGCACTGGGAAATCTGTGTAGACTAGGCATGAGGGAAAGGGTAGGATTTCAGCAGAAATCGGAAAGAGAGTGGGAAAATAGGTTACAAAAAACGCGAACCCAGGTAAGAATCAAAAACGCACAAAGTATGCTAAGTAGATATTTTAGACTTTAGCTGAAAGTTTATCTAAGACTGAATAGAGATAAAGTTAGAAAGTAGGTTAAGGTGAGATTTTAAAAGACATCAAATGAAAAGATGTCAAATTTAGCCCTTATCCAATCATGCAAAACCCTTTATTTAAGGACAGGAGCTGTATTTTTTTTTTTTAATCCTAGCAATTTCCTGATAGGCTAGTTCACTGCCTCTTATAGGGTAGATACCAGGAGTGCATGTGTGTGTAAGATTGAGTTGGCTTCCAGCGGAAATGGGAAACAATTAAAAGCACTTACTAGTGACATGCCTGAGAAAACAGTTTTTAGCATCCACCCGTGCTAGATGATAGGGAAACCCCTTGGGAAATTAGGAAAGTTAACCCTACTCTTTTTTTTTTTATTAGAAGTTTACCACCTCTTATGGGTTTATTTTTAGGTACCATGGCAGTTATGTTGGCACTCAGAAAGATACTTACACATTAATTAACCCACCACATAACTATGTGAACTCAAGTTGTATGAAACAGAGGTTGCAATTATGTTTATAATTACTATAAGCAGCAGCATCTAAGTTGCTGCCAGATATTTCTACCAAATTTAGAAAGTGTTAGGGCATATATACATGAGTTCTCAATTAAAAGATCTCCCTGGGAGAAAAGAAGCAAAAATATTTTCGAGCTTTCTGGAGGAGGTATCTTTTATAAATTAAATTATTGTTACCGATACATCATAAAATGCTGAAACCATTTTTAATAAGTTCAGATGAGAGTTTAGGCTTCATCTAATATGCAAGGTACATGGAAAACTGAGGTTCAGAAGGGGAAGAAAAAGAAGAAATGTTTAACAGTAAGGTCAGTTTTATTATTGTTATTTTTAATCAGAATTTTACAAATAAATTTCAGATATCAGCTTGGCTTTAGAATAAAAGTCACTAGGGAGGTTGTATATTTTACAGTTTCATTCTGTTCCTAAGAAGGATGCTGTTCCCTTTCAACAGATATTCTAATCATCACATCAGAAGTACAACTGGATTTAAATGAAAACCAGATTGCACTTGGTCACTGACCAAGTAGGAGATTAAACAATAAGCTACACTGTGCCTCTGGGAGGATAGGGGTCCAAAAGGCACATTTGTCACCTCTGAATCACAGTGAGGACTGCTTTCCTCCTGTGCCTATTTTAAATAGTCAATTAGTAGGTGATAGGAGGAGCTGAGAAAGGAGGTCCTGGGAGTGTTTGAAGCCATCGATGAGTCATCCCAGAATAATTTGAAGGCATTGCAGAGTGTAGAATGATTCGAAGCTGAACAAAAGTTCTTTCATAAATAAAATCTAACTTTACCAATAGACATATGCATAAGAGTAGGAAGCAGTCACTGGGACATGAGAGACATCAGAAACTTCAACACTTTTCTGTCTACAGGACAAATCATTCCAGCAAATTTAGCCATTGTCATTTTATCAGGATACTATTAATACATAAAATTTAAACTTACATAGAAAAACTTAGAAGTCATTAGACCTCCCCCCAAAAAACATTTAATAATCCATTTACTGTTTTGAGAAATATTTTTTCTTTCTTTTTTTTTTTTTTTTTTTTTTTTTGAGACAGAGTCTTACTCTGATGCCCAGGCTAGAGTGCCATGGCATCAGCCCAACTCACAGCGACTTTAAATTCCTGGGTTTAAGCAATCCTCTTGGCATAGCCTCTTATGTAGCTGAGAGTACAGGCGTCCACCACAATGCCTGGCTAATTTTTCAATTTCTTTTTTCTTTTTTTTGAGACAGAGTGTCACTTTGTCACCTTCGCTAGAGTGCCATAGCATCACAGTTCATAGCAACCTCAAACTCTTAGGCTCAAGCGATTCTTTTGCCTCAGCCTCCCGAATAGCTGGGACTACAGGCACCTGCCACAACGCCTGGCTAGTTTTAGAGATGAGGTCTCGCTCTGGACCTCATCTCCAAAGCGGGGGTGGGGTGGGGTACAGTCAAGGGCACAATTTTGAATGTGTTACATTTGAGATACCTAAGTGGAAAAATGAAGTATCGAACTTAAGAATTGTCAGCTTTTAGATAATATTTAAAACTATGGGATTGGAAGAGGTAACATAAAGGCAGAATATAGAGAGAACATAAGGTTCTAACACTAAGACAGAATCTGGACGTTAGCGGTAGGAGGAGAAATCAGCAGAGGAAGCTAAGGAGAAGTCAGCTAGTTAAGCAGAAGAATAATTAAAAATAAAAGGTGTCCTGGAAAACATGTGAAGAAAGCTTTAAAAAAGGTGAAGCAACTGTCAGTGGTACCGATTGACAAAGTAAACTGAGAACCACGACTTTCGCATTTGACTTGACAATGTGTGAGTCATTAGTGACCTTGACAAAGTATAAGTTTCCATGGAAAGGTGGGAGGCAGGTACGACTGGACTGAGTTAAGAGAGAATTGTAGGGGAAGAATCAGAGACAAAGATAGCAGACAACTCCTTTAAAGAGTTTAACTGTAAAAAAATGAGAAATGGGATGGTAATTGCAGAGAGATAAGGGAAGAATTGCTAAATGGTTTCAGTAGGCTTATTTCTTCAGTAAAGAGAGAGGAGAGAAAATAAGGTAAAGGGAAACAGTTGCAGGAGCTCTATCCTTTATCACCTGGGAGAGGTGGGCTGCAGAGAACAATTAAAGGTGACGATTGCTTTAGCTAAGGCCCCTGAGTGTGGTTCTTAATCATGTTAATGGACCTGCGCAGCAGTCTCTTTGAGTATGAATGATGATGCTTTGCTGAGCACTCCAGCGTACCAGGCACTGCTTTCATCACTTTGCTTTGTCTCATCCTCAAAACAATTCCATGAGTCAAATTGAGCCTACACTTCATTCATTTATTCAATCACTGCACAAATATTTAATAAAAGCCTACTGTATCCTAAGCTCTATGTTAGCTATTGGGGAATAAAAGGTGAATAAAACCATCAGGTAAGAGTTGCAGAATGTTCACAATGTGCCAGGCTTTTTGCTAGTTACTCTCTATGTATAGGGTGTGGTGGCTGACACACGTAATCCTGGCACAGGGGGAGGCTGAGGCAGGAGGATGGCTTGAGGTCAGGAGTTTAGGAGGTCATTGACTTCTCACACTAACTCTAGGTATTGCCCACATCTTCTAGATTAGAAAACTGAGGTTTAGAGAAGTTAAATAACACCCAGGAGAATGTATCTATGATACAAATTCCGATTATGCAATTCTACTGTGTTACCTGCACATTCTCTGCCCTCTCTGCTACACAAGATAATCCTTTACACTGAGATTGTGGAGATGGGCAAACATTAACAAGAAAGAAAGAAGGAAGCAAAGAGGCTGGGTGCAGTAGCTCACACCTGTAATCCTAGCCCTCTGGGAGGCCTCCGCCGAAGACTCACTTGTGGGCAGAATCACTTGTGGTTCAACACCTGCCTGAGAAAAGAAAGACCCCATCTCTCCTAAAAATAGAAAATTTAGCCAGCCATGGTGGTGCACATCTGTAGTCCCAGCTCCTTGAGAGGCAGAGGCCAGAGGATTGATTGCTTGAGCCCAGGAGTTTGCATGAGCTGGACTGAGGCGATGGCACTCTAGCCCGGATGACAGAGCAAGGCTCTGTCTCAAAAAGAAAGAGGAAAAGAAAGAAGGAAATGAACGAATCCAAAAATGTGCCAAGCACCAAGAAGTCAAAAAATAAAAAACTTAGATGAAAACGCGGATGAGAATTGGGGAAAATGAGGACTGAGAAGCTCCTTTTACATCGGCTGTATGGAAGTCACTAACAAATACGACAAAGTTTTTAGGGAACGATAACAGAATGCAAACTGAGGGCAGAGGAGTGCATGGGAGGGGAAGAGGTGAAGGATGTAATTATGAAACGGAGCTGAGAAGTGGGAAGGGATGTAACAAGTGAGGTGTATCCAAGCGAGGGCTTTTTCAGCACAGGAGATAGGATGTGAAAGGCTGTGGATATGCAGATAGAAATGACTCAGTAGACAGGAGCATCATCGATTGTAGATAATACTGAAAGGAGAACACTAAATTCCTAAAGAAAGTGCAAGAAATGGGGTCTGTTACTCAAATGCAGAGAATAGCCCATTAATATGAGAAACACTGCCTCTTTATTATACTGGGAAGTAGAAACAGGTCAGGTAGGTTGGTTTCTAAGTTTGATAATGGAAGGGAAGATAAATTTGCGGATAAAAACAGAGCCAAAGCCTGAGCCCAGGTCTGTCTACATCAAAGCAGCACAGCCATTGACAAAACAGCCTTCCCCAAACTGCTTTCCTCTGAGAAGCAGGGGCTCTGCAGAGCCGGGGAATCATTTTCCTAAAGCAAAAATGGCCATAACTGCCTCACCCTGCCTGTTCTTTCCCCCTAACAGAATCACTGCTCACGTATTTTAGAAAGGACAGAAAGATAACTTTCCTCATTCTAAAAAAAAGGGCAGAAAAATACCAAGCAGGCAGATTCCTCCTCTACCAGGAGAGGGAGAAGAACCCGCTTGTTGTCTTAACGTGGATAAGAAGCCACTGTCTATGATTAATTCAAATTTGAAATACTTCCCAGTTCTGGGCTTCAAGCTTCCTGCCAGAGCCTGTTGCTCCTATTAAATTTTGGAAACGGTCGGAGACAAGCATTTCTCTAAAATACCAGTTGTTACAATGATTTTCCCCCTCTCTACGCGCTCTCCATCTCACCTCCCTCCTTATTTCTCTGCCCTTATTCCTGACTGTTCTTCCCAGTCTTTACTAAAACAACATTGAAGCGTTTCTCGTCCGTCTGCTTGCTTTCTTTCTCTTTGCCATCTCCATTTTCTAATTGTTTTCTGATTTAGAAGTAGCTTTCTTCGCATCAGGATCCATATGCCACACATTGTTTTACAGAATGGTTTCTGTAACAATCCTAGAAAAGTCTGGAATTTAATTCGGTTTGGAAATCCACCTAAACATGGCTGTTCTCCCTCCAAATAATTTCAGGAACAGCGGTTTTGTTATTCTAATTCACACCCAACCCTCACAGATCAGGATCCTGGCTTATCCTTAACCATTATCATTCCTCTCTCATTTCTCAGTCAATTTCACCCACTCCTCATCATTCTCCTCAGTAATCCTGTCAAAAATCAATTTGCTGCTTCCTCTGCTGTTAAAGTGGCTTATCCAGCAATTCTTTCCTTTTATGGTACAGAAATGAAGGTGGAAATCAACTTGCCTTTGATGATCCCTAATGCAGGCACGACTGAGTTCCTAATGCAGGTACTGTACCATTTTAGATAATTTGCAGAGACAGCTGCACTTTAGTCAAACCTTATTAAAATGGAAATGTTCATTATAATTCAAGAGCACTTGCTAAATTGTACATTAGGGTGTTCACTGAAAGCATTTGCTCTCAGGGTAATGTGTAATTACTAACATGACTATAATAAAGGCTATTGAAAGTAAAGCCCTGCCTATGCCCAGGATTACACCAGAGACAAAGAAACCCAGAAAGAAAGAAAGATTTTTAGACCTGCAGGGAACTCGGGTTTTAGATACCAAAGCAGTTTAATTAGGGCTAGAGCTGCCACATATTTAGTCTACCTAGGGGATGGAAGGGTAAAGATTTTTGTCAGTGTTTGCAAATTATACCCTAAAGCTTGGAATTCTGGATTGCCCTCGGAGAAAATATAAACCGTGACATTAATACTGAGAGGTGAAAGCTATTCCTAAGGTAGCAAGCATAGCCTAGACCCTAACTTGTCAACAGGAAGCAGAGATTTTCCCAAACAGAGTATCGATCTAGTTGGGACTCCCAACTCAGTATTTAAAACCAAACTGTGCTTAGATGGCTAAGAGAAGAAGACAAGGGAAGACACAGCTACACAGGCCTTGTGCTTCCTGCATCGCTACACTGCGACTCCAAAGACCCCTCTAAGTGGGTTTCAGGAGTTTGGTTTTCGGTTGGAAGCTTGCTATTTAAAGCATTGATTAAAACTGGTGATCGTGGCTCAGTGCCGGTAGCTCAAGTGGCTAGGGCACCAGCCACTACACTGGAGTTGGCAGGTTCGAATTCAGCCGGGCTTGCCAAACAACAATGACAACTACAATCAAAAAATAGTCAGGCATTGTGGTTAGCTCCTGTAGTCCCAGCTACTTGGGAGGCTGAGGCAAGAGAATCACTTGAGTCCAAGAGTTGGAGGTTGCTGTGAGCTGTGACGCCACAGCACTCTGCCCAAGGGAATGGCTTGACACTCTGTCTCAAAAAAATAATGAATAATAATTAAAAAAAAAACTGGTGATCGTTTTCAAATTTACATTTTGATATAATTTCATACGGACAGAAAAGTTGCAAGAATAATACAAAGAAATCCTGTATACTTTTCACCCAAACGTGTGAATGTTGTAGTTTACATTTGATTTATTCTTTTTCTATAGTAAATCTGCGTCTGTGTATTTTTCTAACTGTTTGATTGTAACTTGTAGATGTAATGCCTCCTTAGCCCCAAATACTTCACTACATATTTCTTCTCTAGCCATTAGCAAATTTAAAATTTATCAAAATCAAAAAATTAACAGTGGTTCAATATTATTACTTTATTTCAGGTTTCACCAATGCTTTAGTAATGTCCTTTATAACAATTACAAAAATCCCAAACTAAACATTGATTCCATTCATGTCTCCTTAGCCTCTGTGGAGTTGGAACTGTTCCTTAGCCTTTCACAGCAGTGACATTTGCATAATACTTAGCACTGTGTTGCAGATGCCCTCAATTTGCCCTCACGTGATGTTTCTTTTTGATTAGGTTACATTTATGCATTTTTTTGAGGAATACTATGTATCACAGAGTCATGATCTTACCTTCTTCTTATTTAATAAGTCTTGTAAATTCCCACCTCGTCCTCTTGGTGCATCATTTCAGGAGGCACTAATGTCGATTTGCCCAATTGTTGGTGATTTTAACTTTAATCACTGTGTTAAGATATTTTCTGCCAGGTATCTCCACTATTAAGGCATTATTCCTTTGTCATTTATTAGCTGGATTTTTTTTATAAAGAAGACCTTCCTCTCCTCCCCTGAGATTATATTTATATATCAGAATCGACTCATTCACTTGATCCTATTATATTTATGTACACATATGCAATGGATTATAATTTTTGCTATCATGATTTATTTTAATGCTCAAATTGAAAAAAAGGTAAAGCCACAAACTCATGATTTTTTTTTTGAAATTTGCATTTCTGTCTTTTATTGAGAAATCAATGCTCTGGCAAAACTGGGGCAATAATTTCCTGGATCTGAGTAGCCAAGAGAACTGTGAACACACATACCACCTCCAGTTTCTAGATCCAATTCCTGGTGACTTTACAAATGTGTATTACTTACTCTATCCCAAAGGGTCCTTTCACAAACTGATGCAAGTTCTTTTTATTCTGACTTTAATCTTACCAAAGGAACAGTGAGGATTATCATTCCCATGAAATTTGACTACAGAAGTGTTATCAAAACCCCAAAGTATTCAACCTAGGAACCTAGGTCTGGTCACTCACTGCACAAAGATCCAATCACTGAGACAAGTGGGATTGCCAAGAAAGAAAGGAATTCTTTTTTTCTTTTGAGACAGAGTCTCACTCTGTCACTCTGGGTACAGTGTCACGGTGTCATAGCTCACAGCAACCTCAAACTCTTGGGCTCAAGTGATCCTATTGCCTCAGCTTCCCCAGTAGCAGGGACTAAAGGAGCCCACCACAACACCTAGCTAGATTTTTTTTCTAATTTTAGTAGAAATAGGGTCTCACTCTTGCTCAGGCTGGTCTCCAACTCCTGAGCTCAAGCAATCCACCCGCCTCAGCCTCCCAGAGTTCTAGGAATATGGGCACGATCCACCGTGCTCAACCTCAAGAAAGGAATTTTTAATAGGAAAGACACCTTATTGAGATAGCAGAAGAAGCTGCCTTAAATCTATTATGTTCCTTGGGGCAGGTGGAGAGGAATGAGTCTTGGCATAAGGAAGTCCACTCTGGGGACGTCAGAATCTCAACTCCTTTGTCCTGCAGAAAATTCACCATTCCTGGGAAACAACTCAGAAGGTCAAGAAATTAGTTAAGGAAGATGATCATAAAAAACACATAGGGGTCATTGAAATTTGTTCATAGAGCCAGTCACAGGAGGAGAATGAGATGACTACACCGGGTTTTAGCTTCTCCATTCTCCTAACAGTTATTTCTCACAATAAAATTATTATTGTAATAATAATTACAATGCTGTCTACTGAAGTTTTGTTTGGATTTTAGCAATTGCTACTCAGTTTCTCAAGCCCTTGTGAGGCACAGATACCAGCCAGAGGGTGTCTTTGGCCTTCAATGTAGAGAGCAAGTTCCAAAGCAGCTAATCGAGGTACCAGCTGGTCTTTTCCAGCAACCAGACTTTGAGTAGACCACACTGACACCACTTGGATACCCGATATTTACAGAGACTGAAGAGCAAACACAAAGCAAAGGGGATTGTTTGAAGGGGAGATGTTTATGGAACCGAACACAGGTAGCAATGATGACAGGAATGAAAGCTGGTGACTTGTTACCTGAGCAAGCCACTGAGAAAGAGTCAGAAGGGAAAAAAGATTATTAGGAAAATGAATTATGGAAAATAGACTAAAAGCAGTGAAATAATCAGAAAACTGATTTAAAAACGAAAAGAATAAAGAACTACTTACAGAGAGGTGAAGACAAATGCCAAGCAAGTCAAACTACCTGCTTTCTCCTTGTTATATGTGTTGTATCTAAATGACTTATGGTTCAATGTTGTCTTTTTTTTTTTTGAAGTCTGCATTAGGGTGAAGAGGCACTGAACTAAAGCTTAGTGGGCATCTCCTGTTGGAAGTATCATAATATTAAAATTTTTACAAGCCTGGTGTCATTTAGTAGGGCTAACTAATAAAAAATTTGTCTTTTTTTTTTTTTTTTTTGAGACAGAGTCTCATTATGTCTCCCTCGGTAGAGTGTTGTAGTGTCACAGCAACCTCAAATTCTTGGGTTTAAGCAAGTCTCTTGCCTCAGCCTCCCAAGTAGCTGGGATTACAGGCACCCGCCACAGTGCCCTGCTTTATTTTTGTTGTTGTTGCAGTTGTCATTGTTGTTTAGGCCCGGGCTAGGTTCGAACCCGCCAGACTCGGTATATGTGGCCAGCACCCTACCCACTGAGTACAGGTGCCGCCCTGTGTTTTTGGAAGTGTAAATGAATACAATTACAACTAAATCAAATGATGTTTTTCAGAATCATGGAAAATGTTGAAGGGTTTTGAAATTTATAATTCGTATTTTATTATTAAAGACACTAAAGAGAGATTATAAATTTATAAAGCCATTAACCAGGATATAAAATCGACTCCTTTGTATCTTAACCCTAAGATAATATTGTTCGTGTGGAATGTACGGCTTGCATGAAATATTGCTAACTCCTGGGGGGGGTTGTTTTTTTGTTTTTTGCACCAACATGTATTGTTTTTTGACTTTTTAATAATGGCAATTCTGACAGGGGTAAGGTGGCATCTCATTGTGGTTTTCATTTGCATTTCCTTTATAATTAATTATAAAGGAAATTATGGTGAGCATTGGTTCATGTGTTTTTTGGCCATTTGTCTATTTTGAGACAGGGTGTCACTCTATCACCTGAGCTACTAGTTTACTGCAACCTCAAACTTTTGCGTTCCAGCAATATTTCTGCTGAGTAGCTGGGACTACAGGTGCATGCCTATAGTAATATTTTTTTCTTTTTCTTTTCTTTTTTTCTTTCTTTCTTTCTTTTTTTTTTAATAAAGACAGTGGTCTCGCTCATGGTTAGGCTGGTCTCAAAATCCTGGCCTCGAGTGATCCTCCAGCCTCAGCTTCCCAAAGCCGGATTGCAGGATTGAGCCACCATGCCTGGCACATCTTCTTTTGAGAAAAATTCTGTCCATGTCCTTTGCCCCTTTTTGATTGTTTGTTTTGATATTGCTGGAAAAAAAAAACTCATACATTTGGACATATGTCAGAACTATGGTTATTCTAATAACCATATGTCTCTAATGCTGTAGAGACATCAAAAAGGGGGAAAAAAGAAAGAAAGAAAAACACAAGTTAAAGTTACAGAGTCGAACAAGTTTGGGGTTTTTTGATTTTTTTTCCTGAGACAAGGTCTCCTCTGTCCCCTAGCTAAGAGTGCAGTGGTGTCATCATAGCTCACAGCAACCTCAAACTCCTGGACTCAAGCAATTCTCCTGCCTCAGCCTCCTACGTAGCTGGGATTATAGAAGCTAATTTTTCTGTTTTTAGTAGAGATGGAGCCTCTCTCCTGCTCATGCTGGGAAGATTTTTTTTTTTTTAAGAAATGACAAACACATATATTCATTAATATCCTAAAGGGGGTAGACTAAATTGACTTTGAACAGAAACAATAACAATTCTTCAAGGGAATCAGTTGTGCAAGAAACGTGAATGAGAAGTACCAGGGATGCTGTGACAGCTCACTGCTACCTGAATTGGGAGATTAGCATCTTACTGTCACCGGTTCTCATGCTTGTCTGCATATTAGAATCACTTGAAGACAGGAAAACATTCCGTGGCCTGAACCTATAGGGCATCTCTTCAATATGGTATGTGGTTGGGTCTCAGGCCTCTTAATCTTCAGTAAGCTGTGTTCAATCACTGCACTGCACTCCAGCATGTGCAACAGAGTGAGACTTTCTCTAAAAAAAAAAAAAAAAAAAAAAAGAGTTTCACAGTCCCACTCCAAAAGAGCAGTGGGAACGCCATGGATTGACCTCACAGAATCAGATGTGCAGGAGCTTTTGCTGAGGGTGTGAGACAATTTCAAGTTAAACAGCTGCTTCCCAACTTTGGTTAGTTTACAAAATAAAATTGCTGGACAAGATTATCAAAGAAACTCAAAGAAAAAAATTTAATCACTGAGAATTTTCTGGTTTTAACCTGTGGCTTTTCTCCTGAACTATTTTTCATTTTTCTACTCCAGGGCTCAGAAAAATGTACCATTACTTATTATTTCTTGACATGGTAATTCATTTTCTGAATGTCTTGTCAATAAAGAGAGTAAACCAGAATGCAATCATTTATCAACAGCCCAAGTGACCTTTAAACATTTGTAAGCCATTCAGACATATTCAATATTGCCTTGTATATTAAATGATAAAATAACTAAGGCATCTGTAAACATTGAACTGTGTCATTTTGTATCATAATTCTCTACAGCCTGAAACTCAATACATTTTAAGACTTTAGGCAATGGAACCCAAGGTTGACAAATGGTATCTGCTTAATACATTTTTACTAAATAAAATTCCAATTTTTAAATAAATTAGGTTAAAATTAAGAGTAGTGCATTAAAAACTGTTGCAAGTGACTAATATAACATCAAATAAATTACCCTGAAAATGATATATATAGTTTACCTATTCAAAATACATAGAATGGAGACACACTTAGAGTAAGATTATTCCTCTTCCTGATTTTTATCAGTGGTTAACCATATAATTTAATAGTAGTATAGTACAGTAACACTGAATAATGCTGGACTCAGGGCTTTCAGTGTGTCCATCACCAAAACAGTGTTCATTATACCCGATAGGTAAGTTTTTATTCCTCACCCCCCACACCTTTCCCTCTTCTTAGTTTCCAATATTCTTGCATCTCCTTGTACCCATGTTACCCATGTGTAAAAAGCTCCAGTTTACTAGTAAGAGCATGTGGTGTTTGTTTTTCCATTCCTGAGATATTTCACTTAGGATAATGGTATCCAATTTCATTCAATTAACTGCAAATGACATTATTTCATTCCTTTTCGTGACTGAGTAGTACTGTCCATGGCTATCTCTGCATGTGTGTGTATACATATGTGTATATAATATATATACATATATGTATATACACACCCCATATTTTCTTTAACCACTCGTGAATTGATGGACACTTATGTTGATTCCATGTCTTTGCAATTATAAATTGTGCTGTAATAAACATTCAAGTGCAGGTGTCCTTTTGATAAAATTATTTATTTTCCTTTGGGTAGATACCCAGGAGTGGGATTGCTGGATCAAATGGTAGGTCTAAATTTATTTCTTTGAGGAATCTCCATGCTGTTTTCCAAAAGGGTTGTATTAATTTACATTCTCACCAACACTGTATAAGTGTTCCCTTTTCGAGGCATCTGCACCAGCATCTATTGTTTTTTGACTTTTTAATAATGGTAATTCTGACAGGGGTAAGGCGGTATTGGTTTTCATTTGCATTTCCTTTATAATTAATTATAAAGGAAATTATGGTGAACATTGGTTCATATGTTTTTTGGCCATTTGTCTATTTTGAGACAGGGTGTCACTCTATCACCTGAGCTACTAGTTTACTGCAACCTCAAACTTTTAGGCTCCAACAATATTCCTGCTGAGTAGCTGGGACTACAGGTGCATGCCTGTAGTAATTTTTCTTTTTTTTTTTTTT
>NW_003852411.1:2160254-2167251 GCF_000181295.1 Otolemur garnettii | reverse complement strand
TTTTTTTTTTTTAAAAAGACAGTGGTCTCGCTCATGGTTAGGCTGGTCTCAAAATCCTGGCCTCAAGTGATCCTCTAGCCTCAGCTTCCTAATGCTATAGGATTATAGGATTGAGCCACCATGCCTGGCATATCTTCTTTTGAGAAAAATTCTGTTCATGTCTTTTGCCTACTTTTTGATTGTTTGTTTTGATCTTGCTCATTTGTTTGAGTTCTTTGCAGATTTGGATGTTAGTCCTTGGTTGGATGCATAGTTTGTAAGTATTTTCTCTCATTCTGTATGTTGCCTATTTAATTTGATAGGCAAATTGATTATTTCCTTTGCTGTGCAGAGCTTTTTAATTTAATTAAGTCCCTTTTATTTTATTTTTGGTTTTGCTGTATTTGCCTTTGGAGTTTTAGTAATGAATTCCTTGCCCAAGCCTGCATCTAGAAGAGTTTTTCTTCCATTTTCTTCTAGAAATTTTATAGTCTTTAATGTTAAGTCTTTAATCCATCTTGAATTGATTTTTGGATATGGTGAGAGATAGGGGTTCTGTTTCATTCTTCTGAATGTGGCTGTCCAATTTTCCCAGCACTATTTATTAGATAGAGTATCCTTTCCCCACCACATGTTTTTGTCTGCTTTGTAGATCCGTTGGTCATAGCAATATGGTTTTATTTCTGGGTTCTCCTATTCTCATCCATTGGTCTATGTCTCTGCTTTTGTACCAATGCCATGCTGTTCTGGTTACAATAGCCCTGTGGTACAATTTGAGGTAATTTCAGGTAATGTGATGCTTCTGTATTTGCCCTTTTCACTTAAGATTGCTTTGGCTATGTGGACCCTTCTTTGATTCCAAATGAAGCTTAAGACTGCTTTTTCTAGATCTGTGAAATAAGATGTTGACATTTTGATAGGTATTGCACTGAATCTGTAAATCACTTCGGGTAGTATAAACAATTTAACAATATTGATTCTACCAATCCACTAGCATGGGATGTTCTTCCACTTGTTTATATAATCTACAATTCCTTTCATTGTTTTGTAGATCTCCTCACAGAGATCCTTCACCTTCTTCGTTAAGTATATTCCTAAGTATTTTATTTTCTTTGTCGCTGTTGCTGCCATTACACTAGGCACATAGCTCTGACACCTATGGCCACTACCTAGATAGCTTTGCCCAATAACTACCACCACTGTTGCAGGAAGCCTTGGGCAGAGCAATCTCCTGTGACACCCACCTCCATGGTCTTCATCTACCCCCGGCCAAGTTTACAACAGCAGCTTCACCACCAACCCACCACTGTACGTGATGATCCCACAGCACTAATTTGGACTATGAAAACCTTCAAACGAACTTTAAAACAAAGACTATCCATTGAGTTATTGCTCAGGTGGGGAAACAGGAATCAAAAACTGTTTAGTGGGTGATTCCGTTTTAAGGGAAGTAAAACAGAGAAGTAGAATTGTTCATGAGATAGAATGTGACTGATTTTTCTTCTTTAGAACTTGAGTTCTACAATTAGCAAAGCAAAATGATTCACTAATTATGTAATAATAATAAAGTAATAATTATGCCAACAATATACTAACTGGAATTCTCTAGCTTTACTTTTAGTCATTAATCACGTGTTTTTGAAGTTCTACCTGCATAAGGAACTATCCCCTATAAGGAAGTATACCTTAGCAAGCAGAATCAGGATTCACTCCCAGAGCTTAGTGTTATGAGTAGGGCCGGCCACTTAAGATTAAATATGAGAAATCAGAAGCAGGTTACGTGAAAGAAATCATACCTTATAGACTAGCTAAAATCTTTCAAGAATAGAACTCAGTTCATTATAAAAATTTTGAATAGACATTGTATGCCTATACAAAACATCACACATACCCTTTAAAGATACAACTATTATGTACCTATCATTTTTTATAAAGACATTGGAAAGTTACTAATGATCTTAGGTAAGGACTTTGAAATGTTTTATCTAATAATTCCTCCAAGATTTCCCTTAACATCCCATTTCCCAATTTGCCACGTAGTTTTTAAGTTGGGTATTTGAATTGTCAGTGACACAACTAAGCTGCTTCATGGAGAGACATCAAAAGTCAAGCTCTGCTGGGCATCGTGGCTCATGCCTGTAATTCCAGCACTTTGGGAGGCTGAGATGAGAGGATCGTTTGAGCCCAGGAGTTCAAAACTAGGCTGGGTAATATAGTGAAATCTCATCCCTACAAAAGAAAAATAAATGGAGCATGGTGGGATGTACCACTGACTCTCATCTGGGCAACAGAACAAGACTCCATCTCTTAAAAAAAAAAATTCAAGAGTCAAGTCTGCCCCTTTAAAGAGCCCACAATTCCAACCTGCTATTACCAAGTTTTTTATAACCTTCCTGTAATAATCCTTCAGTAGGTAAGGATTTTCCTACCTGTAATAATCCTTAAGTAGGTGCGTTTTTCCTTTACTGCAAACTCCCTGTACCGTCACTTCTCCTTCCCCCCTGCAAGTACGGAATATGGGGCAAAAGAGAAGGCAGATTCACCAATTGCTCATTTAAAAACTCACCCCGTTAACCAAGAGGCCATGTGGGGTAGGAGAGAGAACGGCTGGCTTTGGAACATGTAGACCAGCCTTTGACGTGGATCTCAACCTCTCGGTAGCTTGTAGCTCAATCTCTGCTTGTTGCTCTTCCTCTCAGGCAAAAAAAAAAAAAAAAAGAAAAAGAATAGCACATATTTTATGCCAGGATGTCACAGGGATTAAGTAAGATAATATAGGCAGAGCATTTTAAACAAATACTCAGTAAGTGGAAATGCTGATGACTTATTTTAACAATTTCAACCTCTGGCACTTGGTGTGAACATATTATGGGAGAAAGGAAAGGGGAAGAGGAGACCATCCAAACCCCAAAGGCAGGCCTCCTGGAGGGGTTATAATTGAACTTGATCCCCACTCAACTTATGAAGGGCTTTTTCTGTTTTCTCCCTGACACCCAGCATACGTCTGGCATTCTATTGTTGACAAGCAACAGTCAAATGAAAAAATACTTAAAAGAGAAACTGTGTGAATAAGTCCCCCATCATAATTTTGACTCTGATATTTAAGCAAGTTATCTAACACCCTTTGGTCTTAGTTCATCTGCTCAGTGGAATTAATAATGTTTGCCTGGGCTCACCGGAGAGAACAGTCATGAGAAGAAACAAAATGCAAGCGGACCTGCCACCATACAAATGGAAATTGACATTCAAATTATAGCATTTTACTTTCTTTTCATAAGTATATTATGAAGTAAGATCGGTATAATAACCCCTGTCTTTCCTAGAGAGGCTCTGAGAATTGGAAATAATGTATGTAAAACCCTTGCACAGTGACTGACAAAATAAACTATAGCTATTAATATTATCATTATTATTACCGAAGGACTTTACATTTCTGCCTCCTGTAAAAGGGATATGACAGAACAGCTGTGCAAATACTGGACAAGTTCTCTGAAATAAAGAAAAAACGTCCGTGTCTCAAGCTTCAGGAGTCCGCCGTGTTCTTGTTTGCTAAGTGAGAACACCGTGTGCAGTGGGAATGAGTCAGCTCTGTGCAACCCTGTTCTAAGATTTGGCATAATCTTAATTAGCAGTAGTCAGAGTCCTCTTTGGGGACTCACACAATGTATTTCATCAGAATTGCATGACAAAATAAATAGGATGCTTATTTTTATCACCACACCTTTAGAGTCATCAATGGGATAGAAGTTACCCCGACCACTAAGAAACTCCCAAAGCAAATAATAAAGATAACTTTTCGAAGGTTTATCATTTGGCCATTCTAAACATGCTGCTACAAGTTTAAATGATCTTTTTCAAAGTTCTCTAGTTTCATTATAGATACCCCTGAATATACATATGTGTGTGTAAACATTGTTATTATCCTTGCCTAACGTGTTTTTCATTATGATTAGCTTATTTGATCTTTCCACTGCCCATCTGAGAGATTTAAGTAGGTGTTGCAATCTCTGTTTTGCAGAATAAAAAACTGAGATGCTACAAGATTGAGTGATTGCTGCAGGGTCAGTGATTAAAACAGAACTATAATCCTAATTTCTGAGTCTAGCTTCCTTCTACTGCATTTTGCTATTTTCAGTTATCTCCAATGCTCCAGGAAACTCAGATGCCCCTAAACAATTCACCATTTTCTCAAAATGACCATAAATAATACATCCAGACAGATACAATACCGATTATTCTAGGGAGTTGATCAAATCTTGCTATTAACAACATATATAAGAGGAAATCAACTTGACATCTGAGAAGGGAAACTTTCATAATCGCTAAAGATAAGAACAAATCTGTCAGGAAACTGACCCCGTCTATATGTGAGGGAGGCAGGGAAAGCTTCAGTTCAGAAGTCTGATTCTAATTGTGTATAAATTCCCAATCTCTGTACTATTCCAGTTTCATTATCTATGGAATAAGGGAGTTTTACTAAATGTCGTTGGCAGAATGTTGAAATTATCAAAGCTAAAACCAGTAGTTGAATCCATGGAAATATTCACTTCTTTAGTAACTATTGACTAACATAAATACTGATAAGCATAAATATTAGAGAGCTAAAACTAATCCCTACACAATAAAATAGGTAAACTCTTCTTGTGAGTAAGCTGCAATAAAATGCAATAGAAACTCCCTACATGACCACCTCCCTGTATTGACCACCTCCTTAAATGGACCTAATCTTCATTGATTAGACATGTGCCTATCAGTAAAGTAAGCCTACTTCTTTATGTTGACCACCTCCATATGTTGACCAGTTTGTTACAATCCCTTGGGTTTGTACAGAGGTTCTATACAAATATGATTGTACTTAGTATATGATGGTACTAAGAAGTTCAAGGTCAGAATAGGGCTAACCAAAATGTCCTTGTCAATGCAATTTTTTCTTTTTAAGAATTAAAAAAGATTTTCCTTGTGCTAGTTCATCCTGTGAGCCCTTAGAAGCAGCAGCCAAGTCAAGATCACCCCATCCCTGGAAGAAATATAGGAGTAGCCAGCGCATCTGACCAGCCCTCCTAGAAGAATATTTCTGAGATAAAGGAGGGACTGCTTCTCTTTACTTTCCACATACAGCCCTCAAGATTTACTCTTTTTTCTAGAGACAGAGTCTCACTTTGTCACCCTTGGTAGAGTGCTATGGTGTCACAGCTCACAGCAACCTCCAGCTCTTGGGCTTAGGCAATTCTCTTGCCTCAGCCTCCCAAGTAGCTGGGACTACAGGTGCCTGCCACAATGCCTGGTTGCCGTTTGACTGGGGCCGGATTTGAACCCACCACTTTCAGTATATGGGACCAGCACCCTACTCACTGAGCCACAGGCACCAACCTACTTTTCTTCTTTTTCATAGATAGGGTCTCCCTTTGTCACACAGGCTGGATGCAGTGGTACAGTCATAGCTTCCTGCAACCTCTAACTCCAGGGCTCAAACAATCCTGCTGCCTCAGCCTCCCAAGTAGCTGGGACCACATGCATATATATAAATATCTTATTTTTATAGAGCCAGAATCTTGCTATATTCCCCAGGCTGGTCTCTAGCTCCTGGCCTCAAACAATCCTTCCTCCTTATCCTCCCGAAGTACTGGGATTACAGGTGTGAGCCACTGCACCTGGCCACAAATGGTATTTTTAATTCATGAAGTTTGCTCCTTTTTGATGGTGGTTTGTTAGTGTCAAACAGCTTATGAATATTAGGTGAAGGTATCTTTATGCTATATAGGTTTCCTGGGTAACTGGTGTACTCCTATGGTCTAAGCTACAGCTTTATGCAGATGACTCTCGAATCTACACTTCAGCAGTCTATGCTTTTTCTTTGACCTATCTTCTGAACTCCAGATCTATATTTCCCATTACCTAACTCCAGAGCTGCATTTTCAGTTAATTTATTCAACCTACACTTTAAATTCAACAAAATCAAATCCTGCTCTCCTCCTCTCACCATCCAAGATGGATGCTTCAGAGTTATTCTGTTCTGTACTCTAAGTGGTCCATTGGCAACTAAGTGAAAAAGAACATTCAAAGGTCTTCACAGCCCCTCAAACCAAAATGTTATTGCAGTGACCACAGGAGAGTAGTTCCGTATGTGTATCTTGATGTTGACAGGGCTGGGTTTTAATCAGCACTCTGCCAGTTGCAGGTGTGAGAGTACACTAGTTATTCAGTCTCTCTAAATCTCAATTTTCAACAGACAATGGGGATAAGAAAACCTATCCTATATGGGGCTGCGTGAGGATTTAAAAAGGTAACACACGTTGAGGACTTAGCACAGTACCTAGATCACCATCACTGGAGCAAAATCACCTTCATCTTTCTCTTTTCCAGATGATAATAGATTCTTTAGTAATCTCTCTGCTTGCTCTTCTTTTAGTTCCTCCTGCGATCTACACTATTCCACAGTGGGGATCTAATCACAGTACTCACTTAATTATAAGATTTCTGGCTGGCAAGAGAAAATCATAACTCTGGAGGGATAAAGCTGCCATCACTGCAGCCCCATGGTCAACCTCAACATCAGTGACTGTGATGAAACTGACACGGATTACCTCTCCCTCCTATCAAATAGGAAGTACCCAACATGACATGTATTATGTTAAAGGAAAAAAATGTTTCACTGAAATCTACTCAAGTTCATTGGTCTAGTTTATACTTTCTAGCAAATATAGAGAGTAAAGTAACAAACCAAACAACACCAACAAATCAGAGGAATTCCCAAGGCAGACCATTTACAAGTTAGTAACACAAACAATAAAAATACAAAAAATAGTCTCAGCGCCTGTGGCTCAAGTGTCTAAGGCGCCAGCCACATACACCTAAGGTGGAGGGTTTGAATCCAGCCCGGGCCCACTAAAACAACAACGACAGCTGTAACCGAAAAATAGCCAGGCGTTGTGGTGGGTGCCTGTGGTCCCAGCTACTTGGGAGGCTGAGGCAGGAGACTCACTTGAGCCCAGGAGTTGGAGGTTGCTGTGAGCTGTGA
>NW_003852411.1:2136690-2159693 GCF_000181295.1 Otolemur garnettii | reverse complement strand
TACGTGGCTGGCGCCTTAGCCGGTTGAGCTATAGGCGCCGAGCCAATCAATTTATTAATATACATTAATTAATATAGCCAAAAACATGATCATTTGAGCATATAGTAAATATAAAAAAATATTAATGTGATGGTAAACATTCTTTTCATCATACTAAATCTTCAAAGTCCAATGTGTATTTTATACATATGACACACCTTCATTTAGAGTAGCCCCATTTCAAGTGCTCCTTAGTCCTGTGTAGGTCGTGTCTTCAGTATTGTTCTGTACAGGGCCATATAAAATTCAACTTCTCCTTGAATGGCATGAAGGGATGGTCTTTTTTCTTTCTTCCTTTTTTACCACTATACTAACGGGAACAAAAGACTGTTCTTAACGTGACCTCAGATTGTGTTTCCATCCCCATTTCCTGCTGTATATCCTGTGCCTCAGCCATTCCCTTACATGCCCAACTTATTCACCCCCACAGGCTTTTTCATAAACCACATCCCTCAAAACAGATTAAACCCTCTGCTCTTCTCATTCTAAGGAACTTCAATTTATGTGGCACCGAAGATACTCTTTTTGTCATTATCTCATCACGGCACCTGCCATTTTTGTAACTATTTGTTACCTTCTTACTCTGGCTAAATAGTGAGCTCTATTACAAGGCAGCCTGTCACAATCATCTTTGTACTCCTAGCAGGTTTCATGAGTGAACGAGTGATGCATGAATGAATGAAGCAAGCCATTAAAACGCAGATGTAAAACATAATTTCACATGGTAGGCTTTCCTTTTTTCCCCCCAATTCAAGGGTCTTTGTTCCTCTCAGCTCTTCACATATTTATTTGTTTGTCTGTTGGTTTGTTTGTTTTTGTAGAGAATGAGGTTGCACCATGTTGTCCAGGCTGATCTTGAACTCTTGGCCTCAAGTGCTCCTCCCTCGTCAGCTTCCCAAAATGCTGGGCTTACAGGCATGAGCCACAGTGCCCAGAAATACCTATCATATCTAATCATAGAAACATAGAACACAAATATTTTGTTTAATTGGACATACTGAAATTATGACATCAATTATAAGCATTGGCTAAGACAGTGATCACTTACTAATGCTGAGAAGGTGATTAATGTAGCCACAAGAGTAATAATTTCTTTAAACAAAATCCTTTTTCCTCTTTTAATTTTTTTTTTTTTTTTAGAATAAAAGAAAGACTGGCTGTGTGAGCCTTCTGAACTTGAACAAGTCCTTTAATGTAGCCTTAGTACACTAAGAAGGACTTAGTAAAATAAGGAGGTTGAATTGAGAGATCATTATAATTGAGTTCAGCTTTAAGAGTCTATGGCTTTAGGGTTTGTTTTTAACATGTTCCCGTAGCAAATGGATTTACAATTTTGTGAAGATAGATACTTGTTTTTAGGATATTTTTTAAAATGCTTTTTTTTTTTTAAAGTAGGGTTTTGGGAATTAGTTCATTTAGAAAAGCAATTTGCAAATTTACCTTCATGATTTTTATTAATTCTATAAGCTAATAATACCTGTTAACATTCTGAAGTTGACCCAGCAAAGTAGCTTTCTCTATTTTTAGATAAGTAAATGTTGACATAGCTACAAATATCTGTAAAATGTTCATAACTGCATAAAAAACTCATGTAGTAAAACTGTGTGGCGAGAGAGAGAGGTGATTAGGTTAAAGCAATGTTGCTTTCAGGACCATAAGAAAATTTCAACAAAGCCGAGAGTACTCGGGCTTGGTTGCAGAGTCCTCTTACACCAGAGGAATAGCTGGCATCCGTCTAGGTTGCTATCATCCATTTTTCTCTTTAAACCCACTCCCATGTTTTGGCTATGATTTGCCACCCACAATAGCGTGAATAGCTCCACTTCTGTGGAGCAAGAATGACACCATTGGTCTCCAGGACACACAGTTAACATTCCACATTGGGCTTCTAAGACAAGACAACAAAGACTTTTTGCATTATTTCATTAGGACTGTAAGAAACCAGATTATCTGAGAGCAACGCAGTAAGAGATGTATTTCGTGGGGGTGTATGGCACACCTCCTGGAGGTGGAACGCAACTACAACAGGGACTGTTCCTGACAAATCCAAACATTGTAACGTAATTATTTGTACCTTCAAATTAACCTGAAATTTAAAAAAATATATATCTATTGCAACAGATAAGACGTTAAAGGAACTGCAGGATAAGTCTGGTCACTGAGCCTTTTTATTTGCTTGTTTTTAATTTTTGTTAACAGCTTCTCCCTTTAAAGATCATGCTTCTCAAAAGCGGCTGTTAGTTTCTTTGCTTTGGTAAAGGAGAGATGGGTTCAGATAAAATCTTATTCACACAGGTATGGCAAGTCTGCAGCACACTACTGTGCATTCTGATCACATATAATATTCATTTTTTTAATTGGATAAAAGAATCTTTTTTTTTTCTAGTGGGGAAAAGGCTGGTGCAGTGTTTCTCAATGTGTGGCTTGAGAACCACCTGCTTAAGAATTATTTGAGAAACTCAGTAAAAAGACAGATTCCTGGGCCCTATGCCAAACCTACTGAATCAGAATCCCTAGGATAGAGCTCAGGAATCCTGTTTTTTATCAGTTTCCACCAGATGATTCTAATCCAGTGAGCTAAAGAACTTCCAAGCCCAAGCAGAGATTCCTCTACAAATTTCAGTAATTGGTTGCAAAAAAATAATAACTCTGTGTTTTTTGAAATAAATTGTGTGCTGAAGGCTGAAAAAATCAACCCAAATAATTCCTCATTTATCTTTTAATTCCCATGATTGTGGTGGGTCTTTGGCCCTGACCTTGCTCTAGTGTGTGTAGCAGAGTTGCAACTATCATCAGTAAACAGAAAAACAGAAGAGCTAACAAGGCAACAGCTACTACATAAAACAGATCTGGTCTCCATGGGTTTGTATTATACATTAGCTTTTTTGTTTCATCCTTAGGAGGTGTGGTTCCTAATATTCTTATAACAACTAGTCATGATCAAGATAATGACTTCTGAATGATTTCATTATGCTGAATTCCTGTGATGAATAACCATCCTTTAAAAAAGAACCCTGTATTTCATACAATTTCTGTCAAAAGGCCACCAAATAACTATGCAACAACAGAAATGCATGCATATATTTCTAGATATCTAGATATGTCTAATATTACACAAATATAAAAAGTCTGGATTTTTCCTAAAATTTCCACTTTTCTTAATGTTTTTAAGCTCTTTATTATCGAAACTTATTGCTAGAGAATCTCCTTTGTTGTGAACAATGTATTGTGGAACAGAGCTATAAAGGCAATAATAAAATTAAATAGTCTTTTGCTTAAATTTTCTATTATAAATAAATATATATATAATATTATTAAATAATTTGGGAAATTACCATCTAAGATGTTATTAGATTTATGTTGATTTTCTTCACCCAAAAATTCTGTCTTGGAACAGATCCAGAAAAGGGATTTTTTTTTTTTAATTTCTTACTCATGAGCAATCAAGAAAGGATATTCTTTGAGAAAATGTATCGTAATGCTTCTTTGGATAGAAATTTTGTGATAACATAATTTTGTATTAATTTAATAATATTAAGCTTAAAGTGATTCACAATACTTTTTGAGATAAATGTGACACTCACACATTAATTTGCAATAAATGAGCCTGAGAAGACAAGGATGGATGTTCTTTCCCCTTGTTAAATCATACAATAATTTTTTCCATGAACAGTTGTTGAGTACCCTCCTAATGATATATATGAGAGGGGAAGAGAGATAAAATCCCTATTCTTAGGTGGTTAATGTTCTCAGTAGAGATCAAAGAAAATGCAGATGATGGTAGCTATTTTAAACTAGGAAAATGTACAAGAAAAAGAAATATGGACAAAAGGGGGGAGGAAAGTGGAAAATCAACAATGGAAGCACATTTTCAAGTGGCAGGCAAGGCACCCCAATTTGGCAGTTTACCATGCCCAGAACTTTCCTTACACTCATATACTATCACAATCCTTTGCAAGTTGACCACCCAAGGGACTGCAACAAACTGATCAATATATAGAGGTGGTCAACATAAGGCCTACTGTACTGATACGTACATGTGGCACGTGTCTAAGCTATGAAAATTAGATCAACTTAAGGAGATGGTCAGTGTAGGGAGATGATCAACCATGGAGGTTCTACTATATTTGCTCTGTGTTCCGGTCCTTCAGGAATAGTGGTTTTAATCATTAATTTTAATTAATTTGATAATATTTTTAGTAAATGAAGGTGTTGCACTTTCCCTGCTAACATTTACTTTTTTTGGAGATAGGGCCTCACTCTGTACAGTGGTGTTGTCATAGCTCATTACAACCTTAAACTCCTGGGT
This sequence comes from Otolemur garnettii, assembly GCF_000181295.1. Lineage (NCBI taxonomy): Eukaryota > Metazoa > Chordata > Mammalia > Primates > Galagidae > Otolemur > Otolemur garnettii. Next base: position 2,155,345 of record NW_003852411.1, on the reverse strand, counting down.
TCATATAATCCTCTGCTTCAGTCTCCTGACAAGGTCAGACTTACAGGTGCACTCCACCATGCCCAGTGAAGTTTATTTTCTGTAGAGACAGGGCCTAGCTCTTGCTCAGTCTGGCCTCCAACTCCTGGCCTTACGCAATCCTCCTGACTTGGCCTCCCAAAGTGCTAGGATTATAGTCATCAGTCACTGCACCCAGCCAATATTTACATTTTAATCATACTTTTCTCAATCACTATTAAATTTTTGTTATTAGAGAGACTCTTAGTTTGGGTTCTCTTAAAAACTGAACTTGAGCCAAGGATTCAAAAGCAAATAGCAATGTTGGAGGTGATACCAGAAAACTGCAAGGGAGTGGAGGAGTGAGGAGTAGAGAATTGATAGCAAATAAAGAGTGACTTATCAAGCAACTGACCACTGGGGGTAAATAGCACATAATCTCTCTGAGGAACTCAGGACCAACAGAACACACACCTCAAAGCAGAGCAGGAGCAGCCATATTTATACTCCAACTACTACCTAAGGGCTGCCATGACTCAAGGTCAGTTCTCTAACATGCTCCTGCCACAGTTTTGACAACATTGATTCAGATGGCCAGAGAAAGCTCTCAGACAAAGAAATGTAGGGGCTGGAAGTTGGGAAGTTAGGCCTGAAAATGAAGGGGTGGGCAGTAGTGTTTGAGCATTTGAGCATACTCTGAAAACAATTTGAAAGAAATAATTATTTTAGCCATTCATCATCTTTCTCCTGGGTTCACTCATACATTTGTGTTATTTTTAACATATTTTTTACAAACTTGACATCAAAATGTGTACGTTATCCCGTACTATTATCTGTCACATAATAATTTATCATTGATTTTCACATTTTCATTTTAAAGATTACATACCATTCTTTCTAGATTACTTTTCCTTTCCTCTGATACTTTTTGAGCACCCACGTGGAGCCAGGCCCTGTGCCCAGGTGCTGAGCATGGGTATGGAAATGAATTTGAACGTTTGGAAGAATTGATCAACCTTTTGATCACATTTGCACTGAGTCCAGGTGAAAGAGTGAAGCCAGAAGAGGGTGGTTCGTGAAAGGTCATCAGAAAAGGTCCCAAAGAGGGGAAAAGCACATTGAGATGCTGAAAAGCAGATGGCCAACTATGACACAGTCAGGGCGTATCGGGCACAAGGAACAACTCCTGTAAGGAAGGAAGTGTGAGGGCTCGTTGCTGGCAAAGTGTCTATGCTTTATAGAGCAGAAATCGTTCATTTCACAATCGTCCTCCTGTTGGCTATTTTTATTATTTTCCTCTCTTTGTTATTACAGATCATATTACAGTGAACACTCCTGTACTTCTAGCTTTTTATTTCCCTTAGGTTATTTTTAAAATAGGAACTTGGGAAACTGGAATTACCTGGTCAAAGAAAAGGCTCTTTTGTCAAGAGCTTATTTATGACCTAACACGGCAGAATGATAAATGTGGGAACTTCGAGCACGTTGAGCCAGTGGCCTGCAGGTAGTGACTCCAGGGGAAGACAGAGCCTGCAGAGAGTTCTTCCTTCCTTCCTCTTCTCGGGTCTTTGTCTCGTCCTTGCAAGCTTCTCCGGTGCAGGTCAGCCGCAGGGCCACGTGTTCTGGGACCGTATTCGGGCAAAGGATGGTAAACAGAACAGAAGAGCCAAGTTAAGACGATAAATCACCTTTGAACAGAGCTCTGTTTTTAAATGCTTTTTTTTTTCAAAGAAGAAAAATTTCTGTATTAACTGAACTGAGATAGCAACCAGGAAGCAAATTGTTGTCTCTCACAAAGAGGAATTTTAAATGACTCTCAAGACCATTTCAATTACTTGTATTTTCTATTTCTGAAGCATTTTAACAAATATTTTTATGAAATAAATTACATGGTTTTTCCTTCTGCTTATCAAAGCTTCAAATGAAAAGAAAGGTTCTTGACAAGAGAAAGAAAAAAGCCTCTTAGACGCTTTATCTATTTATTTTTTTTAGACGGAGCCTCACTCTGCTGCCAGGGCTAGAAAACAGCAGTGCAGAAGTGGGGTGGGTAGCTCTCTGCAACCTCAAACTCCTTGGCTCAAGCAATCATCCTCCTCATCCCCCTGAGTAGATGGGACTACAGGCTTGTACTGGCCCCACCTAAATCTTTTATCTATTGTTTTACATAAACAATAGAAAGTTTGGAGCAAATTGCCTTTTTTAATTATACAATAATTCAGAGATAATATTTTTTGTCAACATGTAGAAAGAATAAGAATTTGAAGCTCTATTCCCCAAAATCATAGTGAAAATGTGTCATAAAGTTTTAACCAGGTCAAATGCTAAAAAAGTACTGTATTCACATATATACTCATTTTCTTTTGTAATTCAAGATGAAACGCTTCGTTTGTTTTATTAGTTATATCAAGAAATACAATTAATTAAATAATCTTGACTCACATAATTCCTGGATGTTACGCTCAGTAATTTCGCTTATTTTCCTGTTTTCAACTTTTCTTGGTGAGTTGCATACTGGAAGTTATTATTGCTTCAGATGAAATTGCTTCAGACCATTTCTGAAATGAATTATGTCACGTCCCTCACTTCCTTTGATATTTTTAAATCTTTTTCTGTTTCTTTGTTTTTCAATGAAGTGTACGAAAAATGTAACACAGAAAATCTGTCCACATTGGTTTACCTAGTCTGGCTTCTATGTAGGGATGAGAGTCACATTGTCCTTTGCCCATACAGTTCTCCCTGAAGCAAAAGTATTCTCAGGAGGAAATTGGGCATGTTGACTCTTTCTTGTTTTATTTAAACAAAATTGTCAAGACAGAGAATCTCCATACCCACTCTTGAATTCACAGAATCACCCTATCCTATATGGCACAAATGACGGAGTCATTGAAATGCTCAATATCCAGGCCTCATAACTGGTGCAAACATTTAATAACTAATCCTTACCAAGATGGTAAAAGTTGGTTAATGGGGCCAGTCATGGTGGCTCACATCTATAATCCTTGTGCTCTGGGAAGCTGAGGCAGGAGGATTTGCTTGAGTTTAGGGGTTTGACTTGAACCCAGGAGTTTGAGGTAGCTGTGAGCTGAAGCAGAGGCCATGGTACTCTGGCACTCTGGCCTGGGCAACAAAGACTCTGTCTCCAAAAACATTAAACGTTGGGAATGGCTTGATATAATCAGTTGCCATATTAGAAAGAACTGTGTGTTTGGAACCAGGTGACATTCTCATTATCTCGCTTACCATTTGCTGAGTTACCTTGGCAAGTTACGTTAAGCCCTTCTGTGCCTCCATTTTAACAAGACCGTTCAACATTATGAGCACCTACTATGTGACATTCTTCTAGGTACTGAGAAAAAAAAAATTGAAAAAGCCCTGGTCAGTGCTTTCAAGTAGTTTAATTGATGGAACATAAAAGTAAAAAAAGATAACCTAATACGATGTGGCATGTGGAGAGATTTTCTGCTGCAAAGGAATGGAAAACCAATTGTCTTTCTGGGTTATTTTTTTCCCTTTTTCCCAATGGTGTTAAACTTTTGTCAACACTTCTCAGAAAGGATAAGCTCCCCCCTTACCAAAACTGAAACGTCTTTTTACTTTTTCTCATTAAACTTGATTTGTCCTAGTTTAAAGTTAATATGTCAAGTAGTTAGAAAATGCCCACTTGTCCTCCTTCAGGGATTTTGCTGCTGGCTTAGAATAGATTTGCAAGCCCTGTGTTAATGATGTCAAAGCTATCTGGGGTACAGGTCAAAAGTAGGTGGATGAGAACATTTAAACTAAGTTCTGAAAGCAAATGAGGAAACAGCTGGACACTCAGTTCTTTACAGGAGAGGAAACGGAGGATGGAGAAGTCAAGCGGCTTGTCCGAGGCGAGGCAGCTGCGTAGTGGCTAAGATGTGAAGTTGGGCCTGCTGACCTGCCCTGGTTCCTCTTAGTCATCCCTTTAGAGAATACATGTAGAATATCTATTGCCCACACGCTGTGCAGAGCACTGCAGAGAATTCCAGCATATATGAGGTAGGCTTTCTGCTCCTTCTTCTTCCATTTAATGCAAATGTCAACTGCATTTCATGTCAGGGATGAAGAGATAGTTGGGAGCGACCCTGTCATGTATCTGAAGAGATGAGGTGAAAAAAGTAAAAAAGCTTAAATTAATGTGAAGTATTCAAGGTGACGTGAGTCCCCAGGATAAGACAATTAATGAGCCATACACATATTGGTAGAAATCGATGAATATTCAGACTCTCATCAGAAAAGCTGATTGGTTGCATAAAGATAAGTGACCTGAACTGTACCTTTGATCTTAATCTTAGGGATTAAGATAGAAAAGCAGCCATGGGGAAAGAACTTTCTAAATAAAGATTAAGGAAAAGGTTAAGATGGAAATGTTGCCGCTGCCCACTGACCAAAAAAAGGGCAAGGGGGTTTGTAGTGTGGGTCCTTTATTTCCCTTACAGACCCCTCACTACAATACACCTGCATTAGAATCCCTATTAAAATCAGAACTCCCTTAGGGGAAAAAAGTATATTAGAAGAAAAAAAAAATCTCTGTGACAATTTTATTTCTGTGCTTGTTAAACTATTCCTGGATGTGATGGAGTGGGTTCAGCTGTCAGGTTCAGGTAGCGTGTGAGTCAGGAATAACTCTTTTCAACGCTACGTAAGTGAATTCCAACCAGAAACCCTAACTGAAAGTTGTGGTTGTTGCTCCTTCTATCTTTGACTATCTGAAGCTATTTGAGTACTTCCCCTCTGCCTGCAGGTGACAAAGAGGTAAGCCATCTGTCTCTTCAAATCCCAGGCACCTCCCTTTTCAGATTTGCTATTTCTCATCCTTTTTGTACCTAAATCTTCCTTTGGAAACTAAGATTGGTCGCTTCACTGCTAATCCCATTATGATTAAAGGGTCTCAGCAAAAAGAACAAACACCCTGATGAGAGTCTTGGTGAACACCAATATATAGGTTTGTTTAAAGACAAAGGAAGTGAAAGTCTGTCGCATACCATCTATGAGGTGATAAAATTGCCTGATGCAAAAGTGAGGCTATAGTGAGTGTGTCTTAGCTCATGTGAATTCCTGCTATTCTAGTCACTGCCAGGCGGGACATTAACATACCTGATTTCTAAGGGAAGTTGTACTTGAAGAGGAGAAACAAACACAATTTGGCTTCATAGAAATAGTCAAAGTTAATCCTTCTTTAATGCAAATGGAAAGAGTGTAACATTATTAATCCCATTTCTAAAAAATAATATTTTGTTAATGTCTCCATTTTCCCTGGGAGCCACAAAAAAGGAAAGTGGGGTATTTCAGGCCTCTTTGAAGAGGAAAAAAATGTGGGCAGCTTCTGAGCTCCAACCAAGTCATCCAGGGCTGCAGGGATCTTTGTATGTAGTTCAAGCCCAGGATCAGTTTTTCAGAAATGAGATGGAGGGTTACAATGTAGCTACAAATGCCCAACACGGGGGATGTCATCCCTATAATCCTAGCACTCTGGGAGGCCAAGATGAGTAGACGATCTGAGCTCAGGAGTTCCAGACCAGCCTGAGCAAGAGTAAGACACTGTCTCTACTAAAAGTAGAAAAACTAGCCGGACATTATGGCAGATGCCTACAGTCCCAGCTACTCAGGAGGCTGAGGCAAGAGGATCACTTGAACCAGGAGTTTGAGGTTGCTGTGAGTTTGATGACGACAAGGCACTGTATCCAGGGTGATAGAATAAGACTCCATCTTAAAAAAAAAAAAAATGCCTAACACAGTTCTTTGGGGTACACCAAATCCGGTAATTACATTTGAGCTATAAAATCATATACAAACAGGTTGTGGCAACATTTCTACCTTTTCTTCACCCAAATCTCTGATGAAAACAAGAATGGAAAAAGTACACATTTTTTGTTTGTTTGGATTTGGGGTAGGTTGGAGAACTTTTAATTGTTTGCTTAAGCTTGAGCTTGTGTGAGTTCAGCGATTGGTCAAGCTTTGGGCTGAAGCAAACTGAATTGAGCCCTCTTTCCCAATATGTTTAGTTCCCCAAATTAGAGACATTCTGTGCACAAACAAATCATGAGAAAGGACACTGGTAAGTGACCGAAAAGCAGGGTGGGACGATTACCACATTGCAAAGTCACTAGGCAGAATCTTCAGGGGGACATGACCCCTACTTTGTGCCTGCGCCTTTCTCATTAAGACAAGAATGCCGTAATGAATTTACGGTACAAGAAAAACAGGCAAGTCTGATTGGCTTCTTTAATGTTCTAAACAACTCCAGTGTGTAGATGAGATAGGCACTTCCTTAATTATCAGGTCCGCCACAGGCACTGCCCCTGGTTGAGCAACCTCTAGAACAGCTCTTGGGAGACACTCCCTATATTAACTTCATTTTTTTAATTCAACCTAGAAGGTAGGGATAACATAATGCAGTGAGGTTAGACAGACAGGATTCAAATTCTGAATTCAACTTCTTCTTATTAGCTATTCTTTCTCCCCTGCAGTTCAGTTCCATGAAAGCCATTGCAATTAGGTGTAACAAGTATTTATGACTGTGTGCTAGACATAGGAGAATAAAAGTCACAGAATCTAGGTTATTGAGTTAGAGAGTGCCGTAGAAGCTATGTCAGATGGCTGCAGAATTCCCACAGCATATTCTGAAGACTCAAAGGCAAGTCTTCTGAATACCAAGACTCTCCAGGGACCAGGACACCTTTGGGGCTGAAAATCCACAGTGGACCAAGAGGCAAGGAGAATTCACTCGGCATTTTCCCAGCCCTCGCGAGAGACCAGTTGCTCTCCAGCTGCCAGTGTTCCTGAACAGCTCATAGAACTAAACCAGCCAGCCCAAGACAAAACTTGCCAGGAGCTTCTGCCAAGTTTGGAAAAGCTCAGACCTGAATTCTTCCTCTAGAAACCACAATGCAGTTCTCTCTTAAATAGAAGATATTAGAAAGGGGGCCTGTGGAACGGGAACTTGGCAAGTAAGCAGAAGGGATTCAAAGAAGGATCTTCCCTTTGGATGCACAGCAGATCTTTCCAGAGAGAGGAGGAGCAAATTATACTGGCAGGCCAGGGCCCAGGGATTGACTTCTCTGCTGCTGGCCACCTCAGAACATTGAATTTCTGCCTTCTAGTTTTCCAAGTAGATTGAACCAGGTTATTGCTCAGGTTCCCCCAAACCTTGACAGTCACCAAACTGTCCTATTGGCCAGCCTCCATCAGCTCACAGCAAATGGCCATTCTCACACATGTTCCTTCCAAATGGAATACTAAGCAGGACTTATATGTAGGCCCACTAGAAAAAAACAAAGATCACTGACAACAAAATGACCAGCAATCCTGCCAAAAATGAAGCCAGCTACTGTCTGGCACCAGAAAACCCCAGAATTTCCTCCTGCTACGTTTTCTTGCTAAAACAGGACAAGTCAGTTATCTGGGTCCTAGTTTGGCCTCCTCAGGATTTTGGGAAAATTTAGGTTGACTCTTGCAGGAGTGTCCAACCTTTTTTTTTTTTCTGCCATAAATTGGAGGAAGAGTTGTCTCGGGCCACACATCAAATACAGAAAAACTGACAAAAGCTGATCAGCAAAAAAAAGTTCCTGAATACTTTTCTTGATATCCAACATCAGACATAAGGAAAACAGTTTTCAAATAATCTGCATGTGGCCCAAGGGCTGCAGGTTGGACACCCCCTGCAAGCCTTCATTGCTGCTCCCCCGCCACCTCACAGTTTTGTTGGGAGGTAACTATGGTTGGGATCAGGGTTCTTCACAAGTATTCTGGTGTCTTTTTTCCTTCTAGGCATATGGTAGAATTATACTTTTCACCCTGCCTCTCTCCCACAAAAATAAAGTGTGGCCATATGGTTTAGTTTGCCAATGAAATGTGAACAAAAACATGTATCATTTCTGAGTAGATGCTTTAGATGCTGAAGACAGTTTATGTGACCTTCCATGATCTCCTTCCATGACCTCCTTCTCTCTATTAGAGACCAGCAATGTTACAGAGGGTGACTGTCAGCCCGAGTCCCAGAGGCCCCAGCTGATCTCTGCTGTATATAGTGTAGCTTTGCTGCTTTTGGCCATTGACCTTGGGGATCATGTAATAGCAGTATAATCCAGCCCATGCACTCTCAGCAGGACCAATATTGCCCCCAAGGGAATAAAAATTTGTTCCTGGATTTTGAAATAACATACAATGGTCTGTGACCCTCCAAAGGGCCATAATATATAAACAAATATATAGTCTATTTGTGGTATTACAATTTTACAGAGGAAGGAGGCTGGTAAGGGTTTAGGGAGGAACAGTTTTAGAAGACTTCTGAAGGATGAAATAATGAAAAACAGGTCAAGAATCACTTAAAGCCTGTCTTTACTGATAAAGTAGCTTAGAGGTAAAGGACCTCCCACAGAGTAGGTGACTTCTTCTAGCCTAAAAGAGATTTAGAGAGGGTCTCTATATAATATACTATATATTTTATTTCTCTTCTTCATGATCTTTCTTCTAGGTACCATTAAGTTAGGGAGTTTTTCTGTCTTCTTAATTGCTGAACTCCTAGTGCCTAGGATAGCATAAACACATAACAAAAGCAATAGAACCTCTCTAAGTTGACCACCCAAGGGACTGTAACAAACTATAGTGTTGTTTGTTGACCTAGGTATAGGTATAGTGTTGACCTAGGCCCACAGTACTGATACGTACATGTGGCACTTAAGGAGATAGTCAGTGTAGGGAAGTGGTCAGCTATAGAGGTTTCAGGAGTGAGGGGAAACTTGCCCTAGAAGTTCACTGAAAGATCAATTCACAATTAAGGAGGATTAACAAGGAAAAAAATTTACTTACCATGCACACAGGGAGAAATCACAGAGTAATAACCCAGTTTTCCAATGGAGTTTGGAGGCCTTTCAGAGGGGAGGGGAGAAATTTAGACGCATAGGGCACAAACAGTGGCTAGAGAGGTTGCTACGGAGGATAAAACAGATTGACTTGTAGATTAAACTAAGAGACAGGTGTTTATGACCCAAATAATTTGGGTCAGGTCCACCTATTCCCAGTCCTCATTCTCGATGTATTTTGAGATAACAGGAAAGGGGAAGGGGAGTCAATTGTCCCCTTTGATCCTCTAATCAGGCCAGTTCAGTTTATGCAGATAGAGATAGAGGGAAGGAGTGCTCTAGTATTTCTTGACCTTGAAGGGCCCTTGATTCAAAATATTCTCATATTTGGGGGTGAAATTTCCTTAGTTCTTTCAAGGTTCTATTGTGTTTCTTGAATGAATGAAGAAAAGACAGAAAGGAACTGAGTCCTGGCTGAACTTCCACGTATAATGCTGATGTAGACAAAGCCCACCACTGCTGGAGGGCACAGGAGAAGAAATTAACCAAATCTGGGAAGGCTCCTGGGAACTAATGGTATTTAAAGTGAAACAAACAGAGTGAGACTCTGTCTCAAAAAAAAAAAAAAAAAAAGTGAAACAAAAGCAAAAATAGAAGGATTGATGTGAAGTGAATGAAGTAGAAAGAGAAAGAGTATTTCAGGCCAAAGGCATAGTACAAAGATTGCAAGCTGGTAGCTGATGAGCTGGATTTCATGAACAGAGATGTTTTATTTAGCTACAGAGTTGGCTCACATTCAAAAATTAAAATGTACATTAAAAATCTGTAATTCCAGCTGCTTCTTTAAACACTGGAAAGATTTGAAGAAAATTCTCTCCATTGCCTTTAACTGTTACCTTCATTCTGTACCCTGAGAATGAAAATCATTTATAATTATGCATATTCTGTTATTTACCTCAAAAAAGAGTGAGGCAACAAACTGATCATATATTGTAGCTACATGTCTATCAATAGTGGGCAAATGAAAGATGGATTGAATGGGCTGAAAATTTCAACAAGAAATAGAGATATGGATTAATGTTTGGAAGTAATGAACACTAACTGTCTTCATTAAATTCTCTGAAGGCATCGGAGGTTGTTATCCTTGGAGCAGTTTATATAAAAGATGATGGATGAAAGATATTAGGGTACATTTAAGGAATTTAAAATGTCTTATGGCTAAAAGATAACGAGTAACATAGAAATTGAAGATGTAATAAGGTCCACATCTTGAAGACCTTCAAATGCCATTGAAGGAGTTTGAACTCTATCCTAAGAGCCATGAGCGGCCATTGAAGTGCTTCACACAAGTCACACACTCATGTTTGTGTTCGAGGAAGATCACACTGAGGTAAGAAGAGGGGACTGGAGTTGAATAAGAATTATAAGACAATTACAAGAATTCAGGAAAGAGGATCCTGACCTAGATAATTGCCTAGATACTGGTAATGGGAATGAAGAGACTCTCGAGGTGTTCATTCTCCCTTTCATCATTAACATTACCTTCATTTAATTGCAGTGTCATTATGCTCAGTAAGACTGACTTCCCCAAATGCCCTTGCAGAGCCTTGTTGACCTCCTGGAACAGCCATTCCAGTCTTGGACTGTCTTCCTGAATATTGCTTCTCAGGTAAGAAAAATAAGTCTGTTCATTATCAATATGCATTCAGTGTAAAGGAAAAAGAATTGATAGAATTTACATGTCCAATGGAGACTTGACGGAATTTTTGTAAGGATTACCACTGAGTACCTAACAGTGTCCAAAACAGAGTTAGGCGATATGTGTTAACTCCCACCTCCTTCTCTCTTTCTGTCCCTGATTAGGACTAAGCATCCTAAGGTCAGGAACCACAAATTCTAGTTTTCTTTGAAAGGCATCTGATCCTACACATTATACACACAAAGCATTTGATGCTTTGTTATGGCTGAAATTTTAATCAATGCTTAAATATGACTTAGACATAGGGAATGTGGCGTTTGTAGAGAATGTTTTTAGACACACAAAAAATTACATTATTCAGGCTGAGGTACCTACAAGAGACAGTTGTACCAGGAAGTTTTTATGTGGGGTATTTAGCTCTTCTAGAAATTTGATCAGTTTTGACTCAGAGTCACGCTGAAAGCTGAAACAAACCTTACCTTTTGAAGATTTCATGGTGATTAGATAATACTTTCAGTAATATCTGATAATTGAAGAGAATGTCCAATGTGGAAAACAAACACGGAAAGAGCACATAGGAATAGCCAAGCAAATAATAAACTCTGTTACCTTCCCTTCCAATGCAATTATTTTTGTAAATAGGAGATAAAGCTTGCTTAGGTAAGTTTGTCATCTTCTTTCTGTCTACTGAGGACAAAGTGAAATTAAAGCAACATCAGTTAAAAAGTAGTTATAAATATGATCTCAACTCTGTTGGGAAAACAATTACATATCTGTGTGCTTAGTAAGTAAAACCAGGCGAAGGAAAGAATGGAGAGAAATGTACAGGAAGTGAACAAATATTCTCATGGAACAGTATAATTGCATGTGGTTTGCTGTGTTTCTCAATTTCCTGAGATGACCTGCATTACGTTTATAACCAAGAAAAAGGTTAATTCATTAGAACGTTTTTATACAGCATTCCTTTGACTTGACAAAGTGGGTTATGGATCTTTAGATAGACTGTGCATGTCAGTAGAGCAGATCCTATGACTGTTGATACTTAACCTTTTTTCCCAAGAATATACAAAAGGAAAGAAAATTGTGTATTTCCTACATGGAACTTGAGTGAGAAAAAATAGGCAAAAGCACCAGAACAGAACCATAGATAGAAAAGCACCTGACAATATTAGCTTCACAAATTTATCTTAATAAACAGTGAATGTTTTGAGTTTGAACATGCAAAATTATTTTTCAATGTGCAAATATATTACACACAATAAGAAAAATTATAACATAAAAACATGATGTACAGGATTTATGCTTTGTCTTGGCACACTAAATGGCATGAACATCTAGTCAACTATAAAGGGTACTATGATGCCCTCACACCAAAGTCCATTCATCTCACTTGGATGAGCAATTCCATTCACTGAAATTTTACTCCTTTCTCTTAGCTAATTACATTTTCCAGAGAAAAACGCATTAACTAAGAAAATAAACCTCTATAATAAAATGAGATCTTCTGAGCACACTGGCAAGATATATTTTACTTATTCATTTCTTTATCTTTGGATGCAAAAATTTGACATGTTATTTCAAAAGCACAGAACTATCCATCCAATGGGAAGAAATTCAATAAATATTAATTAATAAACAATATACAGGGTAAAAATGAAATAGCTAAGCTAATTTTCTTTTCTTAGGTAAGAATATAAGGAAAAGGAGAAGACACTAGGTTAAGAACACTTAGGGTATATATATATAATTTTTTGGTCTGACATTTCTTAAAAGTTTGCTTTTGACATCTCAAAAAAAAAATGTCATGCTTGGGAAGTATGTGAAGAAGGCACGTTGTTACTTGGATGGCGATGGTGTGCGTCCTTACAATGTGGAAAGTAAGAGCATCTGAAGGTCAGGCTAGCACACAGGACCTATAAAAGCAAAGTTGAGATAAAAAGCAGGATTATAAATGAAAGTCAAATTAGAATCTGCCAGAAAGAAGCAACGCAACTGTCAAAGTGACAGTGTAAAATCAGATGCCATCAAGCTTCACCATGAAGAGATAAAAGATCAATTTTGATGAGAAACAACAAACTGTAATATCCAAAGAGAAGTGGGGAAGAGAGAAGTCATGTCCTTGGGTATATATGTGCATAGTTTCCAAATATACTTAGTTGGAGCAGAATTATGTGATCCCTGAGTTTTCCCCTTTCTGGTTGGCAAAAATGATGGAAATCTTATCTGAGATTTTAAGCTAATTTGCCTTTCTGTAGCAAAATGGCAGGCTGTTTACACTCTGGGTAGGGGGAGGGAAACTAAGAGTAAAACCCAACAGGTTATTCATTTTCAAACAGAAATGTAATTCTAAAGATTACGCAAACTTGACTGCTAAAACAATTAATTCTTGGACACCGTGCTAAAGAAGAAAATGCATCAAAATTGACATTTTAAACAGATTCTTTTAGCAGATTCTTTTATATCCAAGGCTTTCTTTAGAGAAAAGCTGATCTCATTTTTTTAGATCATACCATAGAATTTTCACTGAAAATGACTGAACTGTTGTTATCACCAAAATGGTTTTCATTCTGTGACATTATTCTCTTTCAATCCCTACTGGGGTACTGGAATTCATTTCTGGCACTAACCACCCAGACTTAGTGTAGGCCTCACAAGTTACAAACTCAGTCCTCCAAAAGATTTCTCTCAGTTCAGATGCCAGCTGCAATTTGGGGATCCCTAAGGCACCCACATTTCTGACCAACTAACTACAAATTTGATAATTCCTATGACCCCCTCAGGTTTGATAATTCTCTAGAATAATTCACAGAACTCAGGAAAGTTTGATATTTATAATTACAGTTTTATTATAAAGGATATGATCTGGGCCAGCCAAATAAAAAGACACATCGTGCAAGGTCTGGGAAGGTCCCAATGCAGACCTTCTGTGTTATCTCTCCATTGAATCGGGTCACGTTATCCTCCTGGCCATCAATGTGCTCACTGCCCAGGAAACTTCACTTAGCTTTGGTATCCAGACTTTTTATTGAGGGCTCATTATGTACGGTTGCTTGAGTAAATCACTGGACATGGGATTAAACCCATTCTCCACACCTTGCTCTCCTTTGAGAATAGACTGGATCAAAGTTTCAACTCTCAAATCCCATTGCTGGTTCTTCTGGTGATGGGCCCCCAAAGCTATCTAGATAGGGCCCCACCTTACTAGCATAAACTCACATGTGATTCAGGGCACTCATAAATAACAAAAACATTTCTATGGCTCATACAATTCCCAGAGTTTTAGAAATTCCATGTCAAGAACTGGGAAAAAAGACCAAACAAATTCTTTATTATTATTATTATTTATGCAGCAGACATATTAAACCAAGAACTGCAAAATGACACAAAAACAACAGATATTTGCAAGACAAATTCTGTGCTTAGTACAGACAGTTCACATTTGAAGTATGAAAGTCACAAGTGTCATGTAGATCACACAAAGCTCTTGTGACTTAAATGTATACCTCCTGAGTAAGAAAATATTGATCCTACCCCAAGAAGGGTTGGCTTGGGCAAAAGACGAGGACAAATTGTTTCTCTTCAAATAATTACCTTCTATTTCAATGCCCTCCATGTACCTAAATTTTAGCCTTGCTTAAAGCTCTCTGTTGAGTATTTCTTCCAGGGTGCTAAATTCAATAAACACTCCTTGAGCAATTTCAATGTACAAAGCACTATCATAACTAGGACCCTGCCCTCACAAAGCTTTCGGTCTAAAGGAGGTGACAATCATGTTAAAAATTAAATAGCATCATAAAGGTAGAAACAAACAAAACAACACTTTTGCAATGTTTGAAACATAAGGGTTTAATAAGAGAAGCATGAGGATGGCTAGAGAGAGGCAGCACTTTAAAAGATTCTTAGCGAAGAGCATGATTTCAGGACAGCATGGAAAGTCAAGAACTTTCCTAGCTTAGAAAAGACACCAAAAGACTCAGAAACTTGAAAACATGGTTGGTGAACCTACGTAGCTTCAGTAAAAGGCATGTGACTGAGTGTATTAGGAGATGAGGCCACAGGTAATTAAGGCCTTATCATAAGGGCGTGTAAAATTCTGTGCTGAGGATTTGAATGTTATTCTTCAGGCAGTGGAAAGCCACTGCAGATTTTTGAATTTTTGACTAAATTTCTCTTATTTAAGTTCTTCAAGAGCTTATAAATGACAGTTGAACTGATAAGGAGATTGCTGACAAGGAACCATGATACTGAATCCAGAGCACGGATACCAGAAAACAGAACCAACAGAATTAAGTAATGGATTGATTACTTACTTCAGGGCAGGAACAGGAGGACCTGGAGATGATTTCTGAATGTCCCACTTGCCCAACTGTGAATACTGGATACCAGGCTGCTATAGATATACACTTGGTGGCTTAAATGAGAAATATTTCTTGGTGTTCTGGAGGATAAAAAGCCCAAGATGAAGATGCCAGCTAATTGGGTTCCTGATGAGGGTCCATACCTAGCTTAAAGAAGGCCATCTTTCTTGCTGTTTCCTCACATCTGGGGGGGGGGGAACACATTCTAGTATCTTCTCATAGGGGCAGGAATCCCATCATAAGGACCCCACTCTCATGATCACATCTAAATATAATTACCTCTTAAAGCCCCTATTTAAATACCATCACAATGGCATCTAGGGCTTCAGCATACAAATTTTGGAGGAACATAATTCAGTCAACAGCCCAGAAGGAGAAGGATTGCAGTGAAAGATAAGAAACTTAGTTTGCACTTAGTTGAGTCTGAGATTTCCTCTGATTGCTCAGGCAACAATATCTTGCTGGTAGCTGGACATATGAAGTAGATAATTTTAAATCAGAGTTCAAGTGTTGTGCCTTCCCAGATATATAGATGTTTTGATAGCCATTATTTAGAACTGAAACCCTCATCACCTGAATAATTAAACCAGTAATAAAAGTGGCTACCTACACTCTCTATGTGGTATAATTTGTAAGAGGTAAGTTCATCCTCTTTCATTATAAGGTTAAGTGTGAGGGTTCCAGAGCTAAATTGTCTGACTTTAAATCCTTACTGTACTAGCTGTGTGACCTTGCACAAGCCACAGAAACTCTTAGTGCCTTAATTTCTTCATGTGTAAAATGGGCCTAGTAATAATATCTTTCTTACACATTTTGCTAAGAGAATTAAAAGGATTAATACATGTAAAGTACTGAGATAGTAACCAGTGAATATTAATTCTTCAATAAATGTTAATTACTGTTGTTACTCAAAATTATGCTTTTGATAGTCTTTCTAAGATCTGAAATTCCACCATTAGAATTTTTCTTTTGCTCTGAGAGGCCAAGGTGGGTGGATTGCCTGAGCTCAGGAGTTTGAGACCACCCTGAGCAAGAATGAGACCCCATCTCAAAAAATAGCTGGGTGTTGTGGCAGTCACCTTAGTCCCAGCTACTCAGCTACTCAGGAAGTTGAGACAAGAGAATCCCTTGAACCCAAAAGTTTGAGGTTGCTGTGAGCTATGACACCACAGTACTCTAACAAAGGTAACAAAGTGAGACTGCCTAAAAAAAAAAAAAAGAATTTTTTTCTTTGATTCTAAGATGCTCAGTCATTAAGTATTTTCTACCTAAATCCATAAATAGTATTCTATATCTTTGATTTTAAAGATTTAATCTGCTATGTTTATATATCTTTAAGTTAAATGTAGACCAATTTTCCCAGAATAAGAGTCTTTGTGAGCTTACTATGTTAAATGATTTAGAATTGAGAGGGAAGGACTCTAATTCACTTAAAACAGAAATACTTTATTCCTTTTATCTCAGGAGCTATGTAGCAAATATCCTCCCTAAACAGAAGATAAACACACATCACGGGGCCTAACAGCAGCGGTAATAAGCACAGGCATTTTGCTGGAGGTCTTTGTGAGCAGTGAGCTGAAATTCATCACCAAATACAAATGGCTTGTGCTAACCAGTCAGGCCCAACCTCAACAATTGTTTGTCATTTGGTTGGCATATAATAACAGGTACATTTTTTGAATAATTATTTTGGCCCAGAGTTTCACACATGGTTTCCATTGTATTCCTTTCATCAGCCCAATGAGATCATTATTATCCTCATTTTACCAGATGAGGAGAGCAAGGCTCAGAGAGATCATTACGGATGCCAAGTCAAACTGCCCGTAAGTGCCAGAACCAAGATATAAACCCTCTGTGGATGACACCAAAATCCTGGCTTTTAACCCCCAAACCATCCTGCCTTCCCACTTTGATAAAGCACCAACAGATCCTGGGTTTACGAATAACGTTAGCATTTTGTTATTCATGACAGTGAGTTAGAGAGAATATTATGGAATTTTAGACCTGAGAAGGATCTTAGGGATCACCTAGGGAAGAGCCCTCATTTTCATAATCAAAGGGATCGAAGAAGTCTTTACTGATGTATAATTTAGAGAGTATCTAATTCAATCTCTTCATTTTACAAATGAGGAAACTGGAATTTGTGATTTGTCCACAGTCACATTCTATCAGCAGAGTTGCACAACTCTGGCTGATGTCCTTTCCATTCTCCGTCCCATAACAATATTTCCCTAACTCACGATTGCTCCATCCCCTCTGGGGCATAGTATTCCACGGGCTGGTTCTATTTATCCTCATGCTATGTGGTCTAAAAGCAAGTGAAGAAAGCAGAAAAAAATAATAAAAATCAAGGGGGTCAACCAGGGTCTACACTGGCTTTAGAGTAATATGGATGACAAATAAATAAGTAATCTCGATCTCATTACCAACTTGCAAAATGGTGCTTAAGACATCAAAAGCCCTTTTAGAGGTTTGAAACAGGAGATAGGTGGTCAGAACAACTTCTAAAACAGTAAACTTCAGTTTCATGTGTGGCCTTAGAACTCTCTGGATATAAACGATTCCAGGTTTGTATTTTTAAAAATACCAGAACAAAAGTATTACCCCAAGAAAAATGTTGGTGGTTTGGTACAGATAGCGCTCTTATCATAATTCTAAAGCCAGGATTGCAACCCCCCACACATACCCTTAGCATGATTCCCAAGGTTAACCATGCCCCATTCTTGTCACTTCATGGTATTGAGATACGTACAATTCCTGGATATGTCACACTATTTTAAGGTTCCCCATTCCTATGTACACTGTTCTCTGTCTGAAACTCTCATTCATTTCTTTATTCTCTCACTACTACCCATCTTTCAAGCTTCAGTCTGCGTACCATCCCATCATAAAATCTGGCAGGGATGTATCTTACAGGCTGGATTGGTTTTCCATCACAGGATGTACTAGACCATAGGTACATAGTTATTGGCTCATTTTTCTGCCCTTCCCATTAGATTTTCAGGACTTGAGAACAAGAATTTTGTTTGATTCTGCTTTCTTCTTCTGACACCTCATAGTATGGGGCATGTGACTGTGTCTTAAAAAAAAAAAAAGAAAGAAAAGAGAGAGTGCCCAGTTAGTTAATTATCTGACTTCCCAATAGTCAAATAAACATTTATAAGTGATTAACGTGTAAAACAACGCCCCCAAATGTTCTGCTCCTCTTTCAAGAGTGCTAGCACTTGTTGTTTAAAGATCTATTTAAAGCACCCATGTCTAGACTGGCCAAAGAAGGTAAGAACAAAAAAGTTTAAATGTAATTCCTCTTGAGAAACATTATCTGTTTTAAAATCAATCCTGTAGACCAGTCCCAGAAAAGCATAATAAAATAGAGCATCTTCTCATGAAATCATCTCTCTGAGTTGATTATTACTAAAGAATATAGAAGAAGGTTTATTGGCAATAAAAACACTGGGGCTAGGCGTGGTGGCACTCTAGGTGGCTGAGGTGGTAGATCACTTGAGGTCAGCAGTTGGAGGACAGCCTGAGGAAGAGCAAGACACATCTTGGCTAAAAATTTAAAAAAATGAAAAAACAGTTATCAGGGCATTGTGGCAGGTCCCTGTAGTTCTAGCTACTGGAGAGACTGAGACAGGAGGATGGCTTGAACCCAGACTTTGAGGTCGTTGTGAGCTAGGCTAATGCCATAGCACTCTAGCCTGGGAAATAGAGTGAGACTCTGTCTCACAAAAAAAGGAAGGAAGGAAGGAAGGAAGGAAGGAAGGAAGGAAGGAAGG
>NW_003852411.1:2122432-2136621 GCF_000181295.1 Otolemur garnettii | reverse complement strand
AAGGGGAAGGGGAAGGGGAAGGGGAAGGGGAAGGGGAGGGAAGGGAAGGGAAGGGAAGGGAAGGGAAGAAAGAAAGCAAGCATTGGGAGATGCAAAACAAACCAAAAAAAATATGTAGACATGGCTAAACAATCAAAGAATGTGGAATACTGAAAGAGATAATTTGGCACAAAACATAGGCTGTGTTTCTAAAAGAGAAAAAATGCGCTCAAAGAGACTGGAAAGAAAAATGATTTGGGCAGAAAATTCTAGAAGACATTAAATTAAACATTTCATTTGTTCGGATTGTAGTATATTTTCTTTGAGGATGCAAGTTCCTAACCCCATAATTCTTTTTATTGAACACCCACTGTGAATGAGGCTTTGTTCAGCTGTGTCTAACAAAACACCAGTATAAATCACTCAGCAAGCTGGGCCAAAGGATCATTCCACCAACAATTAATCAGGCTTTTCTTTCATTCTCCTTTCAAGGGGTGCAAATGTTGTAACTATTAGTATGTCTAATAAATTGAAATCTGATATGCATCTGCTAGGTTCAGAAGAATCCATTGCAAAACAGAAAACATGCCTCCAATCAAACTATCTCGTCCCTTGCATTATTTTCTGAAGCATTTGTAAACACATCCGATCTAAAAATAGGTTTAAAAAAAAAACAGTCATTATTAATTTTAAAGGAACTCAAAGTTAACAGCTCAACAATCTTGAGCAGAAATAAAAGGTCCATTAATTGCACGAACTTTAATTTAGCAAAACCTCATTGTGGTCTCCTGCTCAATATTTTATAAACAAAAAGAAAAAAAACACTCAATACCTGTTATGACAGGATAAGCAGCTTCAAGAAGAGCTGTCCAATGGCCATATAAAAACCTGCATAAATGTGGCACTCGTTGGGGTTAATGGAAATGTTGATAATGAAATCTGGAATCAAATCGATGAAACTGAGAGGTTAGAGTGAGAGTGTTTAAAAAAGCGTAAGCTCAAAGCCATGCTTACTGTAAGAAGTCAAGAACTGTGATATACTTTAATATTTTTGAGAAGTGTTTTTGTGTGATAGTTCACCATAATTCTTCAGTCAAAAGCCTGATGGTTTCGAGCATCTTCTATAAGCTGGAAATGGGATAAATACAACTAAAGAGCTGCTCTCAAGGAGCTCACACTTGTAGTGGAAACTGACGTGGAGCTAATTATAAAACTGGAGGATCATTTCAGTGATAAAAACATTGGCCAAGAGAGGGGTTCTCGCTCTCTATGAGCATTCTGGAGGATCCAATAACTGAAGGATAACTTTAGATAGAAAAGGAGGGACAGGCCTTCCTAGAAGTGAAAACAAATGCTTTCTGCCACACACTAGATTACAAATTCATTGAGGACGGAAACTATCTTTGATTGCTTTACATAATTCATAAGTGGAGCAAATTTTCAATAATTACATTTTGATTAATTGCCCCAAATAATTCTGCCTTACTAAGCTTAGGTGATTTGGGATTTAAAAAACTGAGGCGTCAGATAAAAGTGAAATAAATGAGAGAAGAAGTCAACTTTTCACAAAGCTAAAATTAGTTACTGTATCTCTTAATAAGAAAAAAAAAAATCAGTCAGAGGTGGTAGCCGCGGTGTGGACAGAAGTAGTTTTGAAGCCGGATTTTTCCCCCCAGTTTTGCTGATTCATGAGGCTCATACCGCAGTCATTCACTTCTGACATCACCAGTCCAGCGCTTGTCTCTCACAGACGCAGAATGTGGAAGGAGGTTCTTACGGTGAATCCCAGAAGGTTTGAGTTTATATAGTTGGCTCTAGGAGAAAGAAAGAAAATGTTTAAAATAATTCTGAGCTTGAGTACAAGGGACAGATTTAAGGCTGTCAGGCTAAGGAATCAGAAAGAAAAGTGAAGAAGAAATAGAAGCAAAAAGCATAAAACAAGGGAAGGGGGGAAGAAGAAAACAATATTATGAGAAATACTCCAAAGCCACAGATGATCCCTGGAAGGCAGATTACCACGAAGATTTCCAGACCAGAAACATCTCAGTGTAACGTCACCTCTCATCACTAAAGATTTAAGCAGCATTAGTGTACTGAAACACACAGAAATTCATACACATTGCACCTTAGTCTTTCTCTTTTCTTTTTATTATTTTTTTGGGGGGGAGAGTGGAGGACAAAGTTGAGTTCTCCATGTACCTTAGTCTTTAAAAAACAAAATTGTTTTCTTTTGCAGTGAAAGTGGAAGTGCAGATATCACTTCCATATACTTACTTCATTTCCTTGGGCTATACATCCGCTGGGTGAATTGCTGGGTCATACAGCAGTTTTATTTTTAATTTTTTGAGGATCCTCCATACTGTCGTCCATAATGGC
Organism: Otolemur garnettii; assembly: GCF_000181295.1. Classification (NCBI taxonomy): domain Eukaryota; kingdom Metazoa; phylum Chordata; class Mammalia; order Primates; family Galagidae; genus Otolemur; species Otolemur garnettii. Next base: position 2,134,266 of record NW_003852411.1, on the reverse strand, counting down.
TGGACTAACATGTTCCCATCAACAATATATAAGATTTCCCCTTTCTTCACATCCTTAACTAGCATTTGTTACTTTTTTTCTTTTTGATAATAGTCATTCTACCGAGGTAATATCTTATTGTGGTTTTGATTTACATTTCCCTGATGATTATTGATTTGGGGAGGTATAGAATTGTTTGTTTTCATTTTTGTACAGAGGGCATCTCACTATGCTGCCCAGGCTGGTCTCAGGTGATCCTCCTGCCTTGGCCTTGCAAAGTGCTAGGATTACAGGCATGAGGCAGCCACTATACCTGGGCAATTAGTGATGCTTGTTGCTACACTCTTCACAACAGCCAAGATATGGAATATACTTAAGTGTGCATCTGTGAATGAATGCATTTTTCAAAGGTGTGGTATGTATACGCGATGGGATACAATTTAGCAATAAAAGAGAATGAAATCCTGTCATTTGCAACAACATAGATGAACTTAAAGAACAAGTTAAAATGAAATAAGCCAAGCACATAAATTTAAACACCACATGATCTCACTCGTATGTGGAATCAAAAAAGGTGATTTCACAAAAACAGAGAGTAGAATAGTGGTTACCAGAGGCTGAAAAAAGTGAGGGGAGCATGGGGAGAGGTTGGCCAACAACTACAAGGTTACATTTAGATGAGAGAAATAAGTGCTGGTGCTATGTTGCATAGTAGATGATTATAATTAATAATAATGGATTGTATGCAAGAGCTACAAGAGAGGATTTTAAATGTTTTCACCACAAAGCAATGATAAGCATTTGAGGTGAATGTTACACTCATCACCCTGATTTGGTCATTACACAATGCTGAGACATCACACTCTACCTCATAAATATGCACAATTATTATTATTATTTTTTTTTTTTTGAGACTGAGCCTCAAGCTATCCCCCTGGGTAGAGTGCCATGGCATCACGCTCACAGCAACCTCCAACTCCTGGGCTCAAGCAAGTCTCCTGCATCAGCCTCCCAAGTAGCTGGGACCACAGGCGCCCACCACAACGCCTGGCCATTTTTTGGTTGCAGCCATCATTGTTGTTTGGAGGGCCCAGGCTGGGGAATCAAACCCGCCACCTTAGGTGTATGTGGCCACAGGCGCCGAGCCAAATATTTTTAAATTGACATTTTTAATTTGAGAAATTTTAACCAATAATCAGAAGTTTTCCTCATTAAAAAAGTTACATAGATTGTGAATTCTGCAAGGAGAAAAAAAATTATATCTGTCAATACAGGTATCATAGTTCCACAATTGCTAAAGCTGAGCTGCTGTTCTGCTGTCAGGCACGTGTTCTCTACTTTATCAGAGTTCTCACCTCTTCCTATTGTCTCTTATTCCAGCCAGCTTCTACCACTTCTGTTCCTTGTACCTGCCTGGTTCCCTTGACATCTGAATTTGCAATATATGGGGTTTGGGTTTTCTTTTCTTCACTTCTCCTACCTAGGCCTCCCAGCATGCTAGGATTACAGATGTGAACAACCATGCCTGAGCCTTGGCCTGGTTCTTTGTAGCACTTCCCACCAACACCAACACAAAGAAATGATAATTCCTAAAGGTGATGGATACCCTGAGTATTTTGACTTGATGATTCCCATTCTGTGCATACAATGAAATAACACATGTACTCCATAAATAAGTATGAATATCGTACATCAGGAAAAAACCTTAAAATCTAATACACAAAAATTGTGTTGTAACAAATCAGACATTCATGGGCAAAAAAAAAATTAAACTTTTATCCATACCTTGTGTTTTATACAAAAATTAACTCATAATGAATCATAGACCTAAATGCAAAACCAAAACCTAAAGTTTCTGGAAGAAAATGTGGAAGAAAATATTTGTAGCCTTTGGCTAAGCCAAGAATTCTTAGATATAATACCAAAAGTACAATGAAAGTGAATTGATAAATTAAATTCCAAAATCAAAAATTTCCGTTGTTTAAAAGGCACTATGAAGGGAATGAAAACACAAGCCACATATTCAGGGAAAATATTTGCCAAACTTGTGCTATCTTATCTAAGCCATATCGAGAATAGGTAGATAAAGAAGTCGCAAAACAAAATAACAAACAACCCAATTTTTTTTTAAAGGCAAAAGATTTGGACAGGCAGTTCAGAAAGGAAGAAATACAGATGGCAAATAATCACATGAAAAGTTGCTTCATGTGTCAGTAGAGAAACGCGGATTAAAACGACAATAAGATACCATTACATAACTATCAGAGTAGAACAGCTAAGATTTCATTAATTAGTTAATGAATTAACAGGACCAAGTGCTCGCAAGAATGTGAAGAAACTGAAACTTATACATTGCTTGTGGAAACACAAAATGGCTCTCATTTTGGAAACAAGTGGGCTCATTCTTTAAAGTTAAACATATACTTACCATATAGCCCAAGATTTCCACTCTTAGGTGTTTATTATCCAAGTGAAATGAAAACTTAATATTCATTAAATGATCTACATGAATGTTTACAGTGGCTTTACTCACCCATCAACAAAATTGGGACTAGCCGAAATGGTCTTCAACTGGTGAAGGAATAAACTAAACCATATTAATCAGCCAGATAAAGGACCAAAGTACTACTAATACACCCAGCGACCTGGATGAATCTCAAATGCACTATTTTACGTGAAAGAAATCATACTCAAGTGGCAGGCACATGTATGATTCCACCTGATAGAACACTCTAGAAAAGGTGAAATTAAAGGAAGAGAGAACTGATAGTGCTTGCCAGCGTTTGGTGGTAGATGGTGGTGGACTCCAGAGGGGCAATCGGAAATTCTGAGAAACTATGGTGCTTTATCTAGATTGTGGTGGTGGTTAAACAACTGTGCAGACAGTTGGGCCTTCATAGACATGGATTCAACCAATTGAGGATAAAAAATAGTGGAAGGAAAAAAATGGACAATTGTCTCTACTGAACATGTACAGACTTGTGTTTCTTGTCATTATTTTCTAAATAATACCAAATAACAACTATTTACATAGCACGTACATTGTACCAGGTATTGTAAGTAATCTAGAGATGATTCAGAAAGACATGTGTAAGATATATGCAAGTGCTACAACATCTTATATAAGGGACTTGAGCATCTCTTATATAAGGGATATATATAAACCATCCCTGTGGTTTATATATAAACCATCCCTGTGGTTTTTGTTGGCCACACAGGTCCTGGAACCAACCCCCTGTGGATACTGAGGAACAACTATACACAGTGTGTCAAAACTCATAGAATTGTACACTAAAATGGGTAAATTTTACTTATGTAACTGATACCTCAATTTTAAAAAACAGTAGAAAAAAAGTCTGAGAAAGTTTCTAAATTATCAGAATTTGTGAACCCAGCAGATAGACCTTGATAGACCTTAAATAAATGATGAATGTTTCATTTTGTGCTATTTCCCACAGCCGTGCTTATTACCTTAAATTGAAGTAAACTGTGACACAACCTACCCCCTTAGACTGGATTTCTCTGAAATATCCTAGCAATTCCAAGGGCTCTGGTACGTTTTTATCCATATGGCCCTCTGCCTTTCTAATCTGGTAACAGCCTCCTAGTAACTAAAGCAAATTGTGGAAATTAGCAGCTGTGCCACTGATTTTGAGGCCATGCCAGGGGTATCCCCCAGCAGGTGCTGAGTTTAAAAACAGGCTACAGGGAATGTTCTATTGCCAGTGAGATCCCAGAGAACTATAGCGCATTGGGATCCCCCTGGGCCAAGTGCCTCTTGGTGACATCTATGTTCAGATAATAACCAAGGCATAAGGAAAAGGGTTTCTCTTTCTCAAGCCATCACTTCTGTTTCTTTTATAATAGCTGAAGGAAAATAAATTTCTTGGTATTTCATATGTAAATTTATATGGAACTACCCTATTCATCAGTCCCTAGTTTAAATTCCTCAAGTGTCTTATTTCAATCCGCAATCCCCACAATTTAAATATGGCCTTTTTACTGATTTGCCAACTTCCTAGTCTTGCTAATAGCTCACAGACGAAAACTGCTTTCCTCTGTTTGCAGAGCTTCCACGGAACTGCCCCAGCTTCTCTCATGGGAGCTGTGGCTAAAACCCAGGCATCCCATGCTGCTTGGTGAAATGCTCAGAAAATTTAAAGTAGGATTTGAAGATGCTTCTCTGGGTAAATTGTAAACGTATTTTTTACAGCGTTACTCCAGGTCTGCTGTTCTCTGATAAGTACTCCCTGGACTTTCCGATCTGATATGAACCTGAAAATAGAAAATTCATCTCAATTCACCAAACTACATGGTCAATTTAGGCACGGAGGGATCACACCGTGTTCCAAAGTTTGCCAAGGATATAGATACTGCAAGTTCCCTTAGTAGAGGGAGTCTCTTTCAGATTCAGAATTGAAGACTGAACAGCAGCAATGGTGCAGGGGCCTTGTGTTTATATAGCATATTACAGTCTAAAAATAAGGCTTTATTGTTTAGTGACTTAGGATAGGTGACTTACTAGAAGTTGAAGTGAAAAAGCAGGCTCTAAGATTGTATATGTATCTTCTGGTTTCATAAAAAAGAAAAAATAGTAGTGGTTATGTCTAAGATAACCCAATACATGGCTTTTATTTTTTTCTTTATACTTTTTGTATCTTAAAAAATTCTACAGTGAATAAGTATTATTTTAAAAAATTGAACAACTATTTTTAAATGCCTTAACATAGTTCAGTAACTACTCACATGGACAAATGAAAAACTGCTTGGGTAGCAGAGGTAGTGAGTTACCCCTAAGTTTGAATCTCTTATTTATTACTTTGCCAACCTTTCAGTGAACACCCCACCCCTCCCGTAAAATTCGAGGGACATGAAGTGGGATTACAAGAAAAGGTTGGAGGAAGATAAGTGAGGGAGTATATGTTTTATTCATGATTTTTACCGATTGTAACTGAGTCAGAAGATCAGCTGAGGGAGGCATAAACTGTCCTACGGATCAGAATGCTCCCAATAGTTTGATTTTTGTGATAATAACTTCAACCAATTGCCCAAACATTAAAGGAAAGCAAAAGGAACACACGTCACTGGCTGCTAGCTTACCGACAGCAGCCTACTATGATTCATTATTTTGGCAAACATGTTAGAAATAGGAATGTTTTATTTAGTTTTGAATAGTTTAGCAATATTCAGAGGTCACCGGACCTCACCATCAAGTAAGCTTTGCAAATACAGGCAAGTCAATAATGAATAATGCCATTAATTTAAGCGCCTAACACAGAATAATAAACTTCCTTTTTATTGTTATGTTAAAGCTAGGAGCTATAACCGGAAAAAGATGAACTTTATGATTTTTATTAAATTAATTCACCTATTAATGTGTCGTATTCCGCCAACTGCAAAGCATCTCTGAACACAAACGTTCATTCTGAAAGGCAATTATGAAATTCTTTTCCACTATATCCCACATGGATTGGGGAAAAAATATTATGCAACAGCTACGGCTTTGAAGAAGAGACAGTTTTGTTTGGGGCTTTTTTTTTTTTTCCATTCTCTTTGTCTCTTTCTGAGAAAAGTATAGCTCTATTAAGACTCCGCAATGACATCAGAGCTTTGATCACCATGAAGTTTGGTTAAGTGTGTTAACCTGTTCTGACTACAATTTCCTGCATCACATTTTTATAACAGTGTGTGAGTTTATGTGTGTGTGGAGGGCTGTTGTGTCAGTTTCCTGTGAATCTTACTCTTTTTTTACATTGCTGACCATAAAGAAAATAGTAATACTAAGAAAAATGACTGTAGATTTTTGGGGGTTAAAACTGCCAAACATCGCACATCATCTTCAGTCAGGAATTACATCATGAAGATCTGCGCACAGAATTGCACGTACAAATGCAAGGTACTGGGTGCTACTTTGTGGCTATTGTATTCATGTAATGACACATGCAACAGTAACTTTCTCTTATTATAAAAACAATCCATGCTTCTAAGAAATTCAAACAAGGCAGAACATAAAATACAAATTTAAAATCTCACACTGTCCAATGGCACTTGCCACTGGAAACAGCTTTAGGATCATTTTATCTGGCAAACCTTTGTAAGAGGATAGCGACCAATTTGGTGAAAGCTGGAATTCTTACTGCTGCCTCTGCTACTGACCATGCAAGTGACCTTGAGCATGTAGAGAACTGGATATTCTTCTGTCAGAGTCATTCATTCATTCATCATTTATTTACTCATTCAACAAAGATATACTATATGGAGGACCCCACGGGGAATATTATGAATCTCTCCCCAACCTGTCTACTGTTTCTGACATTTGATCTTTAGATATTCATTTGGGAACATAGAAGTAATTTTTCCCTAGAAAAATTTATTTATAACCACATTCATTTAGTAATTACTGTGTATCCAGCTCCAGATTAAACACTTTTCATGTAGTATTTTAATATTCACTTTAACGCAATATAGTAGGGACCATTATTATCCCCATATTACAGCTGAGGAAATGGGACCTACAGAGGTTGAAATGACTTCCTCAACACACAGTCACTCAGCTGACAAATCCAGGATAACCACCACATGCCCAAGCCTGTCCTCTCAGCCTCAGAGGTACAGTACTCCACAGTATACATTCTCAGTGGGGAGAGAATGAAGTCTTATCAATTATGAAGGTATTGGTGCAAAGGAGTTCAAGGCAGGGGGACACAGTAAGCTTCCACAGTCAGACAGCATGAAAGGGACATGGCCAGTGTCCAGTGTGGTCAGCTGGAGAAATAGGATGGCAATGGGCCCCTTAGTAGAAAGAAGGACACAGAAAAATAGGAGCAAAAAAAGGGGTTAAGTGAGAACTCAAAAATATCTAACTTATTACCCAGTTTCAGTTAGGGGCAAGCTGAGTAAGTTGTTGGCCTCTATGTAAAATTCTCTTTATCTAAAGATGATTTTGTAGGTGGTATAATATTTTTCCCTACCTTGTGTGCAATTACAGATTGCTGAGTGGTCAAACTATTCGTGTGTTAGGATAATACATAGTAGAAATAATTTCATCACCACATTTCCTTTCCTAATTTTTCTTTAAAAGTATTTTAGAGGACAATAGAATTCAATAATTTTGGAACACATATTTACAGACAACAATAATTTTTTATCACAGTAGTATAGGCCAGATTATATAGCCATCTGAAGAAAAAAATAAAATAGAGATGAAAAGCATTTTCATCTAAGTTATGTAAATGTAAGAAAAATCTAGATCTATTCTTCTCAATGTTGTAGTTGTTAGCCACGTGTGGCTATGTAAACTTAAATTGATTAAAAGCAGGTTAAATTAAAATTTTAGTTCCTCAGCCGTATTTCGAGTGCTCACTAGCCACGCGTAACTGGTGATATCAGCCCGGATGTAGAACACTTCCATCTACTTAGAAATGTCTCCTGGGCAGCACTGGTCTAGATGTAAACCCATAGAGTAAGAGATAACTAGGTTTAAGTAGGCAATAAACCTGAAGAAAAAAGAGAAATAATAAAAGGAGACAATCTAAAAATAGGAAGAGTGGGCAGGGGTAGTAGCTCACGTCTGTAATCCCAGCACTCTGACAGTGCCAAGGCGGGAGGACTTTTTGAGCTCAGGAGTTCAAGACCAACCTGAGAAAGAGCCAGACCCCATCTCTACTAAAGGTAGAAAACTAGCTGGGCATTATGACAAGTGCCTGTAGTGCCAGCTACTCAGGAGGCTCAGGCAAGAGGATTGTTTATGCCCATGAGTTTGAAATTGTTATGAGCTATGACACCACAGAACTCTACACAGGGCAACAGAGTGAGACTCTGTCAAAAGAAAGGAAAGAAAGAGAAAGAGAGAAAGAAAGAAGAAAGAAAGAGAGAGAGAATGAGAAAGAGAAAGAAAGAAAAAGAAGAGGAATATAACAGCCTGTATTTACTGGAAAGAAGAATTTAAGAAATGCTAAATATGTGAGAGACAGTCACTAAGTAATATTCTTAAATTGTTATTAAGAGGACACTAATTTGTAGCCGTGGGTATAATACAGTCATTATATCTGTTAGATATACTAAAGATGAAAATTAGCTGAAATCAGTACCACAAATGAAAAAATGTTTCAAACTCCAAAAATCCCACCCTAGTTCATTACGGAGACAAGCAAGACCAAGTTGTTATTCAGAAGATGAAATCCAAAAGCTGAGAAGCAGGAGCAGAATGCTCCCATAAAAGTTAGTATAAAAGAACTAGACGAATTAAAACAATCCCAGTGATGTGGTAGTGGGACAGAGAAATGAAAGGAGGAAATCTGCTATACACAAGTGGTGGAAATTTACACAACTGGAAAGTGTGTCCAAAAAAGAGAGAGAGAAGTGGTGGGAATGAATGAGAACACATTCAGTAAGTGGGCTTCCAGAAAAGAGTGCTGCCGGTTTACTTGGTCTGTTTGACATATCGTGAATTCTGCAGATATGGTAGGAAAAGAAAGTTGTAGAGCACGAAATGTGTCTTCTTCATTTTTGCACAATTATTATAATGTAAGAAAATATCTGAGATGAATAAAACACTGTTTCTGCCATTTGAAACTTAAAATCTAAAGTGAAACCTTAAGCACAAAAGTTCTCATTCTCTGAGCGTCTCCTCTGCCAGGCATAAGACTGTGTTCTTCACACCGCTGTGTCTCGAGCTCACACTATCTCTTCCCAGTGGGCACAGAAACTTCTTGATGCGCCAGTACGTCGTGTTCCTAGAGGCTAAGTCCATTTATGCAAAAGTACAAAATGACTTTATTCAAGCTATCACTAGCATCTTGCCGTGAGTTACTTCTGTATTATTACCTAGATTTATGAACGTCTGTAGGTGCTCCTAAACAAATCTAGTGCCAGAAACAACACCAAGAGGAAGAAGATTTGTTATCTATGAAAATTCCTAAGTTGAAAGGTAGATAGAGGAGTTTCTCCATCATTAACCAATTTGAACAATGAGAACGCTAAGGCTCAAAGAAATCCACTTACCGAAGGTCAAACAATTAGCAGGTACTGACCCCTAGGCCAAGCCCTGGGTTGTGAGACTACAAAACCCATTCCTTTGCTAATATCTTACCAACTGCATCATAAGACGGAACAGATGAAGGAGGCAGTGCTGTCCAGTGCAAAGACCAGAAGTTTTGACACCCACTTCCAGCTGAGTTGACCCTGAAGCGGACCCCGAGAAAAGGATGTGAGTGTTAGTCATTTATTTGGAAAGTGATCCCAGGAAGCACCACAGAGGAGTGGGAGAAGTGAGAGAGATAGAGAGGGAAGTCCACACAGGGTGTGCTCACAAGAAGGTTAATTCTGTAAGTGGTAAGAAATCTCACTGGGACCTCTGCAAAACGGTGGAGACCACACCTCAGAGTGGTCTCCTCTGAAGAGGAAGTTGAGAAGTTCTGACTCCCTCCTGTGCAGGCCCAGAGCTACTCTCAAAGCCATCAGCTTCAAATTCTGGACTGCCCCAGGCAAAGTCTCAGGGGCTTGAAGTCAGAAGCCTTTGACACAAAAAGCTAATGTGAGAACAGTGAGTGCCGAGAGGATAAGAACAAGGCACAGACAGCATCTCTGCAACCTCAGGCAGTCAAAGATAAGCTTGAATTATGGCTCTGCTGGTATGACTTTGGGCAAACAAAGATCTCATCAACACGTACACGTAATAACTGGTGTGTCTCTGAATCAAGAATAGTTCCCTGTCTCCCGTTTTTCACCATAAAATTGACTTTTGGCAGAAATGAAACCAATTTTCTTATAGGAAGCCCGAGTTCGTTTTGTGGTCCGATTGATTTTTCTTCATGTTGTATTTTGGCATGATCCTCTAACCTCCACATTCTCTGAAAACTGGTTGTCAGATGTAAAAACTTGATTAGATTCAGGCTAAGTATTTTGGCAGGAATCTCAGATAGGAAGCCTTTGGTGCCTCACGTTACGTCACAGCAGGAGGCTTGCAGCAGACCATACCAACATTAGTTATACTAAGGTACTTCGAGATGGATCTGAGACTGTAATAAGAGATAAAAATAGCCATATTACCAGATTCTTACAAGAATTAAACGATATAATCAAAGCACCTAATGCAATTCGTGAGTACAATAAGGGCCACATTAACGAAAAGTATACTACGGGTGGACTAAGTACATGGAAAAAGAGAAGGAGCTACACTCAAATGTACCCATCACAAAAGGACATGATTTTAAACCGAGTTTGAAGAACAGATGAGGGAGAACTTCTTTCTGGTATGAGTTATGAAGGAGAACAAAAATACAAAGTACCTAGCACAAATCGTGGTGTGAATGGGGACAGCCGTGATGGAGAGAGATGGTGGGAGTGTCTAGATATCCTGGTAAGTAGCTGGGATTTTATTCTGTAGATGACGGGAAGCCACCAAGGTGGGATTTTGTTCTGAGAATCATTGGACTTGTGTACTAAGGCATCTGAGATCTTTTGTTTGTCCTTTGAGATCCTCTGCCACCTTTCTCCACCTCGTTCCTGCTCCAAGAAGCTGCTCCATCTGGACCACATCAACAGGCTTTGTTGTTCTCTGGCTTCTATGTGGCTTTAACCAGTGGGGAGCCCAAGCAGCGGCAGAGGGAGAAGGAAGTAAGGGCACTTCCCCTGTCTCCTGCCCCGCACAGTCGCTTCAAGAAGGCTCTGTCTCTCCACCTATGGAAACAGTTCCTCTGAAGGTGTGTTCTCCTATTATTAGAGGTGTGTTCTCTCTATTAGTAGCCAAGGGAACTGCCAAATCGTTGCTTGGATCTCTCTTATACGCTGCCCACACCTTGGTGCATTGTTCCTTTATTAACCTCTCCTTGAATTATCTTCATTTGAATTGCCTTATGTTTCCTACTGCATTTATTAATAGTACCAAAAAATGACATCAGGAAAAAAGACACTCAAAATAAGATCCTAGGATTAACTTGCTTATTCATTTTAGAATCTTAGGAGAATGAAAGTTTGGATTATCTTACCTGGAGAGAATCCCTCTCCAAGCAAAGAGAAAGAGGAACTGGCAAAGGGAAAGAGGAACACAGAAATAGAAGGTGTGGCCGAGAAAGGAGCTTTGTGAGAAAAGAAATAAAAATAAAAACAAGAAGGAGCTCTGATTACCAAACTAGGCTGTGTGTCCTGTTACAGACATGGGGATAGTATCAGCTCTTTTCTTAGTTATCTCTTTTTCCTTTTTTTTCCCGTTACCTTACATGAGAAACCTCAGTGATCTGTAATGGTTTTGTTTCAGCCACAGGTACGACACAATTGATGTCACCCCATCATGATTCAGTAGCTGATGAGACTTTATGTATCCACTGTGATGAAGACACAAACAATCCCTGCAAATACATGTGGACACTGAGGGGCCAAAGGGGTGGGAGTACCAGATGTCTTGTTCACCCCACTTGGACTGCAACTGGGTTCATGTAGAGTTCCAGCAGGAGGTCTGAGGGAGGGAAGAGAATGAGGTGAGGAGGGTATTTACTCCCCCACTCCCATGCTACAGGTTGCCTCTGGCTGGCTGTATCCCACAACCAAAGGTTACAGTTCCTATTGTTGTGGGTAAGGCAGCCATCTGCATTCTTGGTTCTTGGTATGCTCTTGGCCAAAGAATGACCACCAGAGGCAAGGCAAGCATGAAAAAAGTGTATTGAGGAAGAGAAAGACAGGTTTGTCAAGCAAGAGCAAGATATAGGTTTACAGAGCAAGATACACTTGCAATAGACCGTGAATGGGCCTCCTCATCTGAAAAAAAAAGGCCTGGTTATGGTCTGCCATCCTGTTTTCAGACCTCATCTGAATAAAAAAGGCCTGGTTATGGTCTGCCATCCTGTTTTCAGACCTCA
>NW_003852411.1:2102259-2122412 GCF_000181295.1 Otolemur garnettii | reverse complement strand
CATCTGAATAAAAAAGGCCTGGTTATGGTCTGCCATCCTGTTTTCAGACCTCATCTGAATAAAAAAGGCCTGGTTATGGTCTGCCATCCTGTTTTATACTGTCTGGATCGAGCCCTCCTCATGGTTCATTTGTCACCATGGAACCACTTAGATGGGAGGTTAATGACACAATAGCCTTAGGTTACTCTAGGTAACTTTCCAAATCCTGTTGTGTGGGGGCTGCCTGGTCGCCCCTCCTTCCCCAGGTGCGGAAGGTGCTCAGGATAGGAGAAGATGGGGCAGCACCAAGACGGGGCCACACTTATCCTTCTTCCCAGGTGGGGAAATTGCTCAAAGCTAGATCAGGATGGGGCAGCACCAAATCTGAGCACCCACCTTCTGTCCCCCAGGAGAGCCAGAGGTCCTAACTGTCTACCTAACACTATCACAGAGGGTCCTAACTGTCTACCTAACACTATCACAGAGGGTCCTAACTGTCTGCCTAACACTATCACAGAGGGTCGCTCCTCAAAACCCACTCTGTTCAGGTTCCTGTGACAACTCTCTCACTTACATGCCTATGCATGGGGAACAGCCCAACTATTCCTTTTTCTTTCACTCACCTGAGCACACTTTTATAAATAGCCCCCTTTCTAAACCCTCCTGAAATTATCCTACTTTAATTATGCCATGTTTTTTCCTATTGGGTCTTGACTGATGGAATAACTCTAGAATTCATGTGCAGGATATACTGAGAACATGGGAAATTAGAGGAAAGGGGTCCTTTCTTGGTTCTGGGTCCTTTTTCTTTCCCCAAGTATTCACTGAGCACCTGCCTAGTGTCTTGTGCCAGGCAGCAGTCTCCAGCAGTGAAGAAGAGAGACAGGCCTTGCCCTCAAGGAGTTTACATTCCATCACGGGAGACAAATAATAAACAAGTAAAAAGAAAATGAGGTAACTTCAAATTGTAACCTGAGGCATTAAGACCTCATATGGCATGGTGAGACGGAGAATAAAGAACTTGACCCACTTTCGGGTAGGTTGTTCATAAAAGGCCGCACAGATGAAATGACAGAAAAGACATTGAAAAGGTGAAATCAATTATTGATTCACATGGAAAATAAAGAAGAAAAAAGAATCGATGATAACCTTGAGATGTCTATGTGTGTATTATGTGTAACTGGGAGGAAATAGCACCACCCTTATTTACAGCAGATGTGAAGCAGGGCCATATTCTCTGGCGAGGATTAACAAACTACAAATATGCCCTGCCACCTCCTTTTATAAATAAACGTTATTGAAATATAGCCACATTCATGTATTTACATATCATCTGTGGTTGCTTTCACTCTGGCAGAATTATGTAGTTTTGACAGATGATTTGGCCAACAAAGTTGAAGAACTGGCCCTTTATAGAGAAGTTTACTGACCCCGTCCCTATGGTATGTCGACTCATCATAGGAACTGAGAGATAGTCAATTTCTCTAAGAATTTTCTGGTCGCTAGAGTAATGGTCTGCTTAACTAACCTTTCCTGCCTGTAAATGGGTTGGAGGAAAACTCACACTCAAGCTTAACAAATGAGGAAGGGGGTAATTCTATTTTCTCACCCTTCACATAAACTTACCCAAGAACTCTATTAGAAATAATCACAATAATAGCATACTTTATATATTTCAAAATTGCTAAATATATATATAGATAGATAAATAGATTCTTAACATTCCCACCACAAAAAAAAAAAAAAAATTGGTTAGGTGATATACATGTTAATGACCCTGAGTGAAGCTTTCTATAGTGTATGCATAGATAAAAAAAAAAATCACATTGTACCCCATAAATAGACACAACTATTGCCCTTAAAAATGAATAATTTAAAATGTATATTTCAAGAAAAAGAAAAAAGAAATTCCATGTCTATGATGAAGAAACAGAGAAGAAAGCTCCACCCCCACGCCCTACGGAACTCCTCTGTGTGGATGTCTGCAGGACCCAGTGACTTGTAGTTAGTTGTCAGCTTGCTACATATTTCTCAGGTCCCCACCCCTCCTGTACCGTTGATGCTAGCTGCTAATAACACCTAACCTACCCAACAACATCTACATCAGAGAAAATGATTGGGATTAGAGAAAAAGGGCTCCTACCCTTGTCCGCAAGTTAAAACTTGCTTGAAACCTTTAGCTTCCAGAGAAGGAGCCAAAATTATCCTAAGATGGGTCTCAGCTGTAGGCAAATCTGTTGATACACTATGTCTCTACAAAGTAACTGGTTGCAAAGCTGAATTAACATTAACCCCAAGGACAGCCAAAGTTTGAATAATATATTTTTATTTCAAAATAAGACTGTGTCCACAAGATTATCCCTGTTCCTATTTTAAGATTTGAATCTAATAAACAGCACAGGCTGCTCTCCCATCATTGCTTACCCCTGTGTTACCACTTGTTTGTATCTATTTTTCTATGTTACTATTTTTGGCTATGATTTTAGCCACAGGATTGAGTCTGAGAGCAGGCAGATAGAGACTCAGGAGTGATAGATCATGGCTCAAGTTTATTCACAAAGGATGAAGACCAACACGACATTCTCCTATTTAAAGAACGCTAAAACATGGTTAGCTAATTGCCAATTTTGAGCAACCTAAAAAAAAAAAAATTGACAAATTTATAGGAGTCTAGTCATGATGTTCATAGTACATGTATAAACCCAGATTTGGATAATCATAAATTCATAAATATCAAAGCAAAATAGGCATAGGGATTGGTAGAGAGCTGAAAGAATACTGGATTTGGATATTAAATGATCTGGGCATAAACTTGAGTTCAGCCCCTTAATTTCTTTGACCCCAGACAAGTCACTTCATCTCTCTACCACAAAGTTTCCTATTTGGAAAAGGAAAGGATTGGATTAATCCAAAGTACACTCCAATATTAAAAATCTATGAGTCCCTATCTGTTTTGTTTTGTATTTTTTCTTTTGAGACAGAGTCTCACTCTGCTGCCTGGGCTAGAGTGCCATGGTGTCAGCAACCTCAAAGCTACCCTCAAACTGCTGGGCCCAAGCCATCCTCATGCCTCAGCCTCCCAAGTAGATGAGACTACAGGTATCCACCACAACACCCAACTAATTTTTCTGTTTTTATTAGAGCTGGTCTTATTCTTGTTCAGCCTGGTTTTGAACTCCTGAGCCAAAATAATCCTCCTGCCTCAGCCTCCTAGAGTGCTAGGATTAGAGGCATGTAATCCTCTATACCCAGCCTCCCTGTGTGTTCTAATCATTCACTTTATAGATATAGAAACTGACAGACACAAACGTGAGATCAAAGAAAACTGGTGATAGAACTGAGTTTAGAGTCAGTCTTTTGATGTTTTGCTTTAAATTAAGAGAGAGAAAGAGAAAATGTGTGTGTGTGTGTGTGTGTGTTCAAAACTCATAGAAAAGCAATACCCCTGGCCATGGGCCTATCTTTTTGTGAATTTCTGTTCTTGGGACAGAAATAACCATAGACATCACATAGTGTGAACTTGTAAGACATACCAGCTGGAACACCAGAGCTAGGGGATCATCTCTGTCTCTAGAACATCTGAGGGCTTAAACAACGGTGTGGTTTGTATTAACCTTCAGATCAAGTGGTATTTTTAAGTTTTCTTGTAATGACTTATGAAAAAAGCTAGTGATTAAATGTCACTTGTTGGTTTTTCTCTAATTAAAAATCATTTTCTTGGAGTCCCAAAGTGCTTAATATAATGACTTTATTGTGGAATTATTTTAATTTTACTGTGGAAATAAGGATTATACCTATTTCCTTAATCTCAGAAGTCTTGGAATGGAAAATTCTGCTTGTGGAAGTACATATTTGTTGGATAATTTTAAAATAAAATGGTACTTTTAAATAGCACTGGTCTTCATCACATGAGGCTTTCCCGTAAATGCAGTAATGTACACAGTTATGATCTAATAAAAAAAAAAAGAACATAACCACTTAGTAAGTTTAGTTGTGCTGAAATGCAAGTGTACTTCTACAAATTTCATTCAATGACAAAGGCAATCCTATACCCCAACAACATGAACCAACATATTTATTCAGGGTACTTTGCGTGGTACCAAGCATAATTAAAATCAAAATGTCACTGCCCTGAAAATAAATGTTCAATAGATGATTAATTAAATATATTATGGCACATTCATAAAGTGGAAGACTATTCATTTAAGATATGTTTTAGAAAAAATGTTTATAATAGATGAAAATATTCATTATTAATTTTTTTAAAAGGTTACAAAGCCTTATGAGCCCATGTTGTATGTCCTTGTGTATAAAATTCTAAGCTTCATCAGAGATATCTAGTCAATTTTGAGCAAAGTGGTTTGATATTTTTAACATGATGCTGGCTTTTTTCTTTGGTCTATAACCTGTCTTTGGTCACTCCTGTCATTCCCCCCCCACCACTTCACTTCCACCTACTCCGTAAAAGCCACCATTTCCTCTGTCCTCATTAGAATTCATACATATTTAAAACTGTATCATTCCATTTCTTTTGACTTTTAATGTTAAAAGCATTTATAGTTCAATCACAGTAGGAAAATCTAGGAGTCTAAAATAGATTTGTCTCTGGTTTGTTTTTCCACTTAATGAGGAAGTATGCTGGTCTGATACTATAAAATGATTCAATATGAATCAATTTTCAAAATACCATAAATCATAGATATTGCAACTTCAAAGCCAATGTTATTGCCTCATATAACTGGAAAGGAGGAAACCAACACACCCTCTATCCCAATTCTTGACCCCTGTGGCTGTTCCCACTGAAGCACTGTAATTGCCTTGCTTCAGTTTACAGAGAATGGTGTGGGGACGCCCTACTCTGCCTGGAACAGCCATTGGCCTGCAACAAGGAAAGAAATGTCACAGCTTTGGCCTTGCTTTGGGTCCCTACCTCTAGAACCCCTTGTATTAGGCTCTGGTTGTTTGGGTAGGTGGGCCTTGGTGCCCAACCTGGGTCCAGCAAAGTGAAAGAGAATGGACAGTGACCTTGAGCTGCATAATGATGAGAGACTCCCTGGGGTGCTGGCCTTGTTCCCCCCACATCTACTTTACTGAGCTTCTACACCCACTGCCCAGCTGCTAGGAGTCTCAGCTTGCAGCAATTCATATCTACTCCCCCTTCCCAAGCCTCCACTCCCCAGGGTTGAGCCCAGGAGCTTAGTCTGCCCTCTCCTCCCACCACAGCTCACTTCTAACACTGACTACTAGGGTGTGGCCCCCTTACCTCAAGGAGGAGACAGCTGCAGTGTGGTTTTGTGCTCCAGAGTCCAACCCTACATCCCATCCCATGCCCTCCTCTAGGGCTCATCTGAGACCCTTACATCTCCCAGAGTTTGACAGGCTTCTCCTAAAGAGCTACGCTTGATAGATGGATCTCACAGGCACCTCAGTCCCTGGCACAGGCTCTGTTTCTAGGGATCCCGGCCTAAGACAGATAATGATTTTATTTCCTGAATAAGTATCTGGATGGTATTGTATCTGAGAGCTGATGTTTGAGTCTGTGTGTCTGAATATATCTGTCTATGGGTATCTGTGGGTGCCTCACTAGTTAACTGCTGATGGTGAAGACCAATCGTCCTTTTATCCTGCAGAGTTCAAGGGTCCTGGGCCTGATTTTGGAACACCAAACGCCAGACTGGAGAGTCTGGCAAACCCCCACCCGCCCACCCATTAGGGTAGCTGTCTAAATCAAATAACTCTGCCTACAGTAGGAATTGCTCCCAGGGCAAGACTAGCCTTGCAGGAAAGGGTTGTGAGCTATTAAAGGAAACAGTGGACAAAGATTCTGTGTATTGAGGAAGAATATTGTCTCAAACACAACAGACAATCTGAACTCCATTCTTAATTACTCCCCCTCTCTGAAAAGTATTTAATACTCCCTGCTTTCTACAGGGAGTGGTGCCCACCCTTCAAAGCCCCTGTGTTCCGTGGCCTCCATGCTCTGTGTCATTGCAAACATTTGCTGCCACAAAAGTCTCTCCTCTCTTCAACTTCACACAACCCTGTTACCTATGCCATTCTTCTAGCACTGCATATAAATTTTCATGCATTGTTCCTGATATCTTGAGATTTCTGTCTCTCCCTCCAACTCATTTAGAAATCCTTAAGGATAAAGACTAAGCCTTCCACAGAATCTCCCTAAATGGTACAGAAAAGGGAGGGCATTCCCTTTAGAGAATTTAACATTCCCTAAATGTTACACCCGTAACAGACACTCAGTATTTATTCATGATGTTGACATGTATATTCCCTGCATTTAATGTGCAAAATGATACGTGTTATTGTGGATAACAGGATTTTGTGAAGTACTGCTAATTAAGATCTTTTGCTGCCCTCAGAGATTACCAAATGATTGCAGGGATTGAAGAGGCGTTAGCGTTTTGTTGAGAGCAGGGAAGTGAAATTTAATTTTGAAGAGGGCTTGGTTTCTGCAGGTGGATGGACCCCCTGCTTTGCTTCAGGGGTCCACCTGCAGAAATGAGAGAAAATGACCTGGTTGGACATCCTTTACCCACAAGAGACATAAAAGAAACTCCAACTCCACATTTCAAGGGAAAGAGAAGAATGCGGTGCTTGTAGGAAGAGGTCATCTTCCTCCATTAACAATCTTTTTTGCCTGTCTTCTGTCTCAAGAATTGTGAGCTAAAAAATAATAATAATAATTGTGGGCTAAGCTCCAGAAGAGGCTAGCTTTTGAAGTTCTTGAGTTGCTGAGAGATGGAGATAATGGCACTTTGTGCCCCACTTGGGTGTCATCTGAGCCACCAGAATGGTCAATCTGCCCCAGGACTACTTAGCATGGCAGAGAGGGACCAAGTCCCCCCCGAGGATACACAGGATGGTGCTTGCCTGTGCCCTTCACCTTCAGAGTTAAGGCCACAGAGATGGATAGAGTCTGGGTCAACCATCAGTTCCTACCTGCTTCACATGAACTACCAACCCAAGGCCAGCCAAAAGTGGCTTCCACATCCTGAGAAAGACCACCATTCCCTAGAAAAGCTCCTTGAGATTGAGGTCCTCATCAGCAGGACTGGACAGGGCCTCCACCTTCCCGCCCCAAGTCTGTAGACAAGGAGCCAGAGTCATCATGACGAACAAGAGAAAACAAGCCACTGATAAGGGGCTGTCCACCTCGTCCAGGCAAATGACCCTCCCTTCTCCAGACCCAACACCAGAGGAACTTACAGAAAAGGGAGGAGAGCACTTTCAGTTGAATATGAGATTAAAATTGGGGGTGAGACAAAAATCAATAACCAGGACTGGCTACATAACATGCACAGACCAATGCCAAATGAAAATGGAAGGCCCCTTGGTTCAAAAAGCAAGACAAATTACCCTTAAAAACACTGAAGTGAGGCCAGGCATGGTGACTCACACCTAAAATCCTAGCACTCTGGGAGGCGGAGGAGGGCAGATCCCGTGGACTCAGGAATTCTGAGACCAGCCTGAGCAAGAGTGAAACTCTGTCTCTACAAAAAATAGAAAAATTAACTGCGTGTTGAGGTTGCCATGAGCCACGACTGACTCCACAGCACTCTAGCCTGAGCAAGAGTGAGACTCTGTCTCTAAAAAAAAAGAAAAGAAAAGAAAAGAAAACACACATCAAAAAAAACACTGAAATGTCAAGCTTTTTCCTTTAACATGCAGTGTCTTTTTCAATCTGTCATTGTGGCCTTTTATTCAATATTTAATGTCCTGAACCTTCAGGCACTGGGATGCTCAGGGAGCAAGTGCAGACTGTCATAGGCTCCTGAAGGAAAATTCAGGTTGCATGCTACACTCCACCTGACAACCCTACGACCTCAGCCTGGGGACACACACCTGTGCAGAATTGCCTGCTCAGTTGCTTCTGGGCTGGTGCTGCTGGGCAGAGACAGAGACCTCAGCAGAGCTGCTGTGGGGCACAGGCCCAGCCAACCTTCCCTCCCAGCTCCTGCACCCTGACTAGACTGCTTTACTGCAGACAGTTGCTTGGCCCTTACGTGCCTCACACTGCTCATCGTATAAGATTATTTGAGGATTAAAGAAGGCCATGCATACAAACTGGACTTTACTCTCCTCCTCAAAAATCCGAGCAGACTCCTCTGCCAGGATGTCAGGAGTGCAGTATTCTATATTTAAGTATAATTTAGTAATTTTCCTAAAGTTCAGCTTGCCTGGCCCTCATAGATAATTTTTCCAGGAGTGCTGCCTGCTAATAAGATTTAGTCTCATCCCTCTTATATGGGAATACGCTGTTTAACCATCAAGGAAGTTTTGGGTTGGGGCCCAGAAGTGCTTGTGACCAGCCAGAAAAGGACCTTAAAAGGGCAAGAACAGAGAAGCTCAGAGGATAGATACAATCAGAATTCTAACCAATGAGACACTTTAATAATGTGCAGGGAAACATACGGCCAGGCCTCGTTCTTTGTAAATATAAAGATCATGCACTTTATAGTATAAAAAATGTCAGTGCAATACACGGTTGCTCTTATAAGGATTTTCTCTTTTTTGCTTTGCGGGGTATCCAATAGGCAGTTTTATCTGAAAGACATTCTTAATATATTCCTGCTTTTACACCATAGAAACTCAATAGAGGTTAGAGAAAGAAAGCAGAACATTTTAACCCATGCGTTTGAGTCTCAGATATTTATAAACAAAAAGCAAAACTCAATCAATGCTTTTGTGAGGGTTTGAAAGAAGCTTATAAAGGACGTAAGTCAAGCCCATTATTCTATCCATGTGGCTATTTAGGTTTAGCAAGAACAAGTATCTTGCCCAAACTAGGTACTGATAGAAGCAACTATAACTTAGGGTGCTGCCTCTGGAGATAGTACAATTCCATTACCTAAAAGGTAAGGTAGACAAGTTTTTGTCCCTCATCAAAGGGACAAAATTAACAAATTGTTAAATTTATAAATAAACTATTATACATATGTGTGTGTCTTAGAGTTGTAAATGTCTTATATATGATATATACATGGTATTCATGTGTTCCCTTTTTTTTACATAATATATAGGTGATATATAGCAAATAAATACAATTTTTTTCTACCGTATATCTGTAAGACTATACAGAAGGTGCCAAAAATATATATACACATTGTAAGAAAGAAAAAAATATATAGTAAATTTGTAATACTCCGGTCATGTTTGACTTCTGCAATTATAAGAGGTGCTCGTGTGACTTGTATTCATCTTTAGTTATCAGTGTATTTTCAAGATTGTAATTTTTGTGAGGATTACAATTTTAATACAGTTTTTTTCCGTCCTTAAAATGTGCCCTCCGTGTCAATGGGCTCCACATTCATGGATTCAACCAATGACAGACCAAAAATATTCACAAGAAAATTGCCTCTGTACATGTGCAGACTTTTTTCTTGTCTTTATTCCCTAAACAAGACAGTAGAACAACTCTTTGTATAGCATTTACCTTGCGTTAGGTATTATGAGTCAGACAGACATGGCTTAAAATATAGGGAGGGTATGTATAAGGTTATATGTAAAAACTACACCATTGTATATCAGGGATTTGAGTATTCATGGATTTTGGTATCCAAGGGAGGTCCTGGAACCCTACGGATACTGAGGGACGACTGTATACTACCTATATAGTATGTAGGATAATATAGATACGGATGAACCAGTTCATTAAATACATATGAATTTATTTACCTCTCAGCACTTGGCAGAGCTCCTTACACCTATGACATACTTGATCAACTTTAAGAAATTAGTAAATTAAAGTTAATCCTCTTTCATGGTCACACTTGAAGGAGATTTGCTCCTTCAAGGAGCACTGAAGAAGTAGCAAGGGGTTCCCAGTCTCCAAAGGCTCCACCCGCCTCCATGGAAATCCGGAGACACAAAGGTCAGGGTTATTGTCACACAGCATGTTAGTGGTGGGACTGGTGCTGAAAAAGCATAACTCTTCTCCATTAGAAACACTGTATCATTTGGAACTTTTGGGGGGGAGTGTTATCTTAAGAAATGTTAAATTGTAAGCTCCTTGAGGACAGAAAGTCTTTTCTCTCTTCGAGCAGTTAATAAAGAGGTTATTATGAGACTTGGGGAGCATGAGGGTCTTAAAATACTGCATTAACAGGTAGGGTCTAATTCCCCTCTCCTTGAATACAAGTGGCCTTGGTGACTTGCTTCTAAGAATATAAGGCAGCAGATGTGATGCTGTATGGTTTCTGAGGCTTGGTTAGAAAAGAGGATACATCTTTGGCCTGGAACGTGTGTGCACGTGTGCTCTCTCTCTCCCTCTCTCTCTCTCTCTCTAAATACATCTTAAAATTATTTTTTAAGAATCTGAAGAATTTTAAAATACATCTTAAAATTTTTGATAGGTTAGAAGTATGGCTACCTTGAAGCCACCGTCCTTGACATTACACATCAGAACCGGGAATTGACTCTAATTAGAGAAAGTCATAGACTTCCTCTAATTTTTATTTCAGCCCATCCATTTAAGTTCTTTGAACCTCAGTTTGATCCTTGTAAAGTAGGGTGATTATAAATACTCTGACTGCAGCACAGGACTCTCAGAGGACCAATGAACAAAACAGGCGAATAATGTGTCATAACCTAGTCTATAAACTCAGCTAAATTTAGAATTATACTTTTAAAACCTTGCTACATTAATAAATATTGTTATCATTTCTGATTTATTTGTTATAAAACCCATAAAAATTAATTTCAAAGATTAATGTGCTGTGTTTCAATGAATTTAGAGGAAAATAGTATTTCTTAAGGCAGAATTTAAAAAACATTTCTAGTTTCTGATGTAGCCTTTAATTATTCAAACCCTCTGCAAGTTAAAAATAGCCCAGAACAGTTGTTTTTGAAATTTGATCTTTGGGATCCTAGGGGTCTTCCCCAGAGTCATTCTCTTTGTATATGTTTTTAATAACATTTATAGGAGGAAATGCCAGCTTATGTTCATTTGTTTCTGGGAAGAGAGATGATACCTTTTATTCGATTCGCAAAATAATCCAAGAGTAAGAAAAGGTCAAGAGCCACTGTTCTAGAATATAAATAGAAGCAGCAGAGATATGAAAAAGCATCTTCTCCCATAATCCAGCTGGAAAAATTCAACCTGCCTACCTATGCTAGCTAGAACGCCTCCAGAAATACTCTGAGCTCTGTTCGTGAAGGCTTTTTCTATTTCTTTCGGGAATCATTTCTCCTGCAAATTCATGCAACTCTTGGTTCAAATTCCTGTACTTCCTATACCTCTGGTCCATATTTAACTACTTGGCATTTACAATAATGAGTCTAAACTCTGGTCTTCATTCATATCCTTAAACTATTTAGAGGCAGGTATCATACTGTCTCCTCTTCCTAATTCAACCATGTGAATATTTACTTTTGGATGACGTGGGGTTTGGAGTTCCAGGAATGCATACGACAGTGTGATACACAGAGTAAGACGGACCCCAGGATTCCCTGTCCCCTGGTGTACAAGCATTCCCCTTACTGTAGGTGAGACGGTGGAAATGATGAGATATCACTCCCATGATGTTATGTGATGCTGTGCTACACTACGTTACATTACATTATAATGTTATGTGTCAAGCGATTTTGCAGGTCCCTAATCAAATGGCGATTATTCCAGATGGGCCTAACCTAATCAAGAAAGCCTTCAAAAAAGCTTAGGTCTTCCCTGAGGTCAGAGACACACTCCTACTGGCCTTAAAGAAGCAAACCAGTGTGAGCTCTGCAGCTGCAAGAACTGAATTCTGCCAATAATCCTGAGAGCATGGAGGAGGGGCGGACGTTGGCTGTTGCAGTGTGGTGAGACCTGAGAAGACTTGGCCAAGGTGTGCTTGGACTCCTGACCCACCAGCAATATGTGAGAATACATAGGTGTTGTTTTAAGCCACCAAGTCTGTGATGTTTTGCATCAGTGAAAGCTAATACAGAGGGAGAAAGAGAGAAAGAAGTGAGGGTAGACAAAGACTGACTCTAATGAAAGATTACAAAAAACTAAGCTAAGTAAGGAGGGAAGCAGGAACGTGAGGAGGATAGATAGGGAGAAATGAAGGAATGTGAGAATCGGCGCCATTACTCTTCAAACATTTGTGGAGTGTCTCAGGTATACCAGATCCCACGCAGAAGAGAGTCCCAAGGAAATTAGTGGACCATGCTTGGTAGAGGAAGAACTAGCTAGTGTGATACTATAGTAATTCGTGCTGGCTTGATCAATAGTCTCCACGTGGCTATGAAGACGTCCAGCAACCCGGTGTGATTTGGAACCACAAAAGATGGGAGTGATTTTCCCTGAAGAGGCAGAGCCCATGCCGTGGCCCTGGCCAGAATGTTAGGGGGTTGCTGTCCTCCCTGAAGGGTCTTAGGCTCAGGTCCTAATGCCACAGGGGAGTCCAACTATTTGAGTGGTTGTCTCTATTCTGAGCACCAGTTTGTGTAAGCTCCCGCAGAGGAAAGGCCCTGAAGCACGAGATAGAAAGGCACTTCCAAACACCTGCTGGAATGCAAACACCCAGGGAAACAGAGGCATCAGATGGAGCTAGAGAGAGAATCAGAAGATTGACTCTGTAAGAAAAAGGAGAAGCTCCATTCATTTGGAGCAGGCACAGGCAGCTTAGCACCACCATAGGCCAGTACAGGGCAGGAGTAGAGTTTCACATCCTTCAATTAAAAGGGTAGGCTCCAAAGTGATTTTATTTATTTATACTTTATTTATTGTTTCAGGTTCATTGAGGGTACAAAGAATTAGGTTACACTGCATTTGTTAGGGGAACTCCCTCTTAGAATTTGTCCCGCTCCCAAGAAGTGTGCCATACATGGTAACCCTCATGCCCCTCCTCCCTTATCCCTCACCTTGAATTCATTTGAGTTTTTCTCTTATGTGTGGTCGTCTACTGGCTTCATATTAAGATTGAGTCCATTGGATTCTTGCTTTTCCACTCTTCTGGCCCTTTACTAAGAAGAATGTATTCCTTTTTAAGGCTGCATAATATTCCCTGGTGTACATATACCACAATTATCCAATGTACTCAGCTCTACTATGAAACCAATATATAAGCACCCACACTTCTTTATGAAAGCTATAACCAGACTACAGCCCAAGATTAAGGGGAAAGAGGAGAGGGAAGGGAGGAGGGAGGATGGGTGGAAGGATGGTAATTGGTTGGACCACACCTATGGTGCATTTTATAAGGGTACATGTCAAATCTACTGAGTGTACAGTATAAATGTCTTAACACAATAATGAAGAAAGTGTGGGAAAGGCTATGTTAACCAGTTTGTTGTATTTCAAATTGTATGTAAAACCAGCACATTGTATCCCATAAATGCATTATTATACATAGCTATGATTTAATAAATTTTAAAAAGAGAATGTGTTCCATCTCTATCCGGGTGTTTGTGTGAGAACACGAGATCTACCCTCTTAGCAAATTTAAGTATGCAGTTGTGTTACCTATGGTCACCATGCTGCACTTTAGCTCTCTAGAAATTATTCATCTTGCATAGCTAGAGTTTTAACCATTTCCCTCTCTTCCCTCAAAACCACTTTCTACTCTCGGCTTCTAAGAGTTTGACTATTTTAGATTTCACATATAATGAGATCGTGCAGTATTTGTCTTTCTGAGTCTGACTTACTTCACTTAGCATAAGATCCTCTAGGTTCATCCACTTTAAATGTCAGGATTTCCTTCTTTTGCAAGGCTGATGCATGGGTCTGTAATTCTCCACGCATCTATCCATGGACACTTGGGGCGAGTCCACATCTTGGTTATTGTAAATATTGCTGCAATGAACATGGGAGTGCAGATGTTTCTCTGACTTGCTTTTTTTTTTTTTTTTTTTTGAGACAGAGCCACAAGCTGTCCCCCTGGGTAGAGTGCCATTGCATCACAGCTCACAGCAACCTCTAACTCCTGGGCTCTAGCAAGTCTCCTGCCTTAGCCTCTCAAGTAGCTGGGACCACAGGCGTCTGTCACAACACCCAGCTATTTTTTGGTTGCAGCCATCATTGTTGTTTGGCAGGCCCAGGCTGGATTCCAACCCGCCACCTTAGGTGTATGTGGCTGGCACCTTAACCACTTGAGCCACAGGCGCCGAGCCTGACATGCTTATTTTATTTCCTTTGGATTATATGCAGAAGTGGAATTACTGGGTCACATGATAAGTCCACCTTTAATCTTTTGTGGAATTTCCATATTCTTTTCCATGACAGGTATACCAATTTATGTTCCCACCAATGGTGTATAGGGTTTATTTTTTTCTCCATATCCTTGTTGCCTCTGGTCTTTTGGATAATAGCCATTCTAGCAGGTGTAAAGTGGTATCTCATTGTGATCAGAATGATTTTTTAACACACATTTCTTTCAGTAATTCCTCTGACATTTCAAATGTTCCCTAATTAATTTAGAATAAAATCTGAGCTCCCCACACAGCCTCTACTGTCTCCGATGTCATCTCACTCCCTCCGTTGCTCCACCCCAGCTTCACTGGCACCTCCTGGCTGATTCCCACCCCCTCCGTAGAAGCACCACAGGATATGTCACTCCCCCCCACACACCAGAAAGTGCCTCCTGCCGATCTTCCCGTGACTAGCTTCTTCTTTTTTTTCCTTTTCTTTCTTTTTTAAATTTTTTTTCTTATTTTTTAAAAACAGAGTCTCACTCTGTTGCTCAAACCAGACTACCATGGAGTCAACCTGGCTCACTGCAACCTCATATTCCTGGGTTCAAGCAACCCTCCTGCCTTGGCCTCCCAAGCACCTGGGACTATAGGTGCCCACTGTGAGACCCAGCTAATTTTTCTCTTTCTAGTAGAGACAAGGTCTCATTCTTCCTCAGGCTGGTCTTGGACTCCTGAGTTTAAGAGATCCTTCCTCCTTGGCCTTCCAGAGTGCTACGTTACAGGCGTGAGACACCATGCCCAGCCTTGAATAGCTCCTTTACATCAATCAAGTCTCTGCTCAAATACCACTGCTGCAAAGAGTCCCTGAACATCCCCGTCTATACTCTTCCCACACCCCCACTCACACTCTCTATCCTTTAATCTATTTTATTTCTTCACAAAAGTGTATACTATTTTAAAATATTTTTCTTACTAGTTATCTATCTCTTCCTGATCGCAGGGACTTTGTATTAAGTTATGTGTCTTTCATGGCTAAACTTTTACCTGACACAATAAACATTCATGTATAGCATTATTATTTCAGAAATAAGAAACATTACACATAAGAGGTATGTTAATTTTCAATTGCTGGTGCAACACATCACCACAAACATAGTGGTTTAAAACACTTGTCAGCAGAGTCACGTTTCTTCTGGAGACTCCCGGGAGATCCTTTGCTGTGCCTTTTCCAGCTTCTGCAGCTGCCTTCATTCCTTGGCTTGTGGCCCTTTCCTCTACCTTCAATACACATCACTCTAAATTCTGATTCCAATGTCCTCTCTCCTTTTTCTGACTCTAATTCTTCCTGTGGACCCCCTGATGACACTGAGCCCACCTGGATAATCAGGCTATTCCCTCTGTTTCAAAGTCTTGACTTAATCACATCTGTCCCTTTGCCATGTAATCACACATTCCAGGAATTAGGACATGGACGTCCTGAAGCAGGGGCATTATTTTGCCTACCACAGGCTGTTTAATGAACTTGCTCATCATCAATAGGCTAGTTAGTGGCAAATTGGAGCGTTTATAATTCCATAGTGCAAATTCTATGTTTGGTGCAGTCTTTTAGACTTAGACATACCATCTGTCTTCTAGTCCCGGGAGAGCTGAGCAGAAAGAAGCTGGACCTGGAATGGTTCCAAAACTTCAAGGAAGAAATCCCAGTGTTGTAGGGATGGTTCTCGTATCTATCAAGATATTTCCACAGTATGTTACAAGCGAGGCCTATCACTCCAGAAAAGAGTTTAATACGTAGAGTCTCTTCTGAATGTACAAACAATACACACTTAGAATTTGCAAGCTTTGCTGAAGGGAATTACTTTTTGGACTCTAAACTATATGGCAGAATAATAATGGTGAGAGTATCTAACATTTTCTTAGCAGTGTTTTTCCTAGATATATATCCACACATTCATTATTTCTTTTAATTCTAAGTACGATCACAAATGATTGGTATTATCATTTTTGTGGATGAAGAAATTGATGATTTTCAAGCAGAGGTACGAGGGGAAAAGGAAATTGAGATTTATCGCTGTTGAGCGAATTACTGCTCCAAGCAAAGAGAAGGGGATCCAAAGCTGATCTGCCTCCAAAGTCCATATTCTTTCCTATAAACCCAAACCTTCCAGAGCAAAGGAGGGATTTCCTGCTGAACTGTTCATTCATTCATTACCAGTAAATATGAGGAAAATATTGAAATGTGGACCATTAGGGAATTGCTTTCTGGAATTTTTTCTTGAGAATTTCAAAGGCAAGACAGTAATATGTGTAGGTTTTGTAAACTACAAAATCCTATTACCTGTCATCATGTGGGTTAGCACAGAGTTAGGGACACTACGAATGCTTGGCAAATACTTGGTAAAGGTTATTAAAGAAGCATAGGTGCAAATTTGCAAACTTTTAGGTAACTAGAATTAGATATTCTTCATTCCTTCTATGAGATCACACAGGATTTAGTTGGGGAAAGAGAAAATAACTAGAAGATTTAGTTGGGGAAAGAGAAGACAACATAGAATTTGCACTATGGAATTACAAATGCTCCAGCTAGTATACTAATAGCAGGATTCCGAAACAGCACAGGGAGGGGATGCCCGTCATCGCCGTGTCCACGCCCCAAGGGATGACGGTTTTTGAAGGAGTAGTTGCAGGGTAGAAACCACCATTGCACATATCGACCAGGGAAAAGGTTTGAAATCCTTTAACCCTGACCAATTTAGTCTCTGAACCTCCTCCCTCCCCGCCCTTCCTTCATTTACGCATGGAACTAACGTATGTTAAATCCCTGAAATAAGCCAGGCTCTGCGTGGATTTCTTGGGATATAAAGATGATTAGCAGTCGGTCTCTGCCCTACAGGAGACACAAACACAGAAGTAGAAGAAAGATGTCTAAAATAAGTGCGTTAAAGTATTAGAGGGGGCTATGCACATTGTACCATATACACTGGGAAGTTCAAAAACAGGATGGTAGATTCTACCTGAAGAGAGGTAAGAGTGGGGTTGGAGAAAGGGAGCCTTTCAGGAATGTTTAGCTGTTCTCCAATTTGGGGGAAAGGTAAAAGAGCAGGGATTTTCAAATAGTGTGCTGTAAGGGGATCTTAGGTGTGCTGCGAAAATTTTTAAAGATCATTAATGACATCATTTTCAAAATCAGTTCAAAGCACATAAAGTATATTCTTTTTTTTTGATCAACACAATTAAAGTGTGCCACAGAAGTTTAACCATGGATTCGATTGTGCTGTGAGATAAAAAAAAAAAAAAGGTTGAAAAAACACTGACTAGGGGGCAAGTTGAGATTTCCAGAAGAAATAACATGAGCCACAGTATAGAGACACTGAACTGCTGAGTTTTACAGAAACTGCAAACAGGTTAGTTTAGTAGCTACTTTTCACTGTGAGAAAATGGATTCCATCAAAAACACGGCTCAGTGTAACACAGCAGGCATGTATTGGTACCTTCCACTTCTGCAGTTTGCACTTGCTTTGGCCTTAGCTGCAGGTAACTCTGCCAAAGTCCCCAGGCTGCACCTGCTTCTAGGCAAGCTCCAGGCAGGACTTCTACCTGAGAAGTTTGAGGGCTGCAGCTGGGTGAAGTCTCCCTTTCCTATGCCCAGTCATGGAGTTAATTCATGAAGCGTCCTCCCTCTCACTCTCACCCTCCCCCAGCAGCCTTCATTTTCTGCCTCCGGTCGTCTCCTTCACATCCCCACCTCCACTCCATCTCTTTGGTGCAACCTTCGAGTAGCTAATGTGTACCTAGCTGCCGGTTCTCACGTGAGCCAACAGAGCTAATAGAGCTAGCAGTGGAAAAACAAGCAGAGATTTGATCCATCATTAAGCTAAACCAAAACACAGAGCCTCTGGGGATTTTGTGTGTGTGTCTTTCCTATGTTCATAAACCTTAGAAATGAGAAGGTGAGGCAAGTAATTAAGGGATAATTGAGGGGGTTCTTGAACCTTGCATGCTTTTCCCCATCTTGTATTTATTTTTGTACCCGTCACCTAATCTACATGAAGAAAAGTCCACAACAGAGAAATCTTCTATGAGAAATCCTATCAACAGATGATTAAAATTTTGACTTAATATACTTTTACATCTGCATTGCAAGCTTATTGAAGGATAAGTATCTTGGAAATAGTATTTTCAAGTTTAAATGTCAAAAGCCCGTCCAAAAATAGCCCACTGGAGTGTTTCCCTTAAGCAAAGCAAATCCTCCTCCAAGGCCAACATATCAGGGGTGTGCAGAGTTTAAAACAAGGGCAGAAAACTCTACAATAAATCCCAGAATATTGGCAGGCCTGTAAAAGATTTATGATCAGCCACGTATTATGAGATTCTATTTCTAGCACATTTCTGGAAAACAACAGGACTTTCTGCATTTGCAAAGAGCTCTCCTGGATGGTCATCAAAAAGTAAATATCATGAGTAAAGATGTCCAAAAATAGAAGTACAGTTTAAAAACACTAATTGTTAAAAAAAAAAAAAAAGTTCAAGGTATTTGTATTTCACCACCAGTTTTCCTTTTTTATTTTCTATTCAACTCTCAGCTTGCTATGTATCTCCACGAAGCATGATTTCACTTCAGTTTAGACACCACTGCGGCATCTTAGAGTCAGAAGGGATTTTCAGTATCATTTAATTCAGCCCTTTCATTTCACACTTGACCAGTCTGGCAAATTGTATGGAGCACCTGCTATGTGGCAGTGTACCAGGGCTGATGTATCTGAAAAATGAATGATTTCTTGAATCATTGGGCAAAAATTATCTTTTTTCAATCTTAAAGAAGTTTTCTACATATTGGAGGAGACTGCTAATGTATACATACAGATTAAGGCAAATAAGAATAACTATAAAAAGGCTGATCCAAATCAAGTTTAATACACCAACTGAAGGAAGTTGTTTGGTGGAATTGAAAGGCTATCTCAGGTAATAGGATGAAGACTTGATTTGAAAAATGGATACGTTTTCACTGGCTATTAATGCAATAGAAAATTATTTTCCATAGATAGAATAGTGTTGGTAAATATTCATGAATAGTAAAGCACATTTGTGTCCCATGAGCTGTGAAACCTGATTTTGTAGCAGAATAAAGGAGAAATCATTAGGACTTCCTAATATTGACAGTTTAGCATGCTTCTGGCTGCAAGAAGTAGCCTCAACCTCAGCAAATAAGGCAATTTATTATCTCATGTAAAGAAGTCCAGAGGTAGGTATTTCTAGGACATGTTGATTTAGTGGCTTGTCTGAGTCATCAGGGGAACTTTTGTTTTTTCCATTTTTCACTATTCTGCCATTTCCGCCATGCTGGGCTGACTCTCTCCTCACGTACCAGGTGGCCTCTGCAGTCTGGCATCACTCCCAGCACCATGGCATCTTATCTGAGAAGAAAGAGACTCTTCTATCCCTGAGTCTCCTTTTAGTAATGAGGAGATCTTTTCCAGAAGCTCTCAATTAGAGTTGTCATCAGCTAGAACTAGATCATATACCCACCCCTACACCAATTTCGGGCAAGGGAAGATGACCAAAACAAAGCAGAATTTTGTCTTTGAGTCACAGAAGAATTGAACATCTAAGCAAAATCGGGGCTTTGTTAACAAAGAAAAAGAGAGACTGGCTTTTGAATAGGCAACTCACAGTGTTAACTAACCACTTGAAACCCTATTTGGAGAGAAGGTAAAGTAAAGGGTGTCTCTTCCAATTCAGAACCACAGCTCATTTTTAAAGGGTTGAAAAGATGGTGGCCGAACGTTCATCTAGGCCAGTTTGGTAGACAGAAGTTTGGGGTTTGGGGCATGGCACTTTCACATTGTCCTCAGAGGTACAGAGGGAGGAGGCAGTTCAAGGTTAACAATCTGCAGAAAAGTTGTAAATAAAGCAGGCTCGGGGCCTTCCTGGTGGTGGGCAGCAGGTGTGCCCACAACTTCATTAGCCAATCCTAGGCCCTCTGCAGGCAGATCCCTCCCAGGCGCATATCTCTTGCCAGTCATATAATGCTCAATCCATACACA
>NW_003852411.1:2099745-2101844 GCF_000181295.1 Otolemur garnettii | reverse complement strand
ATGTTGGTGAAACCACATCTTTTTTTTTTTTCAGCCACTGTTTTTTACTTTATGATAAGAGAAAACTAAACACAAAAACAGAATGAGTCACTCCATTGCCACCATGTCCCCTTCATTTCCTTCCTGTTTTCCCATTGGAGGCTACGGTTAAGGTCATTAGATTCTCAAATCGGGCTCAGATAAAAGCACTGAGGAGATGTTTTGTTTTCCTTTTGACAAATACTTATTTTAGACACTGCCAGAAAATGAAGAATCTAAATAAAATACAGCCATCCAGTCTATCTAGGCAACTATAAAGAAATAGTGAGGTATAAGTACACTTACTGGCATGGAAAGATGTTCGTACTAAAGGAAATTATTTCTCCATAAGCATTGTTTACTTTTCGGTGTCTGTGTGTCTCAGAACATACATGTTGTTATAAAAGAATACCTGGAGCTGGGGAATTTATGAAGAAAAGAGGTTTGTATGGCTTTGGTTTTGCAGGCTGTACGAGAAGCACGTACCAGCATCTGCTCCTGCTGAAGGCCTCAAGCTGCTTCCAGTCACGGTGGAAGGTGGAGGGAGCCCAGGTGTGCAGAGGTCACATAGCAGGAGAGGAAGAAAGACAAGGGCCTGAGAAC
Organism: Otolemur garnettii; assembly: GCF_000181295.1. Lineage (NCBI taxonomy): Eukaryota > Metazoa > Chordata > Mammalia > Primates > Galagidae > Otolemur > Otolemur garnettii. The sequence continues at coordinate 2,101,223 of NW_003852411.1, read as the reverse complement.
TCTCTCCCCCCCACACCCAGGGAGGGCATTGAACTGTTCAAGAGGGAGCTCCCCCCATGACCCAAACACCTCCCATCAGGCCCCACTTCCAACATTGGGGATCAAATTTCATCACAAGGTTTGGAGGGGCCAAATAGCCCAGCCATAGCAATGTGAATACATACCATCAGATTTTTTTTATTCATTATTCATAAATATACATAGATACATGGGGGGGCGTGCTATCTTAAACAAAAAAAACACCTGCTGTCATTCTGTCTTCTGAGGGATGGGGGGGCTGGTGTAGAAGGTGGTCTCACTTGTGAGATTCACCCCAGGGAGAGAATAAATCTCTCTACTCCCTCCTTTTACCTATGCAAACCTATACAAGAGGAGACTTGCCTAAGATTTTAATCATGTTAAAAGAAAGGTTATAATTTCAAGGCAGAGCAGATGACTTTTACCTTCCAGCAATATACATTAACTGTATAAGGAAACATCTAAAAGAATATATAGTTTCTATCTTCAAGGAACTCTTCTAGAAGAGAATATATAGACGAAATATTGCCATACAAAATTATAACAGGTTTTACAAGGGAGATTTTATTTTCTTATGTATGTGTGTGTACACACACAGATGCACAGAGGGAGACATTAGTTTCTCTATCTGGAGCTATCGAGGAAGGCTTCCCCTAGGAGTTGGTCTTTGAGTTGGGTTTTAAATGCAAATTCTCTCAGGGAATAAAGAGCACATGTTAAAGCACAAAGGAGACAATACAGTGGGGCACCCCTCAGATGCGCGCGCGCGTGTGTGTGTGTGTGTGTGTGTGTGTGTGTGTGTGTGTAGACACCCACCTAGGGAGCTATGGTAGGAAGGAGAGGCTGTCACAGTCAATGGAAATCAGATAATGAAAACACACACATCTCTAAAAGTGCAGACTTCAGCCTGAACATGGAGAGGAGTCACTGATGACTAGATTTCCTTTAACAAAAAAGCAAATATAATTTGAAAGTGTTTTAATGGAAATTTTTCGTAATCATAGAACAAAGGAAATAAGGAACTCTTTGTTTATACCCTGAGGCTTTAGATCCCTTAGGGTAATTCTTTCAGATGAGAATATCCAAGGTGGGTCTCCAGTTTGGGGTCAGCCAGTAATAAATTTTTCACTCATCCAGGAGAAAAGAAGAAAAATAAGTAAGATGTGGTGAACTTGGTATAAAACTAAGTTTAAAATTTGTTTTTGATGTCTGTCATTAGCAAAGGCAAAAAGGAAATCGGTAATCCTAGGTTGCTGCCTCCTGATTTATTTTTACTTTCTTATCCATTAAAGCTGAACTTAGGGAACTATGGGTCTGCAGTGGTCTAGTTTCACTAGCACTGAAAATAGACAGAGAAAGAAAAATAAGCCCAACAAAAATACAGAGGAAACGAGCAAAATCAGCAAGTTATAGGAAACTGTAGTGTCCTAGGAGAAAGGGTGGAGGTGAAAAAGAAACTA
>NW_003852411.1:2095708-2097939 GCF_000181295.1 Otolemur garnettii | reverse complement strand
AAAAAAAAAAAGATTCATTATAACTACAATTTAGTGAGTTCTCAAGATAGGCCATGTACAGTGCTAAAATCTTTACGTATATATTAATACATAAGTACAGACATATATAATATCATTTATTCTTTATAGAATGGTATGAGATAGATGATTTTAGTGTCCCCATATTACAGATAAGGAAACTGAGGCTTATTAAAAAGAGATACTTGGATAGTAAAAGACAACGCCAGGAATAGAATTCAAGTCTGTCTGTCTAACTCTAAAATTCAGACAATAGCCTGAATAATTGCAAAACATGGAGGCAAACTGGTAGCCTTATAAAATCATGATCATATACACTCAAAATTATACTCCCACATTGTCTGACCACCTTGCTGTTATTTCTGTAGTGAGCAGAAACCACCACTCCGCAAAAACCATTTCATGCTTTTTCAATGCCTGGCTCAAAGGAACTGCTCAATATCTATATATTAAATAATAATAATAGCAAACAGGTTACACCATAAACAAAGCACTTTTTTTTGTTTTGTTTTGTTTTTTGCAGTTTTTGGCTAGGGCTGGGCTTGAACCCACCACCTCCAGCATATAGGACCAGCATCCTACCCTTTTGAGCCACAGGCACTGCCCAGCACAGCACTTTTGTAACTTTTGTATATTTTAACTCATTTAATGCTCATAACAATCCTATGAGGTAATTACTCTTAGTATTACCCCATTTTACTGAGGCATAAGGAGATTAGGTAGGTTATCCTGACTCAGGATAGCAGGTAATAAGTAACAGAGTAAGACTTCGAGCTCAGCACTTTTGTTTTATACTTTCATAGTCCACAGCCTAAATAAATAAATGAATAAATAAACCAGAATAATTTTGGCCAACATAAATCAAATTGTTTCCTTGCCTTGATATAAACCCTTCCGAGTTTATAGGTAGGATAAAAAGGTAAACTTCTTAGTCTAACCACTCTCTTTTGAGTCCTTCATGCTTAATTCCTACTCATCATTCAAGACTCCACCTCAGTATAACTCCTTGTGAGACAGCATCTCTGATATGCCATTTTTACCCACTCTAGTTATGTAATCTTACAGTATTTGAAACAATTTCAAAGGAAAGGGGTGTGTGTGTGTGTGTCTGATTATCTTTCTCCTTTAAATTTGATGAGAGCACTGATATGACTTCTTTGTTCTGTATATGGGCTGCACTTGGTACTTAACAAAAGTTTGTCCATAGTAGAAATAAATAAATGAATGAAGGAACAGCTCAATCAAAAGCTATTGTAATACTGTGTGTGAATGTGTGTGGTTACCAATTGCCAAATACATCTTCCAAGCACTAATAATAAATATATATTGAAGGCACATCCACTAGGTTTCTGAAGAGCTAAGACTGAATATGGTTATCAAGTCACAGGTGTGATGAAAACAAAGCAGGTCTGCCTCCTCCTTTCATTTATGGCATGAAATTTGGTTAACTAGTTTTATCTGCTAGACTTGTGGGAGCAGCACCCCCTTTCCTCCTTGAGAAAGGCCTCCCCCATACCACCATGCCTGTCTCCAGTGTGAGCAAGGACCATGTCAGGCCAATCAGAGTTCAAGTCTGTGCCTAGACCTCAGGTGACAGCGATTCATTCAGAGATGAGCACAGTGCTCCAGATGGCAAATCAGAACCCTCCACATGACTATAAGATTAGTTCAAGCTAATCTGAGAGGCCGCAACAGGTGGATTGCTTGAGCTCACGAGTTCAAGACCAGCCTGAGCAAAAGTGAGACCCTGTCACTACTAAAAATAGAAAAGCTGAGGCAAGAGGATTACTTGAGCCTGAGTTGGAGATTGTTGTGAGCTATGATGCCACAGCACTCTACCCAGGGTGACAGCTTGAGATTCTGTCTCAAAAAAAAATATATATATATGTATATGTATATACACACATATGCAGGCACACGCGCTGGGGTGTGTGTGTGTATATATATATTCAAATAACTAGTCCTTCCTTCTTTACCTCTGGGGTTATAGTTCTGAGAGGATTTAAATTTAAGTCTGTGTAATGGCCATCTTCCCAAGTCCCATGGAGGAAGCCTCTCTATATTTCAAGAAAAAGAGGTCAACTTGCTAACATTAACAGAAAGAAACAAAGATGAGAAACCTCTAGTTCCATTTAAGCTCCTACACTCAACTGTGCACAAAGCCAGCTGTATCCCAGACCCTCCAGAGGTACAAGCACACAGTTTTTCTTTTC
>NW_003852411.1:2094120-2095497 GCF_000181295.1 Otolemur garnettii | reverse complement strand
ACAAAGGCTTGGAGGCACCTGTTTGAACACTGATAGGTAACTTCAAGATTATTGGTTTGCTCCAAACTTACGGTGAATGGAAAGTTTAAAGGATGGGCGCCCAGAAATGAGGCCGCAGTGGGAGGGGAGAAGGGGAGCTGAAGCACCTGGACAGTGTGTGTGTGTGTGTTTGGTGGGGGCAGTTAAGACCACTTTGTACGGGGCCCTAGTGGGGGGGGCGAATTCCACAGCTTGCCTGTAAAGTAGTTAGCATCTTTTGGCAAGAACGTCTCAGGAGTGGGCTAGCCGGATCCTTTGTGTCTTTATCTTAGGAGGAGGAGAAGGGGAAAGGGTTTATGTGCGGCTGCACTAGGGGCCCCCAACAGTGAACTTACAATGTATAAAAACAGAAAATACTATCATAATTGTATCACACCAGGCCATAGGAAAGCTAGGGAAGGTGGAGTATCACTGAGGAAGGAAGCAGAAAGGAAGATAACACCCCTTCCAGACAGAAGCACTGGCCATCCTCCTCCCCACCCACAGCTCTTCTCGTCATCAGGAGAACCCTGGGAAAATCCCATGTTTCCTGCATGTCTAAGTGAGAATTCACATCACATCAGGCCCAGCTTCCTCCAGAAAAGACTACAGGGGCTATTGTTTGTTTCAACACAAGTCTGGATTATCACTATTTTAAACCTGCTAGCACCTGCCTCTCATAGATCCTGTAACAGTTGAGATTTTACATCGGTTTGTGTGATGGAATTAACTTTACAGTTATACACCAGGGTTTTCATCCTTGCTGCTCCACGGTGTTCCTCAGTGCCTTAGGAAAACAGAAGCAAAACAATACCGAGAGAACAAAGAAGTTAAAGGAGTAGCGAAATAGCTCTAACAGCAGACGCAACTCTCTGAAAGCTAAGTGGGGGCTTACCTACAAGGGTGCATTTTTGAACACAGAATCTGTGTGCATATTTCTTCCTCCCTTCCTTCCTACATCAATGACAACTCCATTCACTTTCTGTCTTGTAGTATTTTGTTGAATTCTCTCATCTTCCTACGGCATCTCTCCTTCTCTCCTGTGACTTTGCCTGTATTTCTTCTTTTGTAATCACAAGTGAAAGTGATAAATGCTGGCTTTAGCCAGAAGTCTCATATCTGTCCCCACAGGTACTTGGGACAACCCCTTACCCGCCGCCCCAGCCCTATCCCTACCTCTGTGAGATTTCACTTTGATTTTTTCAGGGTTAATATGAGTCTACATATAATTAAGTTACATCATTTGCATTTGAAAGGTAAAGTCCAAAGTCTGTGTTAGAGTTGAGTTCTTCACCTCGAATGTGTGCCATATACTCCTACGTTGTACCCAAGAGGTAAGAACTTACCCACAGCCTCCCC
>NW_003852411.1:2091202-2093761 GCF_000181295.1 Otolemur garnettii | reverse complement strand
GAGCCCCCTCCTTCTAAAATTTGTGTTTTCCTCTCCCTGCGGGACTTCACTCTTACCACAACATCCCCACTATCCGGCATCTCTGCCCATTCTTTCTCTTTTGGCTTTTTCCAGTATTTATTACGTGCTCAGATGTCTATCTGCTAAAACGTAAAGAGAAATTTAAAATAATAAAAATAGTACTTACAACTCTCTGAAACTCCCACAGCCTCTTTCCCCTCTCTGTAATCAAAAGTCATGAAGGAGATGTCTACATTTGTCCCTTCACCTCCTTATTTTTCAGTGATTACTCAGCTACTGCAATCTGGCCTTCACTACAGGCCACAGAAACTATTTGACCCAGTGACATCTTTTATGAACATAGCTGCTGGGTGTCCCTGTGTACTGGAGCTCTCTGCAGCATCTGACACCAATGAGCAGGCCCGCGTTCTTCTCCTGTTTTCTATGGACCACGGTACCAAGGTTTCCTTCCTCACTCTCATTTCCGTCTCAGCATTTTCCATGAGTTCCTCTTCCTCTGTTCTCTTAAATGTTCAAGAGTCTGTACTGAGTTTCCTCTATTTTCCTTCTAAAAATTAGCTACAAATCATCTCTTCTAGTCCCATATCTATATTTATCACCTATATCTTAATGGCTCACAAATTATACCTCAGTCCAAAGCTGTCTCTTTCACCAATTCCTATATCCAATTACTTACTGGTGATCTTAACCTACGTGGCCTAGGCACACTCCAAAATCAACATTTTCCCTCCCCTCCCAGTCGCACAAATGTGTTTGTTCTGTATTCTTATCCCAGATGGATGCCAGCAGCAGCCACCCAGTTACCTAAGCCAAATACCTGTCAATCTTCCTAAAGTCCTAGTTACCCTCTGACACACAATTATCCACCCTATTTTGATTTTTATTAGTGTTTTGTTTTGAGGGATTTTTTTTGAGACAGAGTCTCAATCTATTGCCCAGCTTAGAGTGCCATGAAGTCAGCCTGGCTCACTGCAGCCTCAAACTCCTGGTTTCAAGGCATCCTCTTGCCTCAGCCTCCCAAGTAGGTGAGACAACAGGGGCCTACCACAATGCCCACTTAATTTTTCAATTTTTAATAGAGAGGGGTTCTTACTCTTGTTCAGGCTGATCTCAAACTCCTAAGCTCAAATGATCCTCCCACTTCAGCCTCCCATAAGTGCTAGGATTACAGGCATGAGCCATCACTCCTGGCCTTATCCACTCTTTCTTGAATCTATTTTATTCTGTGTGATATATCCCCTACTGATCCCATTCTATTCAACTCCACTACTCTTTTTTTTTTTTTTTTTTTGAGACAGAGTCTTACTCTGTCACCCTGGGTAGAATGCCATAGCATCATAACTCACAGCAACGTCAAACTCTTGGGCTTAAGCGATTCTCTTGCCTCAGGCTCTCAAGTATCTGAGACTACTGGGACTATTAAGTCTGGCCCATCACAGCATCTGGCTATTTTCTTATTGTAGTTGTCATTGTTGTTTAGGAGGTCTGGCCTGGGCTCGAACCTGCCAACTGGGTACATGTGGCTGGTGCTATAATCACTGTACTATGGGCACCGAGCCTCAACTCCATTACTCTTATTAGGCAACAGACATGATTTGTCTCTGTATCTTGAATCTTCTACTCTAGAAGGTTTCCCTGAACTTCCTCTTCCATAGCTCACTCCTTGCACATTCCTATTCAAACCTATCCTCCTTATTCATAGCACACATCACAAGTATAAATAAATGACTCTTTATGTAAAATAGTTATTTGTCACTTACGTACCTCAAAAAATGTGAGCTGCCTAGTGAAAGAGAATACTTGCAATATTTATTGGATGAAAGGATGGATAAATCTTTCACAAAATTCATTTTCCACACCGTCACCAGCTTAATCTTTCTAAAACACAGCCATGTCACTCCACTGTATAAGTCTTCAGTGGGAAAAAAAATTTTAAGTCTTCAGAGAGTTCTCATTGCCTTTACAATTGACCTTATGTTTAAATGCTTTAGCATAAGATACAAGGTTCTCTAAGACCTGGTCTGCTTGCCTCTGTAACATTGCTGTTTATAACTATTCATTATCACTGCTTTCATCCTCACTGCAGATAAATTAAGCATCTCAGAACTGAAAAAATAGCAAAACCACTCTTTTGAATACTTTATTGTGCTCAAATCTAAAAATAAATAAATACTAAATAAAATGATTAAGTAAAGTCCCAGGTCTTTTTTTTAAATAAGCACCAGAAGATACCTAAGTAATCTGGCATGATTTTTTATTAAAAACCAAGGATATTTCAGCTGAGTTAATATTAAGTCTGGCACACCCAGACAAGATTCCACAGCAGAAGTGATTCTACTTACCTGGCATCACTCATTTTGCACATCATAATCTTAAGGAAAGTAGAGATCATTTTAGGCATTGTGTTTGTCCATTTTGCAGTTGCCATAAAGGATACCTGAGACTGAATAGTTTATAAAGAAAAGAAGAATTTGGCTCAGAGTTCTACAGGCTGTACAAGAAACATGATGCCAGCATCTGCCTCTGGTGAGGGCTTCC
>NW_003852411.1:2089790-2090685 GCF_000181295.1 Otolemur garnettii | reverse complement strand
TCACAGCAACCTCAAACTGTTGGGCTCAAGAGATTCTCTTGCCTCAGCTTCCCAAGTAGCTAGAACTACAGGCACCTGCCACAATGCCTGGCTATTTTTAGAGTCCCCCTTGCTCAGGCTGGTCTTGGACTTGTGAGCTTAGGCAATCCACCTCCTTGGCCTTGGGTTCTTATTTCTAATAGACCCAAGTGTTTACTATCCAAAATGAGGATGGGTTTCATAATAGTTTTGAGTACATTGGACACTTTCTATCCCATTCTTGAGATACTTTAATAAAAAGAATGTGTTTCAGTTCTATTTCATGTAAGTGTGTAAAAGCTGTAAAGTCCCCATCCTTTTTTATGGCTGCATATTATTCCTGACCTACCTACACATCCATATGAATGATAAAACAACTATAGTCCAGAAAGAAGGGTGGGAGAGGAGGAAGAGGAGGGAGGGTACTCACCTATTGTGCATAATGCAATGGTACATTTCAAAACTACTAAGAGTATAGTATAAATGTCTTACCACAACAAATAAGTAAGTGAGATGATGGTTATGTTAATCAGTCTGATTTAAGCATTCCACATTGTATATCAAAGCAGCACATTGTACCCCATAATTGTACATAGTTATGATTTAATTTAAAAAGGGGGGGGGAGAAACAAACAAAATGAGGAAGAGGCAGACGATGTTAAGTGAAATACTCCACCAAAACTTTGGAGAAGAATTTGACTTTGCTGGCTCAGCGCCCACGCTCAGTGGTTAGGGGGCTGACCATATACATCGAAGCTGGCAGGTTCAAGCCTGGCCCAGACCTGCTAAACTACAATGACAACTGCAACCAAAAAAATATTTGACTGGTATATTACGGTCAACCTAATATTGTGGCGGGCACCTGTAGTCCAGCTAC
>NW_003852411.1:2086264-2089572 GCF_000181295.1 Otolemur garnettii | reverse complement strand
TTTTTTTTTCTTTCTTGAAGGTTTAATCTATCCTTAAAAGGAATACATGTGGGATTTGGAGGTTGGGAGGCAGATAATGGCTGCAAAAGTTAGTTGCTGGATAAGTAAAAGAATAAAAAGACGTCTATGGTGCACTGTGGGGCCGATCTCAGTGCCTGAGATCTGTTCTGCAGTGTTGTAAGGGGCCAGAGGCTCTCTGTCTGATATAGTCACTCATTCCCCAAGTGCCTCGGGGACTTGGAACTTTGATACCCACCAAAGACAGTTCTGGTTAAACAGATTCTATGTGGTTAGTACAGAAAACAAAGCGGCAGGCAGTAAAGGGAAATGTCACTTGTCCCCATTTCCCTCTTTTTGATACTTCTCCCTTTTTTAAAAGCTGCTACCTCCCAAGGGAACTGGTTTAGGACTAGCAAGGAGGAGAAATCTGGCTTGTAGTGGAGCTAGCAAGGATGAGAAGGGAAAGATGATCTGGAGAACGCTTGCTGAATGCACAACTTGAGAATGGAGATGAAACATCCCCCTATTTGGCCCTAATATACCAGCACAAAAGGGCTTTTAAGGAGAAGCAAAAATGAATATTTGAGTTATAGCAGTTTCCACAGAATAAACTGTCTAATGCACTATCCTTAGGATCGTTTTCTGTTTGACTCAGCTGTTAAGATTTTGTCTGGGTTGAGATATTTAAATCTTGCTTCGAGGCCCCGCCCAGATGAGCCTTTGCTTCTCAACCCTGGGACAGACTGTGTAATGTTCTGTGCTTCTCTTCCCTTGAATGATCTGATCCATTACCTGTGTTCTCTTGGGTAACTGCCTCCTCTAAGCAGGATTAGCATTCTTGGATCTTGTTTGCTGTGACAATGGGCAACATTTAAATGTTTCCTGGCCTAAAGAGACTCTTCCTGTCTAGGGACAAAAGCAACAGTATGTTTGTGTAGTCCTCGGAGTAGCCGTTACTGCAGTGGACGCTGTGGTATTCCATGCAGATATTTCTACAGCTCAGAGGCACTGACTCCTCCAGCTCCCAGCAGCATTGTCTTCTGAGGCCTCACAGCTGAGTCCCTTCCTAGGACTTGCCCAAAGCTGAGAGAGCTCCCTGGACGAAATCTGTGTCTGTCTTTCTACTGTAGGTCCAAAGACTGGCCAATGTAGAAGTACAAAGACCTGGCCCTGGGACAACCTTGAAGGGCTACTCCAGCTCCAGGGCTCCTCCCAGATGGGCTGAGATCGCAGTTGCAATCACATGGCAGGTCAACTTTTCCTGCTGCCTAATCCTGCCTTCCTCCCTTCCTTACAAAACGTTCGCCTATCTTCCATCTCAGCATCTCTTCCGTAAAACCCAAACTGCTAGTACCAGTAAAGTTCAATGATCACTTCATTTCCAATATCTTATGGTTTATATTAGGTTTACTCAAGGAAAGAAATAGAAATTAATTAATTGAGGATGGATTCTGCCATTCTGAGAGCATTGTCTAACTCATAATTATTTAAATCTTCTTTCAAATTATCAGTCAGTATATATTTACTGATGCAAAGTTCTCTTAGTTTGTAGGGAAGACAGGAATTAGAGGAAAAGAGAGCACTACCTATTTTAAGTCTTCTCCAGTTTTGATTATTTCATTTATCCTAACTTCAGGGCACGGTGTTTCTGAATAATTTGAAAAGTTTGTCCATAACTCACTTTTGTTTTTAGTTTCATAGCTTTAGCTCTAATGTTAAATATGAAGACTTTTTAAGGAATCTACAAGTAGGCCTAGGATTTTTGTCTGTTCAAAATCCCTAACTTTGGGTAAACGTCCCACCCCTGAAAATTGAGTTCCTGGACTCTGAGTCCTCATGCTGCCTTCTCCCAGGCATGAGCAGTGATGCAGGCTGGCCAATAAGAGTTTCCCTGCTCTTTGTCAGGGTGATTCATTCAGGGGTGAATTTATGATCTAAATAAGGCTAATCAGATTCTTCCCTAGGATTTATATATGCATTCTGGGGAAGGAAAAGGATTTAGCCTTGGAGCTTCCTGCAGCCACATTTTCTACTGTGTGCCAAGAGCTTACAAATAAAATGAAGCCAATACCCAGAGAGAAAAAGAGCTAAAAGATAAAATCATTCGAGTGCTGGTTATAGTCAGGGATCCAGCCTGCCCTCTGGGTATCCGGCTGTACAAACCAATAAATTCTATTTTACTTAACTAATGTGAGTGGAGTTTCTGTCACTTAGCAAGTGACCTAACTTGCTAAGAAATGCAGAGAAATCTTGCAGAGAAATGACATGAGTGTGATATAAAACTTTGTGACCTAACACAAATCACATCATTTCTCTAAGGACTCTGTTCCAGCATCTTTTTTTTTTTTTTAAGAATAAAGGTAAGGACCACTATATTTCACACTCAGCTAGACTTTCTCCAGCCTTCGTCCCTTCCCCCTCTCGTTAGTTTTCTTACATATCATAACTGTGAAATTTCTAATCAGCCCATACTTCAATCTGTGCACAAAGCCCTTCTTTACAATTTCCCTGAAAACATCATTTCCTGTTTTCTGACATGACCAGTTACCAGTAAAGAAACTTACGTCCTGCTGTGCTGCACTTTCTTTGATTTAATAATCTGTGTGAAGATGAACTTTGGGACTGTCAAACTGCAGCCAAAGCACAGAGTATCCCTGATGGCAATTCAGATCACTGACATATTGATTAGGAGCAAATAGCCTCTGTAATGATGCATTTGCAAACCCAAATCTGTCGAGGCAGCAAATACCACACACTTCATTATAAGAGTGAAGGGAAATAAGTTGCAGGATGATTAATGGTGGAAACTTGCCGTTCAAGCATATGATAAATATGCATCTTAAACCCTCTGTAGGACTGCCCTTTTATACCCTTCTAGAGATGTTCTGAGAGTCCCAGTGACAAGATTAGCTCAACAAGTGATTTCTGCAGCTCTTGAGTAAAATTATTCTGTGAATGAGAAGCCGGCAACTTGTGTTACAAGCCTAGTGTAAGTCGATGTTCATCCCATCTGTTAACTGCTGACATTGTGAGGGTGTTCTCGTAGCACGAATGTGGAAACTAAAATAGAGCTGCCAGCAGAGCATACACAGTCAGTGTCTCTTTGGTAGTCACCAGGGAAGCTTTACAGGTTATATAAAGCATGGTCTGTACCCTATTTGCATAAGGAACTCTCAGTTACAGAGCCACAAATTATTAGAATCAGGAAGCATATAATAGATCGTGTAGTGTCATTCCTTGAAATCGTGGCTCAGGGAGATAAAATGATTCACCTGCCTTTTCACAGCTCGTGGATGACACACAGCCCA
>NW_003852411.1:2083520-2086190 GCF_000181295.1 Otolemur garnettii | reverse complement strand
AGCACTAGATCTAGGGTCAGAGGACTTAGATTTAAGTCCTTAACCTCTTTCCAGATTTATGATTTTGGTCAAATCAGGTAACCTTTCTGTTCTCCATTTTTCGCATCTTCATCTATTCCTCTATCTCACAGGGCTGTTATTAGAATTAAATAAAATGACACAAAGCACATTGTAAACTTTATTTTTTTAGGATTGATATGAAGATATATATGAATAGGTTACATTGTTTGTGTTTATAAGGTAAAGTCCCAGGAAGTATGCCAGAGACCCCTAAATACTACCTGTTAGGTGGGAAATTACTGAACCCCCTCCACCTCCTTCCTTCTCGAATTTAATTGTCCCTTGTGTGGGCCTGTAGTTGTTGATCTACTAGTTTCAACATTGAGTGTATGAAATGCTTGGTTTTTCATTCTTGAGATACTATACTTAGGAGAATGTTCTCCAAATCTATCCAGGTAAATACAAAACATGCTAAGTCTCCATCTTTTTTTTTTTTTTTTTTGGCTGAAAATATTCCATGGAATACAAATACCACAGTTTATTAATCCATTCATGGGTTGATGGGCACTTGGATTGTTTCCAGATTTTTGCAATTATGAATGGAGCTGCTATAAACATTGAAGTGCAAATTTCCTTCTGATAAAATAACATTTTTCTTCTGGGTAGAGACCCAGTAATGGATTGCAGGATCAAATAGAAGGTCTACTGTGATTAGATGATATCTCAAAGTAGTTTTGATTTGCATTTCTCTGATGATTAGTGATGATGAGCATTTTTTTATGTGTTTGTTGGCCATTCATCTGTCATCTTGGGAAAAGATTCTGTTCATAGCTCTTGCTCTGTGATTAATGGGGTTTTTTGCTCTTTTCTTGTTGATTTGCTTGAATCAGAATCTTCTTTGTAGATTCTTGTTATTAGCCCTTTGTCAGATTCATAACTTGTGGATATCTTCTCCCATTCTGAAGATTGTCTGGTTGCTTTGTTGATTGTGTCCTTAGCTGTGCAGAATCTTTTTAACTTGATCAGGTCTCATTTATTCACTTTTGTTGTTGTTGCAATTGCCTATGGTGTCTTTTTAATAAATTCTTTCCCAGGACTGATGTCATAAAGATTTTTTTTCACTCTTCCAGAGTTTTTATCATTTTGTGTCTTAAATTTAAATCTTTTATACAACATGACCTAATTTTTGTACATGGTGAGAGGTGCAAGTGTAAACTTTAAATTATTTTGCAGATACGAGGTATAATAATTATAATCAAATTGCAGTAGTGGTTAAAAGAAAAAAAGTAGACCATAATAATCATTAGTAATTTTAGTACCTTTCTCAGCATACCACTGGACTAATTATTCTACAGGAATTTTTCCCAGAGAAAGAATCCCTATCTACAAGTGCTTTACATTCCAAAAGAAAACAAAGGAACAAATGGATTTTGGGAGATCAATTCAGGGTGTTTTGCCTCTTAAACAACTATATGCTGAATTTTGGAGACTGTGTCATTTAGATGCCTTTGGCTATAAGCATCAGAAATCCCTGACACAGTGTCTAAACCAACAAAAATAGGACAGCTCCACCTGTGGTTTGTCAAGGTCCCAGCACATCTTCTCTCCAGTTCTATCAATTCTGCCCTCCTGCATCTGTTGGCTTCTTCCTCGGCAGGTAGCAAGATGGCTATAGCATTTCTAGCCATCACATCCAGACAGGATAAAGTTCAGAAGGTGAAAAGGTCTGATTGTCCAGTGTTACCTACTTAGAAGTGAAGAAGTTTTTCAAGAAGCTCTAGCCAACCTGTCCTCATATTTCTCTGCCCTTCAGTGGATACTGAGGAATCATTACAAAAGGCTTAACACAGCTAAAATACACTTGCCTGAGTTGTGGATGGAGTTAACTTTTCCTTAAGCATAGGTTGTATGGTGGAGTTGGATACTTGAGCAAAATTAGGAAAAAGAGATTCACATGGTTCTGTCGCTGTTCCTTTCTTATTGTTCTGTATTTGCCACAAGTCCTGCCTTCCAAGCAGCAATTAATAATCAATAAAGGTAATGGTCCTGGGAGAACAAGAGAGGAAATTGACAATGTATTAATACCAATTTAGTCTCTAGTCAGCCACCTTGTCAACTCTGGAGCAATGGGAAGTTCCTAAACATTAAGCCAGTTTTGTCAGTGTTCTGTTTCTTTGTTGTCTATTACCTTGTTCTTACAGTGTTAGTGAGTAGCTGTGTTGGAAACAGATGAGCAAATTATAAACCATTATGGTAAGTTTAATGAAGAAAGTAGATGTTTAGGAATCTAGAAAGAAAGAATAGCCATGGCTTCAAGAATTGAAAATGGCATCAGATAAACCCTAGAATGACATAGAAACTGGGCTGTGTATATTAGAAAAGTCAAGCAAAAAAAAAAAAAAGAGAGAGAAAAAAGGAAAATCAAAGAGCAAAGTGGGGAGGAAAGACCAGTTGGAGAAAGACAAAAATTCACATTCAGAGCAATTTTTAATAAACTGTAAATATTAAAAGAAACATAGTTGATAGCTAGATTTGATCCTTGGGCTCCCAATCTATGGCTGTTAATGGAAGTATCTGGGGGTAGGCAGTTGTGTGCATTCTTGGGTTTTGGTGTGGTCTCGGCCCAAATTAAGGCAAGCATGAAACAAAGTTTATTGAGGAAGAGAAAGA
>NW_003852411.1:2081341-2082940 GCF_000181295.1 Otolemur garnettii | reverse complement strand
GGATGGTACCAATCAGGGGTGGAGGCAGACTCCTGGGTGCCCAACCTTTATCCCCTAGGAGGAGGCTGGAGAGCCTCACTGTCTACCTAACAGAAAAGTAGAGGAGAATCATTTAAATATATCCAATTTCTAACATCCAAATGTAGAGACAACTGCAAGAATTTGAAGTTTAATAACTACTCTAAAACATTCCTGTCATTGACTTAAAAATAAGAAAAAATTATATTATTGACATATTCAAAATCAATTCTATTTGGTTTGATTTTTTGTATGGGTTATTTCTATATATCAAATGAAGGAAGATTCTCCAAATTATTATCCCAAAAAGTTTTTTCTGTTTTCAAGACTGATTCTCAACAGAAATAAAACAACTTGTGTACCTTCATGGTTAAGTTTTTTAAATGCCCAGTATATTCAATTATATTTCTCATTTCTATTCAAGCGGCATTGCATCTAACGAGAATTTAATAAGGCTTTTCTTTTTCCACTAGCCAGTGTGTCAAAGATGGCTGCTTTCCATCTCTATTTTAAGCGCTCTGAACTGGATGTACCATGCATATTTGAATTAGGAGGTGAGGGTGATTTCCTATGCCATTTTATAGAGGGCTTTGTTTTATAGCCGTAGTGTTAATGGTAATCCCCCAGTTCAGCTTTGCAATCATATTTTTTTTCCAACCTATTCTCACCTCAAATTCAAATTACCATTAAAAAACAGCTGAAGTCACTTTCTCAAGGACGTCAGGAGACCAGAGAGATGATTACATAACTGTCAAAATAAACAAGCGTCCACAAATGCATAGAGACAGGACAAATGTACCTGAATCTATTCTTGGCTAGTGAAAACTCCTACCATTTTTGGTGGTGTGAACAGTTCACGCACATGTGATCTCAGCTCAATGCAAACATGGGCAGTAGCTTTGATTTGTTTCTATGGTTTCAAATCAGTACAAAAGGCACCTGTGATGTGGCTTACTGTAATGCGTCCTGCTAAAACTCGGGTTGCGACACCTCCTTCCTTCCCGGCTTCCTTTTAGAAATGATGTCACAAAACCAGCAATTCTGATTTTCTGAGCTTTTCGTTTTAAATCACTACTTTAGCAAAATAAACCTCTTAAGTGCTCAATATGTCTCTGATTATGGTCTAGAGAGAAAGAGTGTGGGTTGGGTTGATGAAATATCTAAATGCCACAGGGGAGAAATGTGAGTTTCAAGTTTTAAGAATAAAGCAGTAAGAGAAAAGCGTCTGAGGGGTGCCATTGTTGTTTATGACATTACCAGATATTCTTCATAAATTTTAAAAATGAACAGCAGAGTTCTGAATTATAAAGAAAAAAAAATTTTATGAGGTTAAAAGCATACTGCCCATGTTTGAGAAAGCTGTTATTTTTATAAACAAAAAATGACGTTGAAAGACCCCTGTTCCTGTACCCCAGAAGTGCATTAATGTACATAGTTACCATTCAATAAAAAAAAAAAAAAGAAAGACCCCTGTTCCTTACAAAATTAAGCTCAGTTAACCAGAAATTGATGAACACCTATTCCATGAATTTTTGGTTTAATTTAGACTTTCCTTCATTCTGTTTCTAGCACAAAAATCTC
>NW_003852411.1:2079660-2080697 GCF_000181295.1 Otolemur garnettii | reverse complement strand
AGTTCTCAATAAGCCTGCCCCAATCTTTTTGTTAGGATGATATTCTGCTATGTAACCATCCACTTTGGTCATTGAAAACATTTAAACGGAATACTAGATATGTAAATAAATTAGACCATGCCTACATTTAAGGCACCACCACTAAGTTTAAATGTATTCATTACAATGAGGGTAGCCAGAAAAAGAGGATTTCTGAATTTTAGATCCACCACTTCTTGCCACGCCAAATTCATGACAGATTATTTATAGACACTCTATAAAAATATACACTTAATTCTACAGGGCTTTAACTAGAGACTACTTATGAGACTCCAACTCCAGTCCTATGTACCGTGGATTGAATAGTGTCCACACAGGGCCTCAGAGTGTGACCTTATTTGGAAATATGGTCTTTGCAGATATAATTGGTTAGGATGAGATTATACTGGAATAGGTTCTGAGTGGAGCACTAGGCCCCAAATCCAATCACCGGTGTCCTTATAATTAGATGACAGACACACACACAGAAGCACATGAGGCAATGGGCCCTGTGATAGTAGATATTGGAGTGATGCAGTTACAAGCCATTAACACTAATAATAATAATTGGGCCCCCACCAAACACACAGAGTGAGACTTGGAACAGATTCTCCCTCAGACACTATAGGGGGAACCAACTTTGAGAACATCTTGCCTGCAGACTTCCAGCCTCCAGAATTGTGAGAGAAGGAATTCCTGTTGTTGTAAGTCACCGAGCCTGTGGTACTTTTTTCGAACAGCCCTAGTAAACTAATAGGCCTTGTGGGGGCTAAGCAGAATAT
Organism: Otolemur garnettii; assembly: GCF_000181295.1. NCBI lineage: Eukaryota > Metazoa > Chordata > Mammalia > Primates > Galagidae > Otolemur > Otolemur garnettii. Next base: position 2,079,897 of record NW_003852411.1, on the reverse strand, counting down.
ATGCCAAAAGGGTTCCTCTGCCCATCTTGCCTAGGCCCAGGTTAGAAGTTGGCCCCCCTGGCTCTTTTCTGCTGCCCTACATCCAACCTTTGGCCATCAAGGTCTTCCACTCTCATAAAGGAATGACCAATTCAAAAGAATGGAGTATTTTCTTTAAGATTAGAGAACAGCCAGCCTAATAGTCCACCCACCCTCTCCTTCCCACTGGATTCCACTTTGTCCCTAATAAAGAAATAG
>NW_003852411.1:2079213-2079451 GCF_000181295.1 Otolemur garnettii | reverse complement strand
GCTCAAAAGGCTGGAGTAGGCCAAGAGGACAGTCTTCTCTGGATTGGTGATGCACGTGGTCAGTTGCAGTGTAGTTCAAAAACCGTTCATTATTTACAGTGCTCTGGGAGCTGCGCTAAATAGTGAGGAATCAACACTGAATAAGATATGAACTCTGCCTTCTACAGGAGTTAGACAAGCAGACTAATAAAATAAATTGTCATAATTGCTATGTTGAAGTAAGAACAGATCACTTACC
>NW_003852411.1:2078341-2079028 GCF_000181295.1 Otolemur garnettii | reverse complement strand
TGGTTGCTATAATAATTCACACAAATCCTGAACCAGCATGTGGCAGTGGGGATGAAGAGAAGTAGATAGACCAATGCAATATTAAAGAAGTATTATTCAGAAGGACAGGGCCAAGAGGGAGCTGAAAGAGTTGAGCTTCACTCTGTAATTCTGGTTTGGGTTCTTGGCTTAATGCTAATGCCACTCACTGACATGAGAAAAGGTGAATAGTAAGAAAAAGTGAGAGAGATGAAATGATAAAAATTAAAGACATGTTGAGTGTAGCAGTTATAATTGCATTCAAGTGAATGCAAGAAAACCTAATGTACTTATGTACTCACACAACGAAAATCTGGGAGCAGACAATTAAGGATGGATTCTCTGTCTGAATGATGCCATCGAGGACCCAGTTCCTTTAGTCTTCCTGCTTTCTACCCTTATAGTATGTTCAATCCCCATGGTCTCAGATGACTATTGTACCTCCAGAGCTCTAGGAAGGAAAAAGAAGTAAGAATAAGAGGTGATTCTTAAATATGTCACATTTGCAAAATTTTAAGCATGGCCACTCTTAACTATAAATGTGTAATGTTTAATTTTATGTGTCAATATGGCTGAGCTAAGGGATGCCCAGCTAGCTGGTAAAATATTATTTCTGGATTGTGCCTGTGAGGGTGTTTACAGAAGAGATTAGAATTTGAATTGGTAGGC
>NW_003852411.1:2073464-2077993 GCF_000181295.1 Otolemur garnettii | reverse complement strand
GGGAGAACATCAACTAATACAAAAGGAAATCTGAAAACTGAATTTTAAAACTCTTAAAAGCCACCATGGAAGAAACAAAATAAATTTTGAACAGACCAACTTGCAGTAAACAGCACATTGAGACTGGAGCGTCTTCTGCAACATCCATTGGGAGAGGTCTAGTAAGCAAATTATATATAGCTTCAGATGCCAGGAGATAAGCTTGAGATCAAGATATATAAATGGAAATCAAAACCTTGGGAGTAGGTAAGATAGATCACCCATGGAGAGTAAGTATAGCAAAGCCCAGGAGAGAGCCTGGGAAAACATGTTCATACACGTCCAAGAAAAGGAAAAGACTATGAAAGACTCGAGGAAGAGAAATAGGTGAGAGAACACAGGACAAATAAATAAGCACGGATCTGCATGGTAGTCTATGGGGGAAATACAAGTGGCTCGTTATTGCTGGAACATAAATAACAAGAGTAGACAGATAGGTCTGTAGTGCTGTTGAGGGTGATGGGACAGGTCATGAAAAGCTTCATAACATCACGCTCTTAAAAACCTCCAGCTTCTCCCTGTTTGTAATGAGGATCCATTAAAGGTTTTAATGTATGAAAAAAAGGGTAATATGTCATATCCCAAACTTAGTCAAGAGGCTGAGATTCTAGTCTCAGCACCAGCTGCTATGGTTTTGTATGGTTTTTCAGAAGTTCTCAGTGTCTTTAAACCTGTTTCCCAATGTAATACAAAGGGATTAGGCTAAATGATGCCTCGAGGTCTTTCTGGGATCAGTGAGTCTATGTTACCTTTAAATTGCCTTCTTTTATACTCTAAACAAAGTTTCATTTCTGTTACTAAAATTCTGAGTTAGTAAAATATTTCATTTATTTATTTACTTATTTATTTTTTGAGACAGAGTCTCGTTCGATCACCGTGGGTAGAGTGCCATGGCTTTATAGCGCACAACAACCTCAAACTCTTGGGATCAAGAGATCCTCCTGCCTCAGCCTCCTGAGTAGCCAGGACTATGGGTATCCACCATAACACTCAGATAATTTTTTTTCTATTTTTAGTAGAGATGGGGTCTCGTTCTTACTCAGTCTGCCTGTCTCACCCTCCCAGAGAACTAGGATTACAGGCATGAGCCACCACACCTGGCCAGTAAAATATTTCAGAAGAAATACTTTTTAATAAAAAGAAAGGAAGAGTTTAAACTAGATGAATATAAAAACCATCCATTTAACACATTTATTTTATAGATGGGAATCTAAGTCCTAGAGAATTAAAGTAGTTACTCAGTGCCACCCTGCTGGCTGGTTGCAGAGTCAAGAACAAACAGCTGGATGACGCTTTTCTTTATCATTCTTTCCGCCATCGACACTAGACACAATAGAACGTCTGTCCTGAAGGGACTTGTCTTTTAGGCAGATCGGGTGAAATACACATTCCTTAAATAAGTAGAAATCAATTCTAAAAATATAGATAATTAGGCTAGAGGCATAAATCACCCTTCGACTGGTTAATTAGTACCTGAATAGTTTGATGATAGCAGTTACTGAATCCTCACAATCCAATTGAATAATCGATTAAAATAATGGTGAGCCGTACTGATACAGATTACATTACAAATGACCTTGATGTCTAAATTATGTCATCATGGAACCACGTTTCCCTAAGGCTAGCAGAGCTAAACCAAATACATGACATTCTCTCAAATGATAAAAAGTTTTAATATACTGAAGGTTAACAACTCTTAAAATTCAAATGCATTTATTAATAATATATCTTCAAAAGAATAAATACAATATGATTCATTTACATAATTTCAAAACAGGAAAAATTATATTTTTAGATATACATACATTAGGGACAAAACTAAATTTTAAAAAGCAAAAGAGGCCTTACCACACACGACAGAATAACGGTTACTTCTAGAAAGAAGAAAGGGTGGCTGGCAGTGTTAAGTACTAAGGAGCCTAGGGTATTCAGCAGGGTGAAAACATTCTATCTTTTGGGTATGTTTTCATGGGTATTTTATTTTTTACTGTTATTCATTACACTGTATAATCAGGCTTTGTGCACTTATCTGGTGTTTTTATATTTCATAATTTTTTTTAATTGTTGGGGATTCATTGAGGGTACAAGAAACCAGGTTACGCTGATTGCATTTGTTAGGTAAAGTCCCTCTTACAATCATGTCTTGCCCCCAAAAGGTGTGTCACACACCCAGATCCCACCCCCCTCCCTCTGTCCCTCTCTCTGCTCTTCCTTTCCCTCACTCCTCCCTCCTTCTTTCTCTCTCTCCTCTCTCCTTCCCCCACGCCCACCATGTCATTAATTGTCCTCATATCAAAATTGAGTACATAGAATTCGTGCTTCTCCGTTCTTGTGATGCTTTACTAAGAATAATGTGTTCCACTTCCATCCAATTTATAATTTTTGTAATTGTTTTTTAAATTAAAGACGGGGAATTCCCCAGGTTGTATGATATTTGCATATATGCATCAGAAGTGAAGAAGGGACGCTTGAGAGGGAGAAGTGTGTCTGAGAGTTGTCCTCTGCATGTGGCAGCAGAAGCTGTGGGACTAGGTGAGACTGCACAGGGAGAACACGCTGAGTGGCAGTGAGCTCTCCGGACAGAGGCTAGGGAACAGGTACATTGCAAGAGTAGAAGCAGAAGGGGGAGCAATCTCAGGGGTTGGAGAAGAGCAAATTAAGTGTTAATATTTCAAAAACAAAGGAGCAGAATGTTTCCGGAGGAGGAAGTAATCAGTATTGACAAATTCACCAGCAGGGTGAAGTAAGGTAAGAAATGATAAGTAATTATGGACATGGCAATTAAACGGTCAATTAACTTAGTACAAATAGTCTCAGTTTCTGTCAAAACCATAATATAGAAATCAGTTTACTGGCAGGTATTATTGACAGACTTTTCCATGGGTTTTGGTCAGGGGATTTTCTTTATCACATGAGTCATTTTCCCTTGAATATACATAGCTGATAATAGTGATTCACAGTTTATAAAACCCAGCCACTAAGTACTTGTAATTCTGATAAAGAAGGTGTTAGTAGTTCAGCAGTTTAATCACATAATGTGATAGCAAGTGCCAATTTTTTTTCAAAGTTCATTCTCTCCTACTTTCTTTCTTTCTTTCTTTCTTTTTTTTTTTTTTTTTGTCTCACTATGTCGCCCTTGGTAGAGTGCTGTGGGGTCACAGCTCACAGCAACCTCCAACTCTTGGGCTTAAGCAATTCTCTTGCGTTAACCTCCCAAAGTACCTGAGACTACAGGCGCCCGCCACAACATCGGCTATTTTTCTGTTGCAGTTGTCATTGTTGCTTAACTGGCCCAGGCTGGGTTTGAACCCACCAGCCTCATGTATGTGGCTGGCACTGTAACCACTGTGCTACAGGCACCAAGCCCTCTCCTACTTTCTTAAAAGTACTCCAATTCTTCAGTTACTTTGCCACTCACTCAAAAGACATTTTCTAGCTTCTATTGCAGTTGGGAAGGGATGGATGCCTAAATTCTGGCCACTGACATGTGGAGTGGACATTACTGACTATACCCCAGTATCAATTCTCCTGTTTTTCCTTTGGGTATATAAACCTTTTACCAAGTTAAAACTATAGTTATGGACACCCAGACACAGATGACATTACTCTCTATGACCACGGGACTAAGAGTGGACTGAAAAGTCAGCCTCCTGAAGATGATTGCTCTGATCTTACTCCTTTCCTTTGTGTAGACTGAAAACGGCAGCTGGCAACAAGTGCAGCCACCTCATTGTCATCGTGCTGAGGGTGGCAGAACTGTCTTTCTAGCCTGTGTCTTTAGATTATTCATGGAGCAGAGTTCTGTCGCCCTGTGACTGTATTTTGAGCTTTCTTTATTAAGCACATTAACAAGTTCCCTAAATATTACAACTATGTAAACATGTTGTGTGTTATTTCCTGGGAATTGTCTCAAGAGGGAAGGGATACTTTGCTTTAATTGTCACCTACTTTCCTCCTACAGTTGTTATAAATGGAATTCCAACAGCCCAGTTAGAACTCCCAAGGAGGAGACCTTGGAAATTGAAGCCATCCATGCCAGGCCGAACAAGACAGATGGAACCTCTGCCCTTGGTTTCATGGAACCAGCACACCGACACTGGCCAACCTACCTCGGGAGTTGCTTTTCCTTTTTAAACCGCCACTCTCCATGCTTTACTACTTAATCACTGACATGTATAGTGATAACATAATCCTGAGTATGGAAATGAATTAATGGAAATGGACCAAAAGCACAGCATTGCTTTCCATGGCCAAGACACACAACAAAACAAATGTTTAAATTGAGCCGGGTGCAGCAGCTCACGCCTATCATCCTAGCAGTCTGGGAAGCCAAGGCAGGAAGATTGCTTGAGTTCACGGGTTTGAGACCAACCTAAGCAAGAGCTAGACCTCTATCTCTAAAAATAGCCAGGCATTTGGTGGGTGCCTATAATCCCAGCTACTTGGGAGGCTGAGGCAAGAGAATTGCTTGAGCCCAAGAGTTTGAGGTT
>NW_003852411.1:2071492-2073333 GCF_000181295.1 Otolemur garnettii | reverse complement strand
AGAGCCATTTAAATTGGGAAATTGGGCATGAGAACAAATAGTTAAGAGCTTATATTTATGATTTGAGATAAGGCTATACCTTCACAGTAACCTTGTAAGGTAGGCAAGATCATCACTATTTTAAAGTAACTGAGACCCAGTGAGAAATTGCAAATTGCTTGGCATCACTAGGACACAAATTACAGAATTTGAATTGGAACATAGTTCTCACAAACAATATCCATATCCAATCCAATACCTCCTATACCTTGTTTTATCTCCACACTGAGAAAAAAAGGAAGAAAGGGGAATTAACTGGAACTAAAACTTCTTTTGCACAAATACAATATAACTCTGATTCAAACAGAATAAAAGATTTTCTCAGTCTGGATTTTTGGCCACTGACATGTGGAATGGAGATTGCTAACTATACCCCAGTATCGTTCACCTCACTTTTAAGAAATAAATTCTTTTGTAAATTTATAAGATAGAACAGAATTGTGTAGTTCGCAGAAGAATTTCATAGAGTAGTCTGCTTTTCAGAATCAAGGCGAAAGAAAAGCCCCTGTTACACGTGTATGCAATATCCTGCTTCTTATTTTCATCCTGGAACCAAAGTTCTTTTTCAAATGTTGGGGGTTGAAGTGGGGAGAAACCATCTGGGCCATTCAAATAGGCCCTGCTGCCATTTTTTTTGTTATTTCAGATTCCACTTGGAATTTCTCATTTTCCAGTATTGTTTGAGGACCCTAAATGCTATTTGCTTTTGCTACTTAAAAAAGGAAAAGATTTGGGAGTGTTCTCTATAAGGTCCACACCTTGTCTGAATATTAAGCCAGAGCAATAAATTTATTAATGGTAATAAATTGCATCCTAAAAAATATTTAAAAAATAAATTGCATCCTAATCTTTGCAATGAAATCATGTAAATTAGCACAGAATTATTTACCTTTGTAGTACAAAGTCACAGCTATAAATGAGGACTTGGACTTTAAAGATGTCTAATGTACTATGCCTTTTTAACATAGTCCTGTAAGTTCTTCCTCGGTCTTTCTTTTATTCATTCAAGAACTATTTATTAAGCACCTGTAATGAGAAGTAGTATAGCAAGTTCAAATGTTGACTCTTCTCCCATTAGACTGTTTGACCGTGGTCATATCAATTAGCCTTTCTGCCCCTCCATTTTCCTTAATTGGTAAAATTGGGAGAATAGTATTATACTGTGTACTTCACCAGACTACTATAAGCACTAAATGAGTAAATGTGAGGATTAAATATGTACATAGTAAATATATGATAAATGTTTATGAAAAATACATAACTTGTATACAAAAATGCACACAAAATACTAGCCATTCTTTGGGTATCTGGGAATATGTGGATAGTAATGACCTACACAGGCAGATTTTGTTCCCATGTAACTTATGTTTCAGCCACAGAGAGAGAAACAGACAATAAACAATTAGATAATTTGAGTGATAAATGTTCTACAGAAGCATAAAGCAATAAGGAGATCAGAATGATGGTGGAGGCGCTATTTTTCATAGAATGGTTTGGAAAGGCTGCTCTCGTACAGGATGTAGATAAAGGTCTAGAAAAAGAGTGAGGAAGCGAGCCATGCTGCTGTCTGAAGGACCAGGCTTCCCAGCAGAGGAAACAAAGGCAGAGGTCCCAAGGCAAGGGCATGCTTGGTGCATTTGAGGAAGGACAATGAGGCTGGAGCCAAGTGAGCAAAATGGAGAGTGGAAGGAGATGAAAGGTCAGGAATAGCAGGGTCTTTAGGTTATAAAGGGCTTTGTAGCTTATGGTAAAGACTTGGCTTTTACCCAAATTTGACTGAAAGATATTTTAAGAGTTTGGGC
>NW_003852411.1:2069237-2069855 GCF_000181295.1 Otolemur garnettii | reverse complement strand
TATCCTCCTAGGCCAATTTCTTCAAGTGTTTCTCCTGCACTCTGTCCAAGAATCTTTATAGTTTCTCATCTTAAGTTTAAATCTTTTATCCAGTGAGAGTCAATTTTTGTTAATGGTGAAAGGTGTGGGTCCTGTTTCAGTCTTCTATAAGTCGCCAGCCAATTCTCCCAATACCATTTGTTAAACAGGGAATCTTTCCCCAAATTTATATTTTTGATAGGCTTATCAAAGATCAAATGACAATAAGTATCTGGGTTCATCTCTTGGTTCTCAATTCTGTTCCATACATCTACCTCTCCATTTTTATACCAATACCATGCTGTTTTGAGAAAGACATTATTCAATGTAGATTTTAAAAGGTTTTCTCCAGCTACTCTGTGGGAAATAAAACATAAGAGAGGAGCAAGGGTGACTGAAGGGAGACCAATGAGATAGTTACTGCTATATCCAAAGGGATGGACCTGCAGAAATGTATGCACATATGCACCGAAAGACGTAAAGTTGGCTGTTCAGTGTAACAAGGAAAATTTAGAAACAACTAAAATATCTGTGTATAAGGAAGTACGTAAATAAATTGTGGGTGTATTAAATAATACACATTCTGTATTAATATCCTAT
>NW_003852411.1:2067220-2068960 GCF_000181295.1 Otolemur garnettii | reverse complement strand
GTTTTTGGCTGGAGCTAGGTTTGAACCTGCCACCTTTGGCATATGGGGCCAGTACCTTACTCCTTTGAGCCACAGGCACTGCCCTTTTAATTTTGCTTTTTAGTCAGGTTTCTAGAGACATAATTTACATGCAGTAAAATTCACCCTCGTTAAGTATGTAGCACTATGAGGATTGACAAACGTGAGTAGTCATGTAACCATCACATCATCAAAATGTAGGCTAGTTCCTTGCTTCATAAGTTTCCTTTGGGCTTCTGTGTAGTGAATCCCCTGACCTAACCTCAGTTCCTGGCAACCATTAATGTGATTATTTCTCTATAAGTTCTTTTTTTTTATGCAGAATGTTATATAAATGGAATTAAGTAATACATAAGATTTTGCATTTGCTTCTTTTACTTGGTAATGTCTTTGAGATCCATTTGTATTGGCTCAGTAATTCATTTCTTTTTATCACGGAGTAGTATTCCACTGAATGCATGTAACACAATTTGTTTATCTGTTCACCAATTAATGAATATTTGAGTTCTTTCCAGTTTGGGGCCCTTTTAAAGGTAAACATTTATGCACATATTTGTGTAGACATATATTTCCATTTTTGTTAGGTAAATATCTATTAACTTTATGCCAAATAATTTTTGTTTATTTATTTATGCATTGCAAAGATTTATCATGTTTCATAGAATTCTTTGGGACTGAGGTAGGTAATCTAGCACCCTGACTTCTCACCTGGCACAGGACCTAGAAGGAATCTCTCAATGCATTATCAAAAAAGATTTATAATACCAAGCGGGCATTTTCTTTCAGCTAAATATAGAACATCTATCATATATACTTACTACTATTTTCAAATGTAATCATTGTGTTGAACAAATTTATTTCAAAGCATTATTAAATTTAGATCAGCTTTGTCATTGTGCAGTTCCTTAATCACTTATATAAAAAAGTATATCCACTATCATATTTAAGTCTATGACCTCTTTTTACTTCATTAATATTGAAAATACAGGGAATGCTGTCCATAGCAGAAATGGGTTGCTTCAGAATCACTCAAGTCCTGGTTCTCAGCCTCCACCCCAACCTACTGAATCAGAATTTACTATATAGCAATTATAATAATAGCTACCTTCTGTGCTTACTATTTCCAGCACTGTGCTGACTACTTTACATAATATATTGCATTTTGTCCCCACAACAACCCAGTGAGTCAAATCCCTCTTATGTTTCAGATGAGGACATTGACTTCTCTAAACTCAAGGTGAAATAATTGACCCAGGTTACACAGATTGTAAAAATCCTTATTTTCATTCATCCCTCTCTGCTTTTCTCTAATAATTAGTAGTAAGATCCTTACAATGATACAAGACTATGGATAGAGCTGAGGGGAAAAAAATCCAATACTTAAGAGTAAAGAATATCAGCTATGAAATGGGACAAAAAGCAAAGAGCACTATCTCCGTCTAATCTTGGTTTTCAAAATAAATTCAGAAATGTAGAAAGATGCCGCTGATATTGAGTCCTTGGGCAATAAGAAGCCACACAACTGTGTCCAGTGGGAGTGTCCTCCAGTCACTGGAGAACATCCCTGACCCTGCAGGAGCTATTTCTATCCTCATTGTATACACTACTGGGACCCAATGTTCTAACTTATGGTGGTTCCAAGAAAAGTTGAGGAAGAGGAAAGAAAGAGAAGTGAGTTAGGGAAAAGGGAAGCAATGGAGATGAGCTTTCAGGCACCCTCTG
>NW_003852411.1:2063435-2066397 GCF_000181295.1 Otolemur garnettii | reverse complement strand
CCAGCTCCAGGGTATGTGGCTGATGCCCTAGCTGCTGAGCTATAGGCATGGAGCCAAGAATTTTAAAAATACAAATTTACATAGTGTAAAGCAAGCCATTCCAAATGTCAGTCACAAGGAGAGTTAACAATTTGCACATGAAGACATCAAACAAAACAAATGACTTGTTTAGATGGAAGTAATTAAAACAAAAGTGCCTCATCTTGATCAGAGTCAATAACTCTCCAAAAAGGCTTTTCTGCCCTTGACATCCCTTGCTCTTTCACTAATTCTCACCCAGCTGTGCGGGGATGTGTTTGGGTTTGGGAGTTGGGATGGGCTCCATCTCTGTTAACAAAGAGTTAACTAAGTGTTGAGAAGGCAAATGAAATGAGAAGTAAGAGAAAAAGAAGAAAATGTGTTACAGAACAGACGAAAAATACTCTCCACTTACCATTTTTGATTTACAAAAAAAGAAAACAGAAAAGGGGAGCCCAAGGCTAGCAAGCTTCTCCTGAAGAGGCAATTCAATAATTTTACAAGCATTAATGAAGCAGAAGCCCATTAACTTAAAATTCAACAATATGTTGAAAGATATGATTAGCAGAATTTAAAATAGGAAGAATCCAAAGTTGGTGGTGCCTTTGGCTCAAAGGAGTAGAGCGCCAGCCCCATGTACCAGAAGTGGTGGGTTCAAACCCAGCCCCAACTAAAAACTGAAACGATAAAAAAAGAAAGAAAGAAAGAAAAAAAAGAATCCAAAGTCTAGTCAGAGTTGTATCCTTCAAATTTCGGGAAAGTTAGCAACTAGTTTTATTTGCATTACAATGAATACCAGAGACACCTGTTGTTTTGAATCTTGATGAATTTATAAATTTCCCTTGTCCTTTTGGCCACCACAGTATCTCCAGTTGTTGCTAGCAAGGTATAGGATATTTTTTAAACTTCCTTTTATTTGACTAAGCACTACATTTTTCGTCTCTTTCATTCTCTAATGTGAGGTGCCAGAATCCTACAGAACCATGGAAGGGAGAGCAGAAAAACACCACAATTTATGTTTGTAGTTAGTATTATCACTAGCATTAGTGTGCAGAGACCAGCCCAACTCTTCAACATTGGGGTTAACAGCCTGTAAATCAGGTACCCACACTGTTAATAATGACAATAAAAAATAAAGGTTAGGCAGAAGATATATTTTGTTTATGATTTTTAAAGATGGAAAGGCAGACATCTAGTCAAATATAGATTACAAATAGCCGTATAAATGAAAAGATCAGCTTTGAGGAAAATGAGGAACATGAACCTCTGTGGACTGAAGGATGAGGAAGCAGGTGTAGACTCAGATGTGTCAGTGTATGTGGGCGTTCCCAACAGATCACTGGGGCTCAACAGGCACCAGGGCTAGATCTTCAGATCCTGAAGCAATGAAACCCTTATGGTCCCTCCCACCTTCAGCAATCCTATACCATATGTATGTGAAGAAATCCCACGATGATATGATTTTCCACGTAAATATTATTCTTTACTGTTTTTCTCATTTTATGATGTCTCTTTTAGAACAGAATTTAGCTTGCCTAAAGGGCACCTTAGTATATGTGAGATTTAGTCATATACCCACAGTCAAGGACTATTAAGCATTTTAAAACTGAGGAAATAGAATAGTATATATTTCCAGCAACTGTGGGAAGCCTAATTAGAAATCAAAGATGAACTGAAGATTTGGTCTACCATTTTGTGCCAGTCACTTCCAAGGCTATTGAACCTTCTAATTTGCTTTACAAATTGGAGATGAAAGGACTAGATAATATTGGGGTCTCTTTCTCTTAGTTATAAGTGGTCATGAATCTAAGAGCCCATTTACAGGGGTTCATGAAAGCAAGATGGGGAATAAGCCAAAGAGGAGAAGGAAAAGGAAGCCTAAATATGGCTTCCCCTCCCTCTTCCCTTCAAACTACCATTCTGAGCATAAGCTCACAGTTCTTCCCATACTAACATGCTCTCTACCACTTCACCCTTTCAGGGTGGTTGACCCTAAGAAATAGGCGTCCACACTAATTTAGTACAACTAAAAACTGTAATTCTCTGTAGACTCCTATGTCAAGTATGGAGGGTAGAGAATAGATGATGAGAAAAGTCCCATATTGGAAGTCTGAATTCATGTCCCTATAGATATAATCATTATTATGCAGCTTGATTGAGTTTTCTATTCTGTCATTATTTTAAAGATCAAATAGGCTTTTGAGAGCTTAATGTCTATTTAGATCATATCAAGAAGCTGCATTCTGGGTTTCAAAGGAGTAGACCTAGCAAATAAACTTGAGGAATACAGACTTTTAATAGCATTGAATCTAAAAAAATAGTATGTGTATCTATTAGTAAAGTGAAGTAAAATAAGTTGAGAATCAGACCTATGCCTTTGAAAAAAAGTCATATATAAACTCTGATAGAATGTAAAACATACCAGCTGCCAAAAGAGAGACTTAAAGTATGTGTGGGATCTAAGGAGAGATTAGCTTCTCCAACTCCACTTGTTTGCTTGTTTTTGTGATGAAAGGGAGATGCATAAAAAAAAGAAAACATTTGAAACAGGCATTGAAAAGAAGCTAGCATATTATAAGAAAAATTAGGGGAAAGTAGACAAGAGACTCTAGTCAGAGGGAATTCAGCATAAACAAAGCTTAGAGGAAGAGTAACAAGGGGTGTCTGGGACCCCATTAATCCAACTTGACTGGAATGTGACTCATAAGAAATGGTTTGAAAGGCAGTTTGTGGTCTAACTGTTGAGATGCCATTACCATACGAATAGTGTATAGTTTATTTGGTAGGTTAGAGGGAACATTTCAAATTTCTGGGGAGGAAAGATTTATAACCATGGAATGTTAATTTACAGAAGAGACTAAAGCAAATCAAAAAGAAAAGACACCATAACAGAGTTAAAAAGCAAAATATTTGGGGCAGCACCTGTGCTCAGTGAGTAGGGTGC
>NW_003852411.1:2053935-2063192 GCF_000181295.1 Otolemur garnettii | reverse complement strand
TAGTCTGGGTAAGGTTAGACTAGCTGAACTATTTTCACTAATGATAAACTTAGGAAAACAGTAAAGCTGTTTTTGTATCTGTAAAACAGATGCTTTACAGATTCAAAAAGTTCACTTCCAGTGAATATGTACATTGCAGTTTTAAATGTGAATACTGTGCAGGAGAGAAAGGAACCTTAAAGATTTAATATGCCCCTGCCAGTATTGAGGTGCATGGAAATGCAAAGAAGGTGATGATGAATCATTGCAGAGGTGAACTGCCACCCCAGGACAGCCATGCAAGAATGAGGAGAAGGGAGAGGACAGCTCACAGATGACTACACCGCTTAATTTTGGGTGACTAGTCACCAGGAAAAGAACAAGTAAGCCAGGAGGAAAGATGTGAGCATATTTTGGGCCATAGTAGATTTCAGATTACAAAAGAATATCTAGACAGAGAAGTTCAGTAGGTAGTTGGACAGGAACTTGGGAGAGAAGCCAGACGTTGGAAGCCATCTATATAGAGGCGTGAGTTAAACCTGTGAGAATGGGAGTCTTGCAAAAGAAACAGAACATCATTAGAGGAGAAGCAATGTTATTTTTCTAAAAGCCTGGAACTTCTCTTCTGATCTCAAGCAGAATTAAAGCCTTGCTATCTGCTTATTGTATGTGTGGGAGAGAACTGAATGTAAATGCTAATTCAATGGGAACGTGTGTATGGGTGCTTGGAAAGACAGTGGAAGGCAGAAGGATAGTCCCATGGCTTGTATATGAATTTGGATGCTTCCTGGTTTGAGACTCCATGAAAAATTGGTTAATTTGTTTCTGAAGATGTCTCACCCTGGTGTGTAGGCAGAACATGAGAGGACAATGGGGTGGTCCCAAGAACACTGTGGGAAGAATAGGTAGGTTGGAAGCCATGAGTCAGAAGCCAATTAAGTCATTACTCAGCTATGGTAGAAAGATGTCACCAAAGACATACAGATGAAGATATAAGTGGACCAGAGTTACTTCAAGTTTCAGGGAAAAACAGAATAGAAGGAAAAAATTGGGGAAAGGATATGGAGTATTTCAACAGCCATGCTAGGTCTCACAATTTTGTCGTGTGACATTATGTGAAAACACTTTAAAAAGAAGTTTGAATAAATTGCTTTAAGGACTGTTAATCTGATGATCAAGTGCAGCATCCCCCAGTTTGTCTCTAAATATCCAGAAAATGCAGAACAAGGGAAATATGTTCTTATTAGAATAGCAGCCAGCTAATGAATTTTGAATAATTGAATTTGATTCCAATTATAAGTCTGATGAAAGGGGGCTTAATGAAAAATACTATAGCCTTGGCTCCTAGTCATCTTGGTCACTTCCTAAAACAGAGATGAGATGACCCAAAAAAGAGGAGTATTCACATTCTTCTACTTCGTGCTGGTAGTTCTGACACCCAGGTTCAGCACCAATAGAGAAGGCTAAAATCCTTCACTGCTATTGGGGGTAGATAAGGAGCTGATGAGTCCAAACACTAACTGTCCCATTCACATCAATTGTGTTTCTTCCTCTCTCCATCTTTCTATAACCAAGCAATCCTGAAATTAACTTGGCAGAAAATCATGGGGAAAAAGTAGCGACAGGTTCTTTCCGAAAGTTCAAGGTCCATGAAAAACTGATCCCACTGTTAATGTAAAAGAAGCAGGTCGTGGGAATTACACGCTTTCCATCACATTATATCTCAAAACACCAGAGGAACAGACTATACAAGTAGCAGAATACTAATACAATGGTTGGAAAAAAACATTTACCCAAGTGAAATCCTCCTAGAACCTGGGTCTTGGACTGGTGTAGCTCTTCAGTCCATCACTCTGTGTTAGAGCAAATCCACCTGCCACACCAGTGGACAGAAAGCCGAAATAGGGAAAGCCCATTCCCCTGTTAAGCATAAGAAACAGAAAGTAACAGAATGGCCATCTCAGCCAAGAATTTCTTGGCCATACATTACTTCTTAATTCTACTCAAACTATTTTAACAATAAAGGGGTTGTAAATTAGCAGCATACTGGAATAGTTTATGTGACATACAGGTGCAGAATACCTTCAAATGCTACTAAGAAATAAACTTTAAAAACCTTAAACAAATTAAGGATTCTATTTTTCTCATGCAATAAGAAGTCTAGAGGTCGATCATCCAGGGTTGATATTAGCAACCAGCAACTTCTAACTTTCAACTCAGGCATTCTCAGCATGCGATCATCACCTTATGATCACACAACCTCCAACATCACGCATGTATCAATATTCCAGGTAGATCAAAAAGCAAATTTCAGTAAATTGAAAAACACTAAATTGCATCTCGATAATTTGCCCTAATGACAATCATTAAAGTTAGCAAATTAATAAAAAATTAATACACAGCCAATTAGAATTTCAAATACAAATGACTTTTAGTCAGAAGGGGAATCATATTTCATATTTTGAAATTAAAGGCAACTACATATGAAAATTTATAAGATAGAGCCAAATCTATACTCAATAGAGAATTCAAAATCTTAAACGTATATATTCGTAAATCATAAAATTGAAAGAATGAAGCAGTCAAATGAGGAAATTTAAGGAAAAACTATGAAAAACTTTAGGAAAATATAACCTAAAATTTTTAAAGGAAGGTAAATAAATTAGAAAATGCAAAAAAGGTAACTGATTAATAAAATTAATATTAGGTAATTTGGAGGAATAAATAAAATAGTTAAATAACCAAAAGATAAGTAAAAGATTAGAAAGAAAAAAATTGACACGAGTGAAATAATATGATAATGTATTAAACACCTCTGTTTAGAAATGTAAAATGTTAATAAAATACAATTCTTTTAAAATGTAAATTTACAAATATTACTCAAAATGGAAAAATTAAGCAGATGCATATTTATGAAAGAAACTGAGGAAATAGTCAAAGAAATTTTCCCTTCAAAATAACCAAAGAATATGAAAAGCCTGGTCCTGTAGGAGACGCCAACATCCGAGCAAGATGATCTGTGATCTGCCGCTGAGGCGTGGACCTCGGGCCATTCCTCCACAGGAGTTCCTTGTGGGAAGAGCCCGTGCCCTCAGCACGTGGTCATTGTTAATTACTCCCCTCACCTGTATCATTCCCTTTCAATAAAAGGCTGGTGCGGAGGTTGCTCGGGGTTTCCGGAAAGTAAGGGCTAGCCCGCCTTCCACACGCTTGTACTTCTAATCCGCTTCTCGCCTGGTTCCTTCCTGCGCTAGCGGAGACCGGGGCTACAGGAGCCCAACGGGTCGCAACATGGTCCAAATTATTTCACCATTTCACCGTATCACACTTACAAATGTATATGGAACTGATTGTTATTATTCTATTTAAACTATTTCAGGTAATAAAAATATATATGATTTCTCAAATCACTTTACAGAGAAATACAATACTAAAACCAATATCTGATTAAAGGCACAAAGAACAAAAGACAGCTGTCATTATGAATATATATGCAATAATCTTAATAAAATATAAAAAAAACCCAGTGTTGCATTTTTTAAATACCATAACCAAGTATGATTTATTCTACGAATATAAATATGGTTCAAATTTAGAAAACCTAGTAATATAATTCACCCTGTTAAAAGATCAAAACAGAAAAAAACTGAATGATCATCTTTCTGTGCCTTAAAGACATTTTAATAGAATTAAAATTCTATACCTGATTTGGAGAAAAGCAGCTTAAACCTCTGAGTAAAGTGGGAGCAGAAGTTCATAATACAACAAAAGCATTTACTTATTGATTATTTTTACTTTTTTTGAGACAGAGCTGTGCTCTGTTGCCTGGGTTAGAGTGCAGTGGCATCATCATAGCTCACTGTAACCTCACTCTCCTGGGCTCGAGTGATCCTCCTGCCACAGCCTCCCGAGTGGCTAGAACTACCAGCACATGCCACAACACCCAGCTAATTTTTCTATTTTTTGTAGCCCACGCTGGTCATGAACTCATGGCCTCAAGCAATCTTCCTGCTTTGGCCCCCCAAAGTGCTAGGATTATAGGCATGAACCACCACACCCAGTAAACACAAATATTTCTTTTAAACCAATAAGCCAAAATTATACCTAATGGTGAAACTCTTTAACACATTTTAACTATAGTGTGAAGCACAGAGTCCTTTTTAACAAAGTGAAATTGGAAAAATATTGGAAAAAATATTAGTAATGTATGTGAGAGACAAGTTGTTAGTTTGTTAGTGATATTAAGATGGGGTAAATTGAGATTATGAGAAGTTAGGAAGATCCTTCTTACCTGTACTAGGCAGAGCTCCTTAGGGCCAATGCTCCTAAGCTTAGACCTCATCCCCTGCCACTTTCTCAGACACTTAATACAGCTGATTTTGCATCCCTGCTTCCCATTTTCAGTGTTGTGCTCTCCACTGAATCCTGGCCATCACTGTGGAGGTATGTTCCCACCTTGCTCCTGCTGACTTAAAAACAAGGAGACACAGAAAGACAAAGAAATCTGCTAAGATGTTATTATTCCCCCCCAGTTACTTTCACTATCTCCCCCAAAGTGCTTCTAAGAGTTATTTTCATTTGTTTCCACCTATACTACCCCTCATGACATTCATTTGAATCTCTCCTCTAATCCCAAACTCCACCAAAATGGTCCTTTTTGAGGGTAACTGATAGGTAAAGAAATCCACTTTGTATACATGCAAATGGATAACTGACCACCATTTGTTAAATAACCCAGTTCCCTATTGAATGAGATGCAGCCTTTACCATTTACTTTATTCCACGTACATGTTGGTCAGGTTCTGGAGTTTTCGTTCTGCTTTTTGTTTTTTGTTTTTTCATGCAACAAACATTTAACTCTTCAGAGGCAGCAATATAAGGCAAAAATAAATAAAGTAACATTTATTGAGTTCCTACCCTGTGCCTAGCACTGTTCTAGGTGTTTAGATATATCAGTGAACAAAAATATCTGTTTCCTCAGTCAAGCTTATATTCTGGCAGGAGAATACAAATAATAAAAATTAAACCCCCCAAATAAGTAAATTACCTTATATGTTAGAAAGTGCTAAGTATTATGAAAAAGGAAAAGAGATCGTGAGAGCAGAGGAAAACTGGAAGTGTTGGGAGGTGGAACACCTACTGTTTGAAATGGGGCCTGGGCTTCATTTGCTAAGACTTCAAGGAGATAAGAGAATTAGGCAAAAAAAAAAAAAAACCCTGAAAAAATAATATTCTAGGAAGTGGGCACATCAAGAACAAATGTCCCCAGTTTGGGTTACACCTGGAAAGTTTAAGGACTAGCAAGGAGGCACTGTGACCTCCTTCAGTGTGGCTGAAGCCAAGTGAGAGGGTAAAGAAAAAAAGACAATGATTGAGAAAGCAGATTGTGGGGGTCTTATAGGCCTTGTAGTTGGGAAGATCTGGGCTTTATTCTGTATGAAATGGGCAATCGCTACAGTGTTTTAAGCTGTGTAATCAGACCTAACTTTTTAGAAGTATCACTCCGGCCAATTATCTGAAAATAATTTTATATGGGTACCAGAAGAGAAGCAGGGAGACCTATTAGGACAATATTGGGATAATCATAAAAGAGATGATAGTGGCATGAATTCCCATCACAGGCGCTGAGAAATAGCACAGATCCTAGATATATTTTGAAAAGTAGAGCTATCAAGATATCCTAATGGACTAGATGTGGGGTATAAATAAGGAGGAGTCTGAAGTGACTCTAGATTTCTTGGCTAGAGTCACTGAGATGAATTGATAAGCTTACAATTACTATCAGCTGCAATGGGAAAGGCTGCTGATACAGAGGGTCTTGTGTGTGTGTGTGTGTGTGTGTGTGTGTGTGCACGTGCACCACGGAGGGAGAGAGAGAGATTGAGACTAGGAGTTTAGGACGTGTTGAGTTTGAGATGTCTATAAGACATCCAGCTGGAGATAAGTCACAAGTTAAATATGAGTTGGGGTTTGGAAAAGGGATGTGAGCCAGAGAGATATATATGAGAGTCATCAGCAAATAAATATTTAAAGTCATGAGTAAACACAAGATCACCAAGGTAGATAGTGTAGCTAGAGATGGGAAGGAGAATAAGGACTGAGCCTTGGGACACACCTACCATTATAAGAGTGTGGGAAGAAGAAAAGCCTGCAAAGGAGGATGCGTGGTTAGTGGAGTAAAATAGAAAATCCTGAAAGCTATATGAAGAAGATTCCTCAAGGCAAGGATTGGTCAACTGTGGCAAATACAGCTGATAGGTTAAATAAGGTGAGGGGGCGGGACACAATTATAAGGGGGTCCTTATCTAACAAAAGCAATTGATGTAACCTGATTCTGTGTACCCTCAATGAATTCCCAGAAATAAAAAAAAAAAAAGAAGAAGAATATGAAAAAATTGACCAGTGAATTTGGCATCATGGAGGTCACCAGTGATCTTGAAGAAAGCAGTTCCATGAAGTGATGGCAAATACCTGTTGGTATGGTTTTTTGTTTGTTTGTTTTTGGCCACAGCTGGGTTTGAACCCACTACCTCCAGCATATGGGTCCAGTGCCCTACTCCTTTGAGCCACAGGCGCAGCCCTGTTGGTATCGTTTTTAAGAGAAAAGGGAAGGAGAGAAATTTGAGACAATGAGTACAGACAGTATTTTTAAGGAGGTACGTTGTAAAATGAAGCAAAGAAATTGAGTGGTATGTGTTGAGGGAAGTAAAGTCAATGTAATTCTTTAAAGTTAGTTGGAATGATCCAGCAGAAAATGAAAAAAAAATTATGTCGTAGGAGAAAGAGGAGAGAATTGCTAGAATGCTGTCTTTGACATGACAAGAGGAGATAGCATCTAATAAACAAATAGAGAAATGCGTTTTAGATGCGAATACACTTAGTTCACCTGTGGTAACAGGTAGGCAGGAAGGGGGGGTGCTAATGCTTTGGGGTAAGTAAATGCAATGGTGGGAGTCCACGTTTTTTTCTAATTGGTTTTATTTTCTCAGCAACAGAGGAAGCATGATCATCAGCTGACCCCAGAAGAGATGTTGGGGTTTCAGCAAAATGGGAAAAGCCTGAAATAATCATCTAGAAGAGCAAGACACAGAAGGATGTATAAAATGCTTACCTGACAGCACCGAGGGCCCACTTGAGACTCATGATCACGAATTTCAAATGAGACCAGGAAACTCAGTCGAGCACCTTCCTCCTGTCTCCAATTCAGCTGCTCAGTGGCAGGTGCAGAACTGTAGAAGGGTGGACTTAAGCAGAATGTAGTTTCACCAAAAGAAGAGTACAAAGAGAGGGGTAAGAGAACTAAGTGTGTATTCAAGTAAGGGCTTGTGATAACTAATCATGAAAGTTAGGGAGGGAAAAGGAGAAAATAAAAATATCAGAGAAAGAAGAAGAGTGAAAAAGTGGTACAACCAGTGGAAATGAGGGGAGGATGGGGGGGGAGGATATCAAAAGATTGCTGAAATGATACAGAATGCTGGGAGGAGTGAGGTGGTGGAAGATGAGAGGTAGTATTTAGAGTGAAAGACGTGCAGTTCAGATTATGGAGGAGATGCAGTTACTGGTGACGATAAAAGTCCTGAAGGTGCACTTAGGGGACACAGCGGGAAGAGAAGACTTCAAAGAACTGGGTGACCCTGGTGCTGTAGATTGAAATCCTCCAGAATTGATGACTAGACTTGGGTTAGAGTAAATTATATTATTTGGGAGTTAAAAGTGTAAAGAAATGAGGAGTGTTACCAACAAATAAAGATGAGTCATAACATTTGATTATGTAAGATTCAAAATCAGCCAGTCGTAAGGAGAGAAGGAAGAGAACAGGACGTCCTCCATTTCCAGGCTCAGTGCAAGGAAAGAATAAACCACCACTTTGGAGGAAGGGGCAATGTCATCAGCAGAGAGTCAGATTTTCATTCGAGCCAGGTGAAAGGTTTAAAATCTAGGCTGAGAACTCAGGATATTTTATGGATAACAGACCATAAATTACAGGTGGGCTCGGTGGAAGCGTTTCCAGAGTAGAAGACAAGTGGAGAAAGCACACAGAGAGTCAAAAAGCGATTAGGAGGGGATAAGGGATGGCCTGGTGGAGTCGGCGGAGTTTTACAGTACAGAAACAGGAAGAAAGAGCACTGTGAGCTGAATGGTTCGTTTGTCCGTTCCACCCGACATCCACACTTCCCTCCCTCTTACCCCTTTTCTATCACAGCAAGTGTGATTTTACAAAAAATGCAAATTTGACCACATCATTCTGCTGCTTAAACCCATTTAAAGCCTTCTATTGATCTTAGATGAAGACCAAAATCCTGGTATAATTCCCCAAAACTCGCACAGTGTGCCTACTGTTACCTCTCCAACTCCACACATGGATTTGCTTTATGCACATGACAGGTACTTCAATAATAGACAAATACAAATAGCCATTAAACATACAAAATACTAAGTCCACTAGCAATCAAGGAACATAAAAATGCAAAGAATACCACTACTGTAGAGATGGCCACATACATTTTTTTTTTATTTTTATTGAAATGATCGTTGATTTTTAAAAATAACTAACTACTGGTACAGCTTGAAAGTTTTTATACAGTGGAAATGAACAGAGAAGGAATTCCAGCGTCTATTAATGCTGGCCTAGGAATGGACTAAATCTACTGCTTACAAAAACTTTAAAAAAAAAAAAAAAGATGAAATGAAGAACAAAGTACCAACAAGATAAGGAACCACCAGGCCAAAAGAGGAAAAAAAAAAAAAAAACCAGAGTAAAGGGAGCATGAAAGATACTTTTGCTCTTTGAACATCTTTGAACTCTGAAATTTAAACTTTAATTTTTATGGCATCTTAGGTCAACAGAAAAAGAAATCAAAGCCCTTTGTCCCCAAAATTAACAGCGCACTTGGAGACCCTTGCCATAAAAACTACTGAGATGTCAAAGGACTATGTACTTAGGAGAAGAGAGAACAATACTTAAACCAGCCGTTCCATAGTCTGTAATCTTGATGGTTTGTATTCCTTCAATATTCTAGGAAACCTCAAGTCTTCAACATAGACTAAGGTTATGTCACACTTACTGAGATGTCAGGTGCCTGGAATAAGTATTGCAAATCTTTTTAGAGGAAGTTACCTTTATCACAGGCCTCAAAATATTCATACCAATAATTCTTCAAGAACAACAGATAGGCTCGGCGCCTGTAGCTCAAGCGACTAAGGCACCAGCCACATACACCAGAGCTGGCAGGTTTGAATCTAGCCTGGACCTGCCAAACAACAATGACAACTAAAAC
>NW_003852411.1:2035127-2053636 GCF_000181295.1 Otolemur garnettii | reverse complement strand
AAAAAAAAAAAAAAGAACAACAGATAACAAGGAACACACACACATATACCAAGACAACTTGAGCAAGAACCAACAAACCCCTCCCTGCAAAAAAACCCAACAGATCCACAGACTTATCAGACTCCACCTGTGGCAGTATAACCTTTACATCAAAACCCAGAGAAGTGTGGAAAAGACAAAATGAAAGGAAATGTCACTCATGGAAATAAAAGCAAAACTCCTAAACAAACTAATGAGCAAATAAGATCCAGTAACACAGAAAAATACATACTATAGCAGTACCAAATTGGATTTATCCAATTAGTGCAAAGTGGGTTTATCATCAGGACTAAGTGTTGAGATCAGAAATACTCAGGCATTTAGTGGATGAAAGTCCTCCTGTAGACACACTCCAAGAGGTGCTATGACTCTCCTATATCTGCATTTCTATAGCTGGCCATTCATTTTTTAGTAACTCCTGTTTGCTTTAGATATACTCATACAATATTAATATATTTAATCGTATTATATTCCAGGGTACTGAGTGGAGATCTTGGGTCAAATTCAACCCACAGATTGTTTAGTTTGCCTTTCAGTGTTCTAAAGAAATTGAAGACAGCATTTATAGGTTGGGATACTTTAATAATTCTAGATTTTCAGCTTTTCTCAAAAAATAGGACAATCTGCCAATACCAGGCATTTATTTTCAATCAGCAGCAATCAGCTGCAATCACAGGCTGGCTGCCCCCTCTAGGTAGGTTGTGTGTTCTGCTGCTTACTGGAGTCTCTGCCGTCTGGCCAAGTGTCATTGCCATTAACTTGGGTGAGTTCTTTGTTTTTCCCCTGGATAGGAAATTTGAAAGAAGAACAAAATATCTATTGTTTTCTCAGAGAAAGAAAAACAGAAAATTAGACAAAGAGGTGCCCACCTGTCAAGAACTATGGAGAAAGTGCGTAGGAAGAGACGAATATTATTTCCTGTTCACTATGCTTCTCTGGTCAGCTGCTTGGACTATAGGCATTAAGTTAGTGAACTCTGGGTTACAGTTACATCAGAATTGCCTGGGAGCAGTCAACCTCTTTTTAGTGACTTTCTTATGTATAGACTCTATCTGTTAGGTGTTGACCTTGCAATTTAACTTACAGAATGCAGTCTTATTTCCTTAATTCCCAAGTTCCTGGGAATCATTTCACCGGCCCCCAAATGCCGATAAAGTTTAAGAGTTGCAATTGCTACTTCATAAGTATCTTGCATGCAAACTGAAATCGAGCTAATGCACCTGGTCTCTTTTCTGCCCTCCTCCTCCTCCCCCAAATAAGCTGTTATTGAATTTGGAAAAAGAAAAAAGTTGACAGAACTGTTTACACTGTAAACACTAAATATAATGTAGGTTAGTGTCTCAAGAGGTAGTTTATTCTCATAAACATTTGGTCAAACTACAGGCATATCTTGGCAATATTTGGTTTCAGACTGCTGCAATAGAGCAAATATTGAAATAATGTGAGTCACACCAATTTTTTGGTTTCCCAGCACGTATAAAAGTTGTGTTTCCATTATACTGAAGTCAACTAAGTGTGCAAAGCCTTGTGAGGAAAAAACAATGTACATATCTTCATTTTAAAATACTTTATTGCTAAAAAAAATGCTAATCATCCTCTGAGCCATCCTGAGTCATCATCTTTTTGTTGGTGGAGGGTTTTGCATGGATGTTGATGGCTGCTGACTAATCAGGGTGGTGGCATCTGCAGCAATTTCTTAAAATAAGACAATTAAGTTTCCCACATTGATTGACTGTTCCTTTCACAAAACATTTCTGCGGTGCTGTTTGATAGCATTTCACCCACAGTAGAACTTTTAAAATTGGAGTCAGCTTTCTCAAACTTGGCTTCTGCTTTATCAAGCAAGTTTATGTAACATTCTGAAGCCTGTGTTGCCATTTTGACAATATTCACAGCATCTTCCCCAGGAGTAGATTCCATTTCAAGAAACTACTCTCTCTGCTCGTCCAGAAGAAGTAATTCCTCATCCATTCAAGTTCTATCATGAGGTGGCAACAATTCAATCACATTTTCAGGCCCCACGTGTAATTCTAGTTCCCTCACTATTTCTACCACATGTGCAGTTACTTTCTCCCCTGGTCTTAAACCCCTCAGAGTCATCCATAAGGGTTAGAATCAACTTCTTCCAAACCTCTGCTAATGTTCATATTTGGACTTCCTCCCATGAAACATAAATGCTCTTTATTGCATCTAGAATGATAATCCTTTCCAGAAGAGCTTCAGTTCACGTTGCCTAAGTCCATCAGGGGAATCACTATCTCCGGCAGCTATAGGCTAATAAAATGTACTTATTAAATAATCAGACTTCAAAGTTGAAATTATTCCTTGATGCACAGACAGCAGAATGATTGTTTAGCAGGAATTAAAACAACATGAATCTCCTTGCACCTCTCCATCAGAGCTCTTGGGTGACCAGGTACATTGTCAATTGAGCAGTAATATTTTGAAAGGAATCTTTTTTTCTGAGCAGCATATCAGTGGACTTAAAATATTTAGTAAACTATGCTACAAACATAGCCTGTCATCCAGGGTTTGTTGGTCCATTTCTAGAGCACAGACAGAATAGACTTAGTCTCATTCTTAAAGGCCCCGTGATTTTTGGAATGATAAATGAGTATTGGCTTCAACTTCAAGTCACCAGCTGCATTAGCTCCCAACAAGAGAATCAGCCTGTTCTTTGAAGCCAAGAATTGGCTTTTCCTCTCTAGCTGTGTCCTACAATGGCATCTTCTTTGCAGTTTGGGGGAGGGAGGTTTGAGACAGAGTCACACCCTAGGTAGAGTGAGTGTCATGGCATCGTCATAGCTCACAGCAACCTCAAACTCTTGGGCTCAAGCGATCCTCTTGCCTTGGCCTCCCGAGTAGCTAGAACCTACAGACACCTGCAACTATACCCAACTACCTTTTCTGTTTTTAAATTTTTTTTTTTTTTTGAGACAGAGTCTCACTATGTTGTCCTGGGTAGCGTGCTGTGGTGTCACAACTCAAAGCAACCTCAAACTCTTGGGTTTAGGTGATTCTCTTGCCTCAGCCTCCCAGGTAGCTAGGATTACAGGCTCCTGCCACAATGCCGGGCTGTTTTTTGCAGCAGCTGTCATTGTTTAGCTGGCCCAGGCTGGGTTTGAACCCCCCAGCCTCCATGTATGTGGCTGGCACTTGCACCACTGGCTACAGGCACCAAGCTGTTTTCTATTTTTAGAAGAGATGAAGTCTCGTTCTTGCTCAGACTAGTCTCAAACACCTGAACTCAAGCAAGCCACCCATGTTGGCCTCCCAGAGTGCTTGGATTACAGAGTCACCATGCCCAGCCACACATCTTCTTCTAATAGGTTTCTTCATGCACATTGAAAATCGTTATTCAGTGCAGCTACTTTTATCAATGACCCTGACTAGTGATCATTGATCTGGATAACTTACTGCAGGTTCTACATCAGCACTCGCTGTTTCTCTCTGCACTTTCATGTTATGGAGATGTCTTCCATTCTTAAACTTCATGAACCAATCTCTACTACCTTCCAACTTTATTTTTCCCCTGCAGCTTCCTCACCTCTCTCAGCCTTCATAGAACTTGAAGATTTAGGGCCTTGATCTAAATAAGGCTTTTGCTTAAGAGAATGTTGTGACTGGTTTGATCTTCTATCCACATCAGTGCTTCTCAACCTTCCTAATGCCGTGATGTGTTTTCATTGTTACAAAGGGGTCGCGACCCATAGATTGAAAACCTCCGGTCTAGATAGACTGTTCAAACTTTCTTCATATCAGCAACAAGGCTGTTTCCTTCCCTATTGTTCCTGTGTTCCCTGGTGTAGCACTTTTAATTTCCATCAAGAACATTTCCTTTGGCTTCACAACCTGGCTAGCTGTTTGGCCTAAGAGGTGGAACAGATAGGCTTTCAGATTTTGACAACTAAGCTTAATCATTTCTAGCTTTTGGTTAAAAGTGATAGATGCGTGACTTTTCCTTTCACTTGAACACCTAGAAACCATTGTAGAGTTCTTAATTGACCTAATTTCAACATTGTTGTGTCTCAGGGAATAGGGAGGCCTGAGGAGAGGGAGCGAGACCCAGGTCAACGGAGCAGTCAGAACATGCACCTTTATGGATTAAGTTTGCCCTCTTATACGGGAACAGTTTGTGGTGCTCCAAATAATTACAAAGTAACATCAAAAATCACTGGTCACAGATCCCCATAATAGATACAATAAGGAAAAAGTTTAAATTATGACAAGCATTACCAAACTGTGACACAGAGATGTGAAGGGAGCACATGCTATTGGTCAAATGGCTCTGGTCAGACTTACTCAATGAAGGGTTACCACAAACTTCAACTTGCAAAAAACACAGTCATCTGCGAAGCCCAGTGAGTTAAGTGCGATAAAACGAGGTATGCTTGTACATAAACATTGTTACAGCAAGTTGGGGCAAATCCTTTCTATTTTAAACTGCTGTCCAATGTACTGGCAACTGTTGCTTATCATGATGTTGCCCCTATTACCCCCCAGTGGACGTTATGATCCCGCAAGCTCAAATCCCTACCCAATCCTGCAGAATCATCAAGGAAACATGGTACAGAGCAAGATAGGTCTTTTCATCCAAGTATCTCCGACACGGAACATTGAGCCCAACTCAGAGCACTTAATAAATACTTTTGGATTGAATGAATTACTGAACAAGCTCATGGTCAAGCATATCATCAATCTTGCCTCTTCAATTATAATGAAAGGATTCATGTGGTATTTTTTTTTTTTTGCTTTCTCTTTACTTCATGTGGTATTTATAATAGTGCTTCTGTCCCGAAATACTGATGCAAAAAGATGGAATTGAAAATTTTTTCATTAGTAATGCTATCACTAGGTCCCAGAACTACCTCATTTATTTAAAAGCACATCCAGGAAAGAGTTAATTTTCCTTTTTTGTGAATATATTTAAAAAGAAGCTATAAGGATTGTGTGTGCAAATGCCTAGATACCATATTGGAGATGTTGTCAGGATACTGTTCATGTTAGCTTATATGCTTTATATCATCTTAGAGGTTAAAATTAGTAAGAAAAACTACTTCAAGACAATAATATAAATCATATTTATAAACATATAAGGTTGTTAATGGGGAGGAAATAGGTTCCCAAAATATGGTGATAATAGTTAAGGAAATGTGACCAAAGTTATTCTAAACTTCAAATGTGATTTTTTTTTTAAGTTTTATAAACCTGATGTCTTATGTTTAGACTCAACCAAAAGAGAACAAGAAAGGCCCAGAGGAGTGTGTTTGTGAGTGTGTGTGTGTCTAATATAATGAAGCTTTAATGGAATAATATTTGTTTTAGGGTTTAGTCATATAAATATATGAAAGCCATCTGTTTGCTCTCTTCAAAGAGCTATTTGAAATTTATAACAAAGGACAAAGTACATTTCAGCAGATAATAGAATATAGGTCAAGATCACACAATAGTTGATGGCATAACTGAACCAGGTTTCATAAGTTCCAAGTCCAGTAGTCTGTTCTTCAACTTACTACTATAATGGGTTTACTATTTGAGAATATAATATGCACAAAGTTCAGTATCTTATCTGTAAAGCTATATTTACCAACTTCAAGAAAGTAAGGAAATACAGTGGTTATAGAGGATAGAGGGACCAAGTTACCCATGGAGGATACTTAAGTTAGCACACCATTGTTTTTGGTTGCAAATATAAATTCAAGTAAATTTCTGCCGGAAATATGAAAAAGTAACTGTTTTGCCCACGGTGTTCACTATATTAACCATTTGACCACTCCAATAACAATCCTGTGTGCTCTAAAACTTTCCACACTGTACACAGTATTAAGTGTGTAGAGCATTCCAAACCTGCAAATCAGATGTAGTCTATTTTATGCATAAGATAGTAAGAAAGGTCACATTGGCTGGGGGTCTCTTCATGTTCACCTACAAGTCTACACAGTTTAACATGAAGGGCTTTGCCTTGGTGCTGGCGGCTTCATCCATTGGTGGCATTTGCTGGAGGACCCTCACCTAAATGCTACTGCAGAAGGCTGAACTTGGCCTCCAGAACCTCACTGATACCAAGTTCCGCCTGAAGCCAGTCATGTTCCTGGGGCTCTTCCCTCTCTTTGCTGTCTTTGAAGGTCTCGGTTTGTCCACAGCCGAGAAAATCTTCTGTTTCCAGGACACAGGGCTGCTCCTGCTGGCTCTTGGAAGCCTCTTCCTTGGCGGAATTCTTGCCTTTGGATTGGGCTTGAGTTCTCCCTGGTCTCCAGAACCTCCAGTCTCACTCTCTCCATTGCTGGTATTTTTGCAGGGTTTTTTTGGCCAGGCAGGTCCAGGTTTGAACCCACCACCTCCGGTGTATGGGGTCGGTGCCCTACTTCTTTGAGCCACAGGCCCTGTCCTCCATTGCTGGTATTTTTAAGGAAGTCCACACTTTGCTGTTGGCAGCTCGTCTTCTGGGCAATTATATTAGCCTCCTGAACTGGCTGGACTTTGCCTTTTGCCTCTCTGGAATATCCCTGCATGTTGCCCTCGAAGCCCTCCACTCCAGAGGTGATGGTGGCCCTAAGCCCCTGAAGGGGGTGGGATCCAACCCTGACCTGGAGCTGCTTCCCCCCTGGAGCAGCCAGCAGGAGGAAGATGAAAATGAGGATTACTTTGTGGCGCAAGGGCAGCAGTGAGCAGCCAGGAGGAGCAGCTCAGAGTGCACCCCTCCCCATGCCATCCTGTTACCAATTCTCACCAGTGGCTCAGGGCCCAGGTGGCTCCTGACAGCAGCTGGGGACAGTGGCCAGGGAGTCACCCAGGTTTGACCATGTGGTAGGACTAGGTCAGAGGCTATGGCTCTTTCCTGCCCTTTGGAGCTTGGCCAGTTGGGTGGTGAGCGCCAGGCCAGCCTGGAGCTGGTTGGAGCTAGGCTGGAGCTATGCAGGAATCCCCACAGGAGGAGGGAGTGGCTGGTTCTCAGCTGTTCAACAGGCCCTGACAGCTAAGACTAGATGCAGGGGCACAGTGACCTTCCAAGGGCTGGGTTTGGACTGCAGAGCAGCTGGGAAGGGGACCTGGAAAGGTCAGGGCCTTATTACCTATGGGCAGCTTTTCTCAGAGAGCAGATTTATTTATAGTTTTGAAATAAATGCTTCATGGTTCACTAGCAAAAAAAAAAAGAAAGAAAGAAAGAAAGAAAGAAAGAAAGAAAGAAAGAAAGAAAGAAAGAAAGAAAGGTAGGTCACATTGGCCAATATAAGAATAGAAACACTGGTTTCTCATACATAAGATATTACATAGATTACAGGAAAATGTCCTCTGATCTGGAGATAGTTTAAAAAATTATATGAAGGAGGCTTTCCAGATATCACTAAAAAGCCAGATTAGAAAAAAAAATTAAAATCAAACTTAAATTACAAGACATTTGAAAACATTTATTGAAATGAGAAAGGAAGGAGAAAAATGTCAACCAGAAAAGTGATAATTACGGAGTTTAAAAGTTTGTTATTGTATTTCCAGCAACACGTACAAGGATACAATAAGGTTTTGAACAAGGAGCTGTGTAGTATACCACTGGTATCTAGCATGGCAAAATATTTCACAAGCTATCACAGCCAGTATCTCTAAAAAACAAATAATTTCCTTTGAACCAGTTCTATAGTCAACCAACCTTCTGGCATTAATTTGGTCTCCTTAGTAAATTTATCTACCAGGGAGAGAATGTATTGATAGGCAGATAGGAATGTCTGGTCTGTTGGCAGTTATAATTGTAAAGTAAATTAATAGATTATCTTTCAGGTGTACATTAGTATCCTACAAGTTTTATTAAGTTGGTTTATCTATCCAAAGTCTTTACCCCCTCAATGAGTGTACTCAAATCATAAGCTGAAAGGGCAGGTCTTAGACCTTAGTTACCTCACTAGGAGACACAGCCTGGGAGCCCAACCTGGATAGCTTGTTAGACTCTAATCAAAATCATTATAATTACCAGCCCCCGGGAAACCAATGGATCCTAGAACTCATGGTTACCACTTACTCTATGCATTCCTTAATGACTCAGCAAAGGTCATCAATGTCTCCTACAAAGCTGCTAATAAATCAGAGGTAGTTTTCTCCCATGAGCGCCTCCACCATACCATTCTGTCCATAGTGTAACTTTCACCTCTAAGAGTAATTTTCATGGGAGGAATATTGGAAGTTTATAAAAAAGATATACAGATGAGCATCACAAGAAATTATTAAAAAGCAAAAAAGTAGAGAAGAAAAGGACAGCGGGAGGAAGGGTAGAAGGAAGAGAGGGAATATGATTTCGAGTTTGAATTCCACCCTTACTAGCTATATGAACTTGGGCAAGTTGCTTAATATCTCAGTGTTTTAGTATCCCTCATCTCAAAAATGAGAATAACAAGATCTATTTCTTACCCTGGTAAGATTATAGTTAATATGTAAAAGTACTTAGGAGAGTGCCTGGCACATTGTGAATAGTTTTGCAATTTATTTCTAACCAATTTTTATAATTGACTGTACTTTTGCATTTTGCTACTGAAACTGAAAATCCTAAAACCAATTTTTTTAAATGCATAAAATAAGGCATAATGCCTATTGATTGCGAAGACATTTATTTCCAAAAATAAAAAAATAACAAATGAGGTGGCACTTGTTAAATTTTAATGTGCATTAAGAATCAACTGAACTCATCTCTTTAAAATGCAGATTCTGATTCCAGGGGCCTAAGGCAAGACTTGAAATTCTGCATTTTTAACAAGTTCCCGGGTAAAGCTAATTGCTGTTTGTTTGTAGACCACACTTTGAGTACTCAGGTTACATACAGGTTTGAGTCAAAGCAAAAACAAAATAGCTAGAAGGAAGAAAGTAGGTGTTATTTGTAAAATAAAGATAACACCTCATAGGATTAACGTGAGAATAAAATAAATTTTTTTAAATGTTAAGAGAATGGCCATCAGCAGGAACACTCCATAATCAGTAGGCATCATAGGCCGGGTAGGATTAGACAATAAATATGTTACTCAGATATACCTGCGTGTATATATATTTATATATGTATACATTTGCTTGTATTGTTAATATTTTAAATTGCACTTAAATTCTGCCAATACTTTTGTTAAACACATAATAATTGTCTAATTTATTGGTTTTGCTTTTTTTTTTTAAAGCGACAGAATCTTGCGCTGTTGCCCAGGTGGGAGTACAGCCGCACACTCATTCACTGTAACCTCCCATCTCCTGGGCTCTACTGGTACTCTTATCTCAGCCTCCCAAGTAGGTGGGACTGCAAGCCTGTGCCACAATACCTGGCTCTCTTTTTTTTGTTTAATTTTTTTGTAGAGACAGGGCTTCACTGTGTTGCCCAGGCTGATTTTTGACTCTTGGCCTCAATGGATCCTCCCACCTCAATCTTCCAAAGTGCTGGGATTTCAGGCATGAGCCACTGTGCCCATTTATTTATTTATTGTTCAGAACATAGAAGGAGGTGGCGCCCATAGCTCAGAGGTTAGGGTGCTGGCCATATATACCGAAGTTGGCAGGTTCACACTTGGCCTGGGCCAGCTAAATAATGATAACTGCAACAAAACATAGCCAGGTGTTGTGGCGGGCACCTGTGGTCCCAGCCACTTGGGAGGCTGAGGCAAGAGAATCACTTAAGCCCAAAAGTTTGAGGTTGCTGTGAGCTGTGACAGCACAGCACTCTACCCGGGCAACAGCTTGAGACTCTGTTGCAAAAAAAAAAAGATAAAAGCAACATGTTCTGATAGGAAAAAGTTCAATCATCTCAGAAATCTATAAATGTAAAAGGGAAAGTTCCCAAATCCAATCTTCCACTCCTAAGCCCTTATAACTACTAAGCTTTCAAATAAGAGTTTGATACTTTAAAAAATATTTTCTAGGGCGGCACCTGTGGCTCAGTGAGTAGGGTGCTGGTCCCATATGCCAAGGGTGGCGGGTTCAAACCTGGCCCCAAACTGCAACCAAAAAATAGCCGGGTGTTGTGGTGGGCGCCTGTAGTCCCAGCTACTTAGGGGGCTGAGGCAAGAGAATCACCTACGCCCAGGAGTTGGAGGTTGCTGTGAGCTGTGTGACACCATAGCACTCTACCGAGGGCAATAAAGTGACACTCTGTCTTTACAAAAAAAAAAAATTCTAATTTTGTATATACACATATAAAGTCTTTCTTCAGGAAATGGGTTCATACTCCACCACTATAATACAACTTTCATTTTCCTCAAAAATATATCACAGACATCCTTTCATGTTAATTCATCTTATCCTTTTCATCGATTGCACAGCATTCCAACACATATAACTTATTTACTCATTCTCTAGCACTGTGCTTTTAGACTGTTCCTAATTATTTGCTGTTACAAATAATATTATGATGGACTTTCTTCTGAGATCAGATGACATTGGCCATGTTCAGGGTGATATTGCTATAGACATTTTTTTTTTTTTTTTTTTTTTGCCCATGCTACAGAGCAGTGGTGGGATCATAGCTCACCGCAGGCTTAAAGTCTTAGCCTTGGGTGATCTCAACCTCCCAAGTAGCATGACCCACCACACCTGAGGCCTTTTCCTACATAAAACTTTTATTCAACCTCTTTTCATACTGACACCCCACATCAACTTTCATGAACCATGTAACCATCAAACATTATTGGACGTTGACTGAATTATTGGAAATATTCTGAACTATTGAAGGTTGGTTCTTCCTTTATGTAATCTCCTTTTATAGAGCTGATTTCATACTATAGAAAAGAAAATTCATTTAAGTCTCTGCTTAAAAAAAAATCTTCTTCTTAATGGGATCTTCTCTGACCATCCTATCAAACTTCAGCTCTCCCATC
This sequence comes from Otolemur garnettii, assembly GCF_000181295.1. Classification (NCBI taxonomy): domain Eukaryota; kingdom Metazoa; phylum Chordata; class Mammalia; order Primates; family Galagidae; genus Otolemur; species Otolemur garnettii. The sequence continues at coordinate 2,042,762 of NW_003852411.1, read as the reverse complement.
CTTTTGCCCTGCTTTATCTTTTATAATTCTTACTACCGTTTGAAAAACTACATTATACATTTGTTTATTATTAGTCTCAAGGGGAAGGGGCTTTATCTTGTTATACTATATCTCCGGCATCTAGAACAACTCGGATACAGGTTGAGTAAATCATTGAATAGTTTTCACAAAGTTAATATAATTAAGTCAAAAACAGAAAGTACACAGTATACTAGAAGTGGTGACTGTTTTACCATGTCAGTCACTGGGCGTAGGCCAGAAAACAATGTGTTATAAAGAATAAATTGAATGACATGCATGTTTTATGGATATAATCATTCACACCACTTTTTTTCTCTTTTTGAGATGGGGTTTGGCTCTGTTACCTTATCTAAAGTGAGGGCATCATAACTTACTGCAATTTCAAACTCCTGGGCTCAAGCTGACCTCTTGCCTCAGCCTCCTGCCTAGCTGAGACTACAGGAAAAAATGAAATCTTACCGTAAAAGTCAAACTATCCAGTTTTCTCATTTTAGGCATTTAGACATGAGAGGTTAAATCTTTCTGCATTCCAGTGTACAACTATTATTGTCTTCTAGCAGAGGTATTTATCAGGTTCTTAGTGATCATTGGAGAAAGGAATTTCAGGATGCAGCATGTAAACCAGAGGAAGTAAAGCAAAAATGAAAGGGGAGGCACCTATGGGTTAGTGAGTGCCAGCCCCATATACTGAGGGTGGCGGGTTCGAACCCAGCCCCAGCCAAAATGCAATTAAAAAAATAGCTGGGTGTTGCGGTGGGCACCTGTAGTCCCAGCTACTCAGGAAGCTGAGGCAAGAGAATAGGCTAAGCCCAAGAGCTGGAGGTTGCGGTGAGCTGTGTGAAGCCCAGCACTCTACTGAGGGCAACAAAGATTTTGTCTCTTAAAAAAAAAAAAAAAAAAGCAAAAGTGAAAGGACATTGTCTCAAAAGAGAGAGGGATAGGGCAGGCTCCCAAAGAGCAGTTGCCCTAAAAGGAAGGGATTTGGGGTTTTATGAGGTCTCACTAATTGAAAGGAATGAATATTCAAGGCTAAGAGGTTGGGTTTTACTAAGAATTTTGATAGTAATTACTAGAATTGGGATCCCTCCCATTTTTATACTTTATTTAGTTATTTCAGAACTGTCATGGCCATTTTAAGGTGACAGAAATCTTTAAACCATAATTCAGATAGTATTGTAATTAGCCAAAGTTCACATAAGGTGACCTAGAGAGCTGACAAGCCAGTTGAAGCAGGTTATTGTCTGTGATTATCAACCCCACTTAATTAGACTTGAAGACTTGCACCCACTCTGCAAGTCCTTGCATCTGGTCTCAGCCCTGTCTCCTAATCTCCTACTCTATCACAATCGCTGGGTGTCAACAGTTGCAGATTCCTCACTCCTGGAACACAGGACTTCTGCAGCTGTTCTAACCTCAACAGTTCCCTGGTGGATTCCATTAGTTGCAGAGGTAGCAGTTCTCCTGGCTGCCCCCACGGGTGGCTTGCTGGGAGTCATTTCTGAAGTCTCCCACTTGAGCCCAGTTCTCCAAACTTTCTAATGACTTTGTAAGAGACCAGGTAGTTTCAAAATTCCTAATATTAATCCCCATTCCTCTTCAAATAGCTAGAGTAATTTGTTACAAAGTAAATCAACACTGATAGAAAATGAAAAATTGCATATCAAGTTTAAAAATAACAAACTACATAAAGCTATTTCAGAGTATAGGAAGGGCATGAAAGATTTACACATAAAAACGTGTACACAAGGGAAAAAAGGATTGCTAAATACATTGAAATGTTAATGTAGTCATCCATCCGTAGAACTACAGGTAATTTAAATTTTATTATTGCTTATCTGCTTTCTCTGAACCTATCGTTAGACAAATATTTTAAAATTATTTTTTTCTTCAAAACAAAAGAAACATCCACTTACAGAGGGGAAAAAAAAATACACACACACACTTAAAAATATATCTTGAGAAGAAGGGGAAAGGGGAGAGGGAGAGGTGGGGAAATGGGAGGATGGGTAGAGGGAGAGTAATTGGTGGGACCACACCTACGGTGCATCTTATAAGGGTACATGGGAAATTTACTAAGCGTAGAATATAAATGTCTAAACACAATGCCTAAGAAAAACACAATACCTAAGAAAATGCCGTGAAGGCTATTTTAACCAGTTTGATGAAAACGTTTCAAATTGTATATAAAACCAGCACATTGGCTCGGCAGCTAAGGCACCAGCCACGCGCACCCAAGGTGGCGGGTTCGAATCCAGCCCAGCCCGCCAAACAATGACGGCTGCAACCAAAAAATATAGCCGGGCGTTGTGGCAGGTGCCTGTGGTCCCAGCTACTTGGGAGGCTGAGGCAGGAGACTCGCCTGAGCCCAGGAGTTGGAGGTTGCTGTGAGCTGTGATGCCACAGTACTCTACCCAGGGGAACAGCTTGAGTCTCCTGTCTCAAAACAAACAAACAAACAAAAAACCCAGCACATTGTACCTCATGATTGCATTAATGTACACAGCTATGATTTAATTAAAAGAATATATATATACACACACATATATCTATCTTGAAATGTTATAGGCAACTGGGAGGATTACCTAAGGTATCAATCTGCATAACAACCTATACAAGCATATATCTTAGTCCTAAATAGGGGAGTAAGTTCCCATGGTCATGATCCCAAAACAAATATTTGTTTTTTCTAGTGGCACAGTCAAGCTGACTGCTCTGTTAGAAAAAAGGCAGCTATCTTGGGAACTAAACATATGAGGTGAGACCAGCCAGTGCCACAGCTGTCCACAAGCTTTCTTTGTTTACAATAATAAAAGTACATCCCTTAGAATTGGCTAACCATTTTAAAAGGAATAAAATAGACAGGAGGTACGTTCACCTACCCAATCACTAAATGAGATTTTAGAAAAGAAAGGGCAAATGTGAAATGAGCTAGAGCCTTTCTTTAAAATACTCTTTAAAAAAAAAAAATTTCCTTATATATCAATTCTATTGATATAGAAGGCTATTAAAGAAAAAAAAAACTTTCCACATAATGAACATGTATCTATTTCTGGGCTGCTCTTTAGTCCTTTATTTTCCCTACCCACTAGCTTCAGGACAGTTTCAAACTAAGCAATATACAGGACACAGACAAACACATATCACACTTTTTTTTATTCGAGGGCAAAGTAATCATGAAGAATCACAATACATTTGCAACTGCCAAAGAAGATGCAGATAAAATAAACCCTTCTTGAGCTATGGAAATCCCTATCAAGGAATTTTATTAGAATTAGATTAATAAGAAAAAAGTCCTCTATCTATTAACATAGCTGTTTTATGGAGGTATTTTAAAAATGTCATTTGATATTAGGTACTTTTATGTCTCTCAGTGACAAGTTTTTAATTTTAATGAGCTCTAATTTTGGATCTTTTCTGCTTATTGCTTTCTGTGACCTAAGAAACCTTTGCCTAACCCCTCAAGTCACAAAGATACTCACCTGTTTTCTGCTAAAAAGTTTTATACTTTAGCTTTTACATGTAGACCTATGATCCATCTCAAATTTATTTTTATGAAGTAAGGGGTCATGGGCCATTGTTCATTTCTTCCCATATGGACATTCAGCTATTCGGTTCTGGTTCCACTTGCTGCATAGACTTCCCTTGTCTATTGGATTGCTTTGCCACCTTTGTCAGAAGCCAAGAGAGAGTATGCATAAACGTGGCTCTGTTTTTAGCCTTTCTCTTCTATTCCATTGATTTATTTGTTGATCTTTATGCTAGTATTACAATTCATTCACTAGTAGATACTACTTACTACAATAATCCTTGTATTGTTTCACAAAATTAAGCCTCAATAAAACAGGATAAATGAGTTAGGCTTAGCTGAAATAAATGAATGGAATCAAGATGAGCCTTCCTTAGGAAACCATTCTTAAAAATTGTTATTGTGGCTTTGAAAACAGTACATAATTACTACTGAATCATGAGCAAAATATGTTTGCCCATAAGTAACTGAAAAACATGTTTTTCTTCATTACTTCCAAAGGAAATTATGTATGGGAAATATTTCATTGATTTTCCTACATAATTTCTTATGAAGTTTTATTCCATTAGTTCTATGCATTTAATAATACCACATTTACTAAGCTTAAGATAATACTTTAAAAATTCATATATTGAAGCTGAAAGGTGGGCACACACTTCCCCCCAAAATAAATTCTGTTAAATTTATTTTACAATAAATAAAAAAAAATGTTTAAATCATGTGTCAACTTCAGAAATTGCTTGGTAAAGAAAAAAGTAGATAAATTTCCTTTATAAAAAGAAGTTGTATAAAATTTCCTTCAAAGTTTAACTTGGAAAAGAAGGTTAAGAGCAAGAATACAGTATTATTTTATAAAAGAACAATCAAAGCAACTCCCAAAAGCAATTTTTTAAAAAATCCATGGTGAGAAAATTATACATGGCTCATAAAAACAGTTGGTTGTACTAATTTTGTTCAAATTAGCATAAGATACCCCAGCCTCAGTGTTTTATATTTAAAGCAGATAGTCTAAACTATCAAACCTTCATTTTTTACAAGTTAAAATTTGTTTGAAAAAACATGGTCAAATGAGGCAGCGCCTGTGGCTCAAAGGAGTAGGGCACTGGCCCCATATGCCAGAGGTGGCGGGTTCAAACCCAGTCCCAGCCAAAAAAAAAAAAAAAAAAAAAAATGGCCAAATGAAGAGTAACACCAACACAATTTAAGAATTTCACCTGAAATTCTGCTCTAAAACATAATACACAGACCTTCCTAAAATAATTCTACAGTACAATAAATGTACAAAGTTTGCCAAAATGAAATCAGGATGTGTATTACCTTTTCTATCGACAGCAGTAAAAATCATTAGAAATTTTATTTTTGTCCATTTCAAAGGATCTGCATTAAAATCATGCTTTCACAAATTATTGGTGTAAAATTCACTGTTACAATCCTCAAAAAACACTTAAATATCAAAGATTAAAACACTGATAATTTTCCATTAATGATGAGAGGAAATAGAAGATTCAGTTTAATCAGATTTGACATAAATTCCATTTAACTGGGCTAAAAGATCAAACCATTAATTAGAACAATTGCCAGTAGAGAATATCATTTCTGCATTTTCTAGGTTCATCATGGTAGCTATAAATCCAGAAAACTAGCAGTTCTTAGATCCAATGTCAAATAACGGAATTTGGGCAAGCACTCTTAATATCATTTTTATTTAATATGCACTACATGCACATGACGCAGGTAGGGAGAAAGTTTAGGAATCCATGCATTTAAGACAAGACAGACCAGTACTACTGACAAACGTGCACTGAGCCAATTAGGATGTTGTTCAAAGTTCTTTATACTTAATGGTTTCCATGAAATTAAGTGCAGAAGCAGAAATGTGTATACATCCCAAAAGATCCTCTTCACTTAGTTTCCTGAGCTTTCTTTGCATTCTGTTTTTCTTTTGCCTAAAAATTAAAGATAGTATGTTATAAAATCTTAAAAGTCTGTTTTAGATAATATTAAAATGAGCCTAAGAGGGCATTCTCAACCTAAAAGGCTTGAAATCCACTGTTTCTATGATTTATACAGCATTATATTTTATAGCATGAGACTTGCAATAAACTATTCCTGGACAATTACACAGCTAATCTTTGCCCTAAATAAGAAACGGTCATATTTGGCTTAAAGTTCTTTCTTATATGAAACTGAAATGTACTATTAAGTATTACAATGTACTAATTTAAAAATATATAATAACCCATTCCATAAAGTCAAAATTATTAAGAGTATCCCAAAGTAATATACATATGTATTTGCTCAGTTCTCATTCAAATGAATATAACACACAGAACCACTTTTGAGTCAGACCTCTCCAGACACAGTGCTCTGCAAAGCATTTGCACATGCTGTTCCCTCTGCCTGGAACACTCCTTAGCTTTTCTCAGCTTCATCTCCTTAGTAATGTTATGAAGAGAGTTCTTAACTCATAAATCATTTGAAATATCTCAGGGGACCCCAGATATTCTAGATGTCTGCTGACTGAGCTATTATTATTTAGCACTATTTCTTACTTATATTTTTCTTTCTGTCCTGCTATCCCTCTTCTGTCTCTCTCTGAAACTAAAATGTTCACTTTTAAGCAATAACCACAGAACATAAAATAACTGAGCTAAACCCACCTCCTAACACCAAAAGTACTTTAATCAGCAGACATCTAACCACTTCAAAAGAATCTACCACTAACTTAGTAATATTTTTTCCTAATCCTTCCCTTTTTTCCCCTCTTAAGTCCCTGGCAATGTATCATTTACCCTTTAACACTTCTGTATGAGCCTCTAAAGCAGGGGTCCTCTAACTTTTTAAACAGGGGGCCAGTTCACTGTCCCTCAGACTGTTGGAGGGCCGGACTTGTGGCCCCAGGACCAGTCAGCTGCTAAACAGGACAGGCAGTGGCGGGGGCAAAAACACCCAGTGAGCAGGATAAATGTCCTAGGCGGGCTGCATGTGGCCCGGGGCCATAGTTTGAGGACACCTGCTCTAAAGTATAGGGACATTTTCCTACAAAACTGTAATACTATTCTCACACTTAATAAATTAACAATACAGGTAATTATTTAATACCATTTTCTAGCCAGTCAGTATTGAAATGTTCCCAACTGCCTCAAAAGTATCATTTTATAATTGGATTGTCCACATACTGCACTTGATGGTTCTGTCCCTTTCCAGATAATACTCTTAAAAGCAAGATTTTAGAGTACTAGAATACAATGTTCTTTCCACTGTGCCACTTCAATCAGAAAAGAACCAATAAACTAGTCCTTTGCTTTAATGCTTTTTAAAACTTCCTTAGATTAAAAATAGAGTAATTAGAACAATTATAATCTTTTTTTAGTTGTATAATCTAATTATACAACTATATGATAAAATCAGTGGTATGACTTGCAATCAATATATTAAGAGCAAATATGTTATATATATCATATAAAAGTAGTAAAATTGTCCACAAGAACATTTTTAGGTGACAAGCATAATTTGTAATTTGTTAAATTTGTAATTTATAAACACATATGTATACCATATGTCATACAATGTTTTGTTTTCAAATAATGAAAATACTATTTTAGGTATAATTTAAAATAAAAGTATGTATTTCTTTCCTTATTATCTCTGCATATACTTAACAGAATGTTCAGCAGATTAATATGAAATGAATTTACTGGTTTATGATATAAACTGTACATTTTTATAACATAATTACATGATCAAAGACATGTACTACAAAGAGTATACATACATTTATTAAATTGTATAATTCAGATAAAATTAAGGGACATATAAAATAAGTTAAAAATAATTACTACCATTAGTTGAGCACTTATTGTATACTTTATAGATATGAGTTTATTTAATCTTCAAGCTTGTAAAATATGTATAATTTCCAATTTAAGAATGAGAACTAGAGGCTGTAAGAAAGTAAATAATGGGCTTGGCGCCTGTGGCTCAAGCGGCTAAGGCGCCAGCCACATACATCTAAGGTGGCGGGTTCGAATCCCCAGCCTGGGCCCGCCAAACAACAATGATGGCTGTAACCAAAAAATGGCCAGGCG
>NW_003852411.1:1992094-2035015 GCF_000181295.1 Otolemur garnettii | reverse complement strand
AAAAAAAAAAAAAGAAAGTAAATAATGGCTGGAAGGTGCTTCTAATAAGTAACATATCTGAGACTTAAACTCAGATGTGTAATCTGTTCTGCCTTTGTTAAAAAATAAAAAATTACATTTCTAAGTAGCATGGAAAAATATGTTAAAACTATTTTCTTTTTACACAGAATGCCAATGAGATATTAAAAATTACTGACTGTAATTACTGTAGCTCTCAGTCCGCAGGGCACCAGCCACATACACCAAGGGTGGCGGGTTCAAACTCAGCTGGGACAACTAAAACAACAATGACAACTGCAACAACAACAAAAAAATAGCTAGGCATTGTGGCAGGTGCCTGTAGTCCCAGCTACTCAGGAGGCTGAAGCAAGAGAATTGCTTAAACCCAAGAGTTTGAGTTTGCTGTGAGTTGCAATGCCATGGCACTCTATCCAGGGCCACAAAGTGAGACTCTGTCTCAAAAAAAAAAAAAAAAAGAAAAAGAAAAAAATTACTGACTCAGCTGGACATGGTGCCTCACAGCTGTAATCCTAGCACTCTGGGAGGCCAAGGCAGGAGGATCCCTTGAGCTTATGAGTTTGAGACCACCCTAAGAAAGAGCAAGACCCTGTCTTTATTAAAAATAAAAAAATTAGCCAGTGTAGCAGCATACACCTATAGTCCCAGCTGTTCAGGAGGGTGAGGAAAGAGGATCACTTGAATCCAAGAGTTTGAGGTTGCAGTAAACTATTAGGATGCCACTGCACTCTAGCCTGGCAACAGAGTAAGACTATCTCAAAAAAAAAGAAAGAAAGAAAGAAAGAAAAACCCAAAAATTACTGACTCAAATCAGATAATTCTTTAATAATAGATGTTAATGTAGATATTATTGTGATTAGCTTTAAAGATTCTACCTTATTTCTATTAAGAGACAGAACAAGGTTAACAACCTAAGGATGTGGGGAGAGGGGAAGGAGGGGGAGAGGGTGGAGGGAGAGGGATTCGAGGGTTCACTTCTATGGTTCATCTTGCAAGGGTACAAGTGAATCTTTCAATGAGTATAATATGAATGTTTTGACATAATAACTAAGAAAGTTACATGAAGGCTATGTTAACCAGTTTGATGGAAGTGTCTTGGATTGTGTGTGAAAACACCACACTGTACCCCCAAAGTGCATCAATGTACACAGTTACCATTCAATAAAATAAATAAACAAATAAATAAATAAATATTTTAAATCAATCTTTAAATAAAAAACTCTCCTCAAAAAAAAAAAAAGAGACAGAACAAGTAAGCTCTAAAGATTACTTACATGTATTACCAATTATATCATAATGTCTTAGTAAAGTATGGATAAAATTCAGTATCATGAGGTTGCTTTGGAACTCTCAGAGCAACTGCATCTGTGATTTTACATTATGGTAGGTGTTCGTTAAAAACTTGAGATAGATAATGATTCAGATTTACATATAAAAGTTGGGGGAAAAAATTAAAGAACAGGGGCTTGGTGCCCAAGGCTGGCAGGTTTGAACGCAGCCATGACCAGCTAAACAACAGTAACAACTGCAACAAAAAATAGCCAGGCATTGTGGCAGGCACCTGTAGTCCCAGCTACTTGGGAGTCTGAAGCAAGAGAATTCCTTAAGCCCAAGAGTTTGAGGTTGCTGTGAGCTGTGAAGCCACAGCACTCAATCAAGGGTGACATAGTGACACTCTGTCTCAAAAAAAAACAAATTATAAGTATACCTAAATAAACAAGTTTCACAAATGGAAACTTAACCTAGGCAATTTTATGTTATATTTTAAGGAACAGATTTGGTAGACAGTAGAATTTTTAACTGTGTATTTTCAGGTTACTTCCTGAGAAGTTTTTAAGTAATGTATACTTAACAAACTCAGCAGATAAGGGCAGAAGCCTCATCTGGAGGAACAAAAACATGTATAATATAAAATCTTAGCCAAGTTTATTATAGTTATATGCTCAAAAGAGAATCAAAGTCTTTATCCTTTATAAATTATTCTATAAAATGAAAATATTTTAGCTCAAATGCTTTTATGCCATCATGGGCTAGAGGCAACTGGCTCAGTCACTCAAAAATCTGATGCTAGGTGATCTTAGAACAGGTGCACCTTTCTTATTTGGTTGCTTTTACTAACTTTGTTCTCATATGCTATTTTTCCTTAAAAAAGTAGAAAATAAAAACCCCACCATTCCAATTTAATGATCTATTTCTGAATTCTCCACTAATTTTTCTTAAAAGTATTACTATTAAGTAATTATCACTAGTAGAGCCTTTATATAATTATAAAAACCTAATCTTAATCTATTCTAACAGTTTTTAAACTGCTTCATTTTTAACATTTGCACTTATCAGCATATAGTGATATTCTGATAAATTTTTTTTTCAAAATAAGATGAACAAAATTACAGTTGTGCTAAGAAAGCTGATATACTGGTACACAGTAAAATTTCAACCACAGATTTTAAATTTTATGGATGTGAAACCGCAAGTGTCTAAAAAGATATTGAGATACTACTCGGTGCTTGCTACCCAGGAACCTTAGCATGACTTTATTCTGGCATTTATCGGAATAATACTATTTATCATAGTACTATGATTGTTTGTTTATTCCTTTTACAAACCTCATTATGAGCTGCTTAAGACCAAGGCATGTATCTTAATTATATGTACATTTTTGGGCCTTAATAGACTGCCTGGCATATAGTTGTAGCTAGATAACCGTTTGGTGAATAATTAGAAACATTTCAAGAATTTCAACTAGACAATGACTTTGAATTAGTTTCAGAACCTAGAAGAATTACAGATATTGCATATGTACAAGAAATAAATGTATCTCAATACTGTTTATGAAATATTAATTAGCAAAATCGGCAAAACACAAGGTGAATAATTACCTTCCTTAAGAAAACAAATGCAAAGGCAACTGAGTTGGTGTTCCACTAAGATTAGGTGTTCATATACTGCCACCTTGTGTCCAAACTAATGTGAACTGAGGAATTACAGTTCTAATGCAAAGTTGAAAGCTATTCTTTACTCTCTCAAACAAAGCTAGGGATATCATTTCATTAAAAATCAAACTAGAGGCTCGGCGCCTGTGGCTGAAGCGGCTAAGGCGCCAGCCTCATACACCTAAGGTGGCGGGTTCGAATCCCCAGCCCAGACCCGCCAAACAACCATGATGGCTGCAACCAAAAAATGGCCAGGCGTTGTGGCGGGCGCCTGTGGTCCCAGCTACTTGGGAGGCTGAGGCAGAAGACTCGCTTGAGCCTAGGAGTTGGAGGTTGCTGTGAGCTGTGATGCCATGGCACTCTACCCAGGGGGATAGCTGGAGGCTCTGTCTCAAAAAAAAATCAAACTAGAGAGGTCCTTTTCAAAAAACATTATATCCACAGGCCAATTTTAAAGTAAAATTTATGTACTTAAAATTTGTCTAAGGGTCCTTAATAACATTTACCTATACTTCAAATCTGATAAATCCCATGATTTAGCACATTATATTGTGTTCAAAAATTTTAATACAGAGATATTTCATAGCGTATCATGCCATGAACACCATGTCTAGGTACTCTTGTTAACCAAGTAATTTAAAAACCACAAGACCCTGATTGTAAATCTAAAACTTTAAAGATCAGTTTCCATGAGCAGAAAAACCTACGGAGTACGTGACACACTCCCGGATGAAGGGCTCAACCACCACTTGGACTTTACCTAACAAACACAAACAATGTAATAACCTAATCATTTTACCTTGTATTAATCTGAAAGTTAAAAAAAAAAAGAAAAAATACCTATGGTGGAGAAAGTATTTAGCAGTCTTCTGCAAAAATTTTTGCATAATGCTAAAAGTTGGGGCACATGCTTCAAATAATAAGGTATATATAAAAAATTATTAAGTCACATCTCATATTACTTGTAATTTATAATATGAAATAATTTGGTTGAGAAGCATCTTTGCTTTGTAAACTTTAAAATTAGTAAGAAAAATATACCCACCATAGATTCTGCTCTTTAAGTTAATGGTCCAAAATTTTATTTGCCTAGTAGTGTCTACTCAAAGTGTCTCTCAAAATGTGGTACACAGACCAGCTGCATTAGGAGCACTTGAGGAATTTATTAAAGATTCCTTCCCCTTTATCAGAGTATCTGGGGAAGGGCCAGGTAACATGTATTTTAAAGAGGATCAGCAATGGTCACTTTCGGAAACACTAATTTACAGTTTTAAATTTAAAGACAATTTAAATGCATTTCATATGTTCAATGAATATTTTACTACGTTACTTACTAAAGGAAAAATTATAGAAATCAGAGTTTTTCAACTAATGTATGCTAGTTTTCCCTCAGTGGAAAGTAAACTAGATTAGGAATAAGGATACCTATTACCTAGTCTAGGCTACTCTTTTTACCCCATCAATGTCCATTCTAGTTCTAAATTCCATTATATCAACTCAAAGTCCTGCCAAATTAAACAAGAAAAAAACTATTATTTCAATTACTAGCATGAAAAATCTGTTTTTGCTTAAAGAAATAGTCTTAAATTTTAACACACTATAACCTGAGTTCTTGACACTAAGAATTCTAGAAGGCTAAAAAGCAAGTAGAGAAATTATTTTTATTTTACAGTATCAGGCTGAACTAATTCTCACAGAACACAAGAGATAAACAAAATAATAAAAATAAAAGCTTCAACAAATTTTACTTCTATTTATGCCCCCCAAAATATTTTATGTTAGTGAAGAACCTAACCCTAATTTAAATAGTCACCTATAAAATACTTACCTTTTCTACTAGTGGAATTAACTGTTGGTGTTCTGCTAACGTCTTTAATAGTTCCATAATGAAAGGCAAATAATTATGCTTCCTTCTGATATTCTCAATCTGAAAACAAAAAAGTTATCAAATCATTCTGAGTTTGCATCCAACTCAAAATAAAAATGGGATAAGATCCTACATACTCATCAGAAAAAATATTAATGAGATTCTATTCCCACTGAGTATGAAGATTAATAAATTAAAACATGTGTCTTGGGCATGGCTTTCTACTCTAAACTACAGCTAACAGAGGACTTTAAAAGTTCAAGCTAGGAGCCAGGCACAGTGGTTCACACCTGTAATCCTAGCACTTTGGGGGGCTAAGAAGGTGGATCGGTTGAATTCAGGAGTTCAAGAGCAAGAGTCTCTACTAATAATAGAAAAACTAGCTGGGTATTATGGCAGGAACCTATAGTCTAAGCTACTGAGGAGTCTGGACTGCTTGGACCCAGGAGTTGGAGGTTGCTGTGAGCTATGACACCATCGTACTCCAGACTGGGCAACAGAGTGAGACTCTGCTTCAAAAAAAAAAAAAAAAAAAAAAATACCTAGGATTACTTATAACAATGTCTTATAGAAGTAACTTATAAATCAACACCCTAGGTACTACACCTGTGCCTGTCTAGAGCTGCAGTCCCCAACCCTAGGAACTAGACTGCACAGCAAGAAGTGAGCAGCAGGCAAGCAAAGCTTCATCCGTTTTTATAGCCACAGCCCACTGCTCACACCACTGCCTGAGCTCTGCCTCCTATCAAATCAGTAGACAGACTAGATTCTCACAGGAGTGCAAATCCTACAGTTAAACCGCACATGCAAGGAATCTAGGTGACACCCCTCACAAGAATCTAAAGTGGACCTGAGGTGGGCTCCCTGATTCCACGTTATGGTCAGCTGTATAATTATTTCACTGTATATTACAATGTAATTATAGAAATAAAGTGCACAATAAATGTAATGTGCTTAAGTCATCCCCAAACCATCCTCCTCAACACATACCCAACTCCTTCTCTAGTCCATGAAAAAGTGGTTTTCCATGAAACTCAGTTCCTGGTGCCAAAAAGGTTGGGGATGGCCGGTCTAGAGAACACCCTCTCAAGCTATATAATTCTTGGTTTTCCTTGTTTTTGAACTATTATATATTCTACTTGGTAGAGGTTTAACTGACTGCCATTCTTCCATAGGGGGAAAAAAAAACTGCCCTCCTTTGTAAATTCATTAAACATTTCTTCACTTCATATAGGTTTGAGCTCCTTTGACTTCCTCCTTGAACTAGTTGTGATATCTTACGATTCCTTTAGTCAATTAATTAAATGATATCTTAACACTAGTTAATTTTATATCAGTATGAGAATCATTTTACCTTTTTCATTTCTAAAAATTTTTTATTATTTTTAAAAGTCTAAATAGGAAAGACCATTTTACCTTTTTTTAAACAAAGCATTCTCAACATATCAGGTAAAGATTCTGAAAACTTTTAGAAGTCTGTGTTTTATTTAAAGCAGATATTAAAAGTTAATTACATAGTAACTCTGCATAAGGACATATAATGATGGGCTGTTAGTTTTTCTAAAATACCATGTGAAATGAACCAGTCACAGTGGCTCACACCTATAATCCCAGCATTTGGGAAACCAAGGCATGTGGATTGCCTGAGCTCACAGGTTTGAGACCAGCCTAAGCCAGAGCGAGACCCTGTCTCTTTAAAAAATACCCAGGCATTGTGGCGGCCCTGTAGTCCCAACTACTTGGGAGGCTGAGGCAAGAGTATCACTTGAACCCAAGAGTTTGAGGTTACTGTGAGCTAAGATGCCATGGCACTCTACAAAGGGTGGCCAAATGAGATTCTGTCAAAAAAAAAAAAACATGTGAAATAGAAAATAATAACTGCTAAAGTTTTCATCTCTTACTTTCCTGTCTTGTCTCCACAAACTTGGCCCTTCCTTTTACCTGCCTGGAATACTCTGAAGCCTGCCTGCCCCTACCACTCCTACCTGAAGAAACCCTACTAGTTCAAGGCCCATTTATTTTATTTAGCAATCATTTTTTGTCTGTTAAGTATGATGCAAAGCACTATAATGACAGTCTAGTGAGTAATAAAAAGAAAAAGGACACTTCTTGGCTTCAACTGAGATTCAAATAAAAAACAATCCATTTTTCTTCTTAAAAAATTTTTTTGGGGACGGTCTTTGTTTGTCGCTGGGTTAGAGTGCAATAGCAACATAGCTCACTGCAAACTCAAACCCCTGGGCTCATGTGACCTTCCTGCTTCAGCCTCCTGAGTAGGTGGTATAACAGACATGTGTCACCATATCCAGCTAATTTTTCTATTTTTTGCAGAGGCAGGTACGTCACTCTTGCTTAGGTGTCACTCAAACTCCTGGTTTCAAGCAATTCTACTACCTCGGCCTCCCAACGTGCTGGGATTACAGGCATGAACCATTTTGCCTGGCCTGAAAAACAATCCTTTTATTATTGTAACATACAAGAGAAATGATACAAGTTTCACATTCAAAATCATACAAAATTTAAAGTTCTCGCCACTCTTTTCACTTTTCTGAAAAGAGCTTATCAGACAGATTATAAGTGAAAGAGAATATTAATAAAGATAATCTTGCTTCCATATTTGACTCTGAATTACACAAATTTTTGATATAACTAAATAAAATTAAATCAGAATTTTTTTTAAATCTAAAAAACTTGAAAGCAAAGTTAAGAGGAAAAATTTTTAAGTAAATTTAAAATGTAGAATTTGATATATATCCAAAATGAGACATATCCTAAGGAATAAAATGAACTTCAGAAAAAAACTTTTCAATTGTTATTAATAGTAAAGATATTACTATTCTGAACCTTTTAATATATTCATATGTATACACATATATTATATACATACTATACATATATGGCACAGCCTGGCATGGTGGCTCATGCCTATAATCCTAGCACTCTGGGAGGCCGAGGTGGGTGGATCACTTGAGCTCACAAGTTCAACACCAGCATGCGTAAGAGTGACACCCGTCCCTAAAAACAACAACTAGGCATTGTAACAGGTGACTGTAGTCCCAATTACTCAAGAGTCTGAGGCAACAGGATCACTTGAGCCCAAGAATTTGAGATTGCTATGAGCTATGATGCCATAGCACCCTACTGAGGACAAGCAAGTGAGACTCTGTCTCAAAAAAAAAAAAAAAAGGCATTAAGCAATAAGTAGTTACATTAATATTGTTCAGAACCAAGATGTCAGCTTAAGAAATATAAATTCTTAACTTCTTCAAGTATAAGCCCTTTAATCCTAATATGAATTCATGATGTATTTGTTCTTCAAAAATAAAACTAGAAACAAACAAAACTTTATTTCTCAGCTCTAAAAAGTACCCAGAAATAATCACCAACTAAGTAGTACTAAGCCCATAAGCACACAGAGAGTGGTTTCTAAATATCATTTCCCAGTAAGGGAAACCAGGACTTCTTTTAAAAAAAAAAAAAGGCTGATTCCAAGTCTGAAGCAAGAAATATACAAGATAAATCTGAATCATCTTTTTATAACAGAAAGCAAGGATGCTATCAAAGACTAAAAGGGTTATGTCACAAAGACTTAGGAGTTAGCCTGAAGTGGTCTCCAATGGCCACAGATGGTATAATTTGAGCATCGATAAGAATAATAACTGCAATAAACTGAAATATCAAACAGATTAAGAATCCGTTACTAATAATACTTCACAGAAATAAAACAGAAAGAAACCTCACTACCCCTCTTTGGAGGATGCCAGAAAACTACTACATTGCGAAAAATGGCAATGGTGGGAAGCACAGCAATCAACGTTCCATATATTCTTCTCTCAGAATAGACTGCTCTACATCAAAACATTTTTTTTTTTTTTTAAATATGGAACGCTTCACGAATTTGCATGTCATCCTTGCGCAGGGGCCATGCTAATCTTCTCTGTATCGTTCCAATTTTAGTATATGTGCTGCTGAAGCAAGCACTCTACATCAAAACATTAAAAGAAAACAAAGTTTAAAACGTACCTTGTATCTCTTTAATTTCTGTACTTCTTCTTCAATAAGCATCTGATTTTTGGCAACTTCTGACTGAATAGCACTTAACATACTATTACCCTGATCTGTATCCATGGGTTCCTCCTTAGGAGAAAGACAAAGAAATAGCATACCCTAATGACTGAAGCATTAAGTCCAGAATACTTTTAAATAACAAGCATAGAACAATTATTTTCACATACCTGCCTAAAACAGAAATTGAAGGATAAACGCCCGGAACAGTACCTTCAATATTTCCATATTCTAGAATACAAATAAATTTTTACCTAAAACCCACCTGTACTGTCATATACTACAGGCAGTCCCTGGGTTACAAATGAGATTTTTGCTCCATTTGTAGGGGTGTATTGAATGTCAGTCAAATGTTTGTAACTTGGGGGCTTACTGTAATAGCCTCCATTTTTAAGTGCAAGTTGTAAATAAATGGGATGTTTGTAACTTGGGGATTGCCTGCATATTACTATAATCATCTATTGAGCTATAAAATAAATCTGCTCAAATACACTCTTACAAAAATATGATCGAAGGATTGTAAAAATGACTTTGTTACTAAATCTCTTCTCTAATCATCTTTACCACAGAAAAATAAACGTAAGAACTAGGAAATATTACTTATGAATCCAAATGTACATAATTAACTTTTCGAGAAATATATTCCAACTTGCTTAATTATGTAATAGAATCACAGTACATAATTAAATATAATTATAATTCAGTTGATGCCTGTAATCCCAACACTTTGGGAGACTAAGGTGGGAAACTTGCTTGAGGACAGGAGTTCAAGACCAGCCCGAGCAAAAGCAAGGCCTTATCTACATAAAGAATAGGAAAATTAGCTAGGCTTGGTGGTACGTGCCTATAGTCCCAGCTCTTTGGCAGGCTGAGGAAGGAAGACCGCTTGAGCCCAGAAGTTTGGGGTTGCAGTGAGCTATAATGATGCCACTGCACCCTGGCCTGACCCTGACTCAAAGATCAAAACTGTAATTATTAATACTTAGGACTTACCATTTGTCAGTCATTATTTTAAGTGGTTTACATGTACTTCCCCATTTAATTCTCTTGACAACCTTGTAAGATAAATACTATTATCCTCGTGCTACACGAAGAAACTGAGGTACAAAGAAATATACTCAAATTCATACATCTACTAAGTGGCAAAGCCAGGAACTTAATCCAAGCAGCATGAATCTGGACTGTATTCTCTTAACCTCCAGTCAGTATACTTCATTAAATCTATACGTTAAAAAAATACATAGTAAATATTTTCCCTGAGAGAATAACTAAGCTAAACTTTGTACTTTTATTAAAAACACATGGCTACAAACCTCTGCAAGTTGTTTCTGTAACTCTGCTATCTTCTGTTCATATATCATTTTTCTGTCAGATACAATGGCCATTAGGTTAAATCGAATTTCCCCTTCACTATACCTAGAAGAAAGTTATTTTAAAATTTATAATGTAATAAAGAATTGTGAAACCTACTGTTAAGATAATCTGTTGTGATTACCTCATGATTCTCTGGGGCAAATAAAAATCTGTCAATTGGCTAACAATAAAAATTGATACTTTAAAAAAGCCTTCATATATGAAAGACAACTGCAGGCTCCCCAAAATTAGCTAAATCTAATCACTCACAAATATTTTTAAATGTTCTAAAATATTACCCCACTTAAAACACCTGCAACAATGAATCTGAAATAACAAATATTTTTATCAATTTCCCTACTTTAAAAGAAATATAGCAACTCATTTACTTAAGATGTTAGAAAAAGCAAAGACCCCACATTTTTTGGATTAATTATACTGGCAGCTTTATAGTAATACTCTGTACTATACATTTTTTTTGGCAAGTCATGATACAGTTTCTACTTTTAATAAAAATACTTTAAATTTTTATTTATGTTTTACATTATATATATTTACATAATATTTTATTAATATGTAATTATATCCTATAGTAAAATTTATGAATGCTGTTTGATTTTCACTACTCTGATACCAATCAAACAGCTCTTACCCAAAGCTTGTTCATCGTTGGGACTGATATTTAAAAAAATTAGCAAGTAGTACTCAATCAGGAAGAAAAGATATAGAAAATGTAGGATCATTTTTTCATTCGTTCATCTCTAAGAGTTTGTCATACATAGTTTTCTAATTGCAAAGAATATGGCCCAATATAACAATTGTGCTTTGAGTTATGTAAAAAATGCTTTTTAAATGCTATTTGTGGAACTTTCATGTTCCTATCCCTCCCATTAAACACAACCTAAAAGTCCTAGACATCATATATTTTTTAAAAAAAGAGAGAGGTCAGACAAAGTGGCTCACGCCTATAATCTTAGCACTCTGGGAAGCCAAGATGGGTGGACTGCTTGAGCTTAGGAGTTTGAGACCATCCTGCGCAAGAGCAAGAACTCTGTCTCTACTAAAACTAGAAAAACTAGCAAGCACTGTGGCAGTTGTCTGTAGTCCCAGTTACTCAGGAGGCTGAGGCAGGAGGATCACTTGAGCCGAGGAGCTTCAGGTTGATTGGAGCAACAGAGTGAAAATAAATAAATGAATGAATAAAATAAGAGAGAGGAAAAGAGAGAGAGAGAGAAATCCTGAAAGTTGGATAAAAGGCAAACAAGTTAGGAAACTCAGGACCCAAGAATGAAATAACAGTTGACTTCCCTATAGTTCTTTTTCTGCCTCACATATCCCAGACTTGGAGGTAAAGAAACCAGCAACCCAGAACTATCAACAGAAAGAGAAAAAAAAGACCCAAAAATATCTGCTATCTCTAGCCAGACAGAAAAGGGGCAGCCTCAAAAGACAGAAAACTTTCAGACAACAATCACTCTTTTATAGTCAGACATGACTGAAAAATCTACAACTCCACCTTTTCCACAACAGCAAAAGCAGAGTCAAGAGTACAGACCTCCAACCTTATCAGGCTTTAACTTGGCTGGGCGCAGTGGTTCACACCTGTAATCCTAGCACTTGGGAGGCCGAGGTGGGGGGATTGCCTGAGCTCATAGGTTTGATACCAGCTGGAGCCAGAGTGAGACCTTGTCTCTAAAAATAACCGGATGTTGTGACGGGTATCTGTAGTCCCAGCTACTCTGGAGGCGGAAAGAAGACAATTGCTTGAGCCCAAGAGTTTGAGTTTGCTGTGAGCTGTGAAGCCACAGCACTCTACCATGGGCGACAAAGTGAGACCCAGTAACTCTGTGAAAAAAAGAAACAAAAAAGGCACCTATGTTGGTATTTCAAATGGTTGAGCAGGTTTATCCCTACCAGGTGGTAAAGATAACACTCATTAGCAGTATCAAAGGACACCAAATGGGATCAGTGGAGAACAATAATAAGGCCCTGCTACCCCTCTCAGTCAGAGTGGTATCAGTAAAAACCCTGCTGGGGGCTGAAACTTCCACCCCTGTCCAGCAGTAACAAGGAACCTCATTCCAGCTCAGAAGTCAGTGGTCTATTAGGGAACCTAGACTTCTACTCCCACACCGGGAACTAATGAGGCAAAGCCTCCAATTTATCCTGCCAGAGCAGTGTTCAGAAAAACCAACCAAAACAGAAATTAAATAAGATCCACTTTTATCATATAACACTCAAAATATTTAGGTTTCCATCAATAATGCCTCATTGTATTAAAAACCATGAAAATCTGAACCTGAATGGAAAAGACACTTGATAGTAAAATGACAGATATTGGAATTATCTGTGAAAGATTTTTAAAAAGACATTATAAAAATTATTCAGTGAAAGTATAAACACATTGAAAATAAACAAAAAATTTCGAGTTTCAGCAAAGAAATAGAAGATATAAAAAAGAACCAAATGGAATTTTTACAACTGTAACATATAATAACCAAAATAAAAAAAAATTATTGAGCTTAGTGATGAGCTCAACAGTAGTACGACGGAGACAGAGGAAGAATCAGTAAACTGGAAGACAGAACCACAGACACTACCCAATCTGAACAGAGATAACAAGAAAATAGACTGAATGAAAAATTAACAATCCCTCAGGGACCTGTGGGACTAAAACAAGGATCTATCATTTAAGTCCTCAGAGTCCAGGAAGAGGAGGAGAAGGACAATGAGGTTGAAAAGGTATGCTAGGATCCAGTGGCTAAAAACTTCCCTAATTTAACAAGACACAAACCTACACATTTAATAAACTGAGTAAACTTCAAACAAGATACACTTTTAAAAATTCACCCCAAGATATACTGCAGTCAAACTTCTGAAAAATAAAGATGAAGAAAAAAATCTTGAGAGCAACATTAGAAAAACAACATAACCACAGAGGCAAACAATCCAAGTGACAGTATCAGAAACCAGAAAGGCAAGAAGGTAGTGGCATAACATTTTTCAGGTGCTGAAAGATAAGATTTTCAACCCAAACTTCTATGTCCAGTAAAAATATCCTTCTAGAATGAAAGGGAAATCAAGAGATTCTCAGATGAAGAAAAACTAGGAATCTGTTGACAGGGGACCCACGGTAAGGAATGGCTAACCAAAGGCTTCTAAACAGAAAAGAAATGATAAACGCAGTCTTGGAACATCAGCAAAGAAGAAGAATGGAAAGAATAAAAATATACCGTAGGAACATGTAATACTTTTTTCTTCTCTTTAAGTTTTCTAAATTATGTTTCATGATTGAAACAAAAATTATAATAATATCTGATATGGCTCAAAAACATACATAAAAGAATCATTTTTAAAAAGCCATACAGAGAAAGAGACTTAAAAGCACCAGAAATAAATAAAAATGAAATTCTGAAAAATGGTCAAGTAACTCACAGGAAGGCGAGAAAAGGATAAGATAGAAATTTTTTTAAAAGCAGAAAACAGAAAAAATGAAATGGCAGGAGTAAATCATAACATAAAAGAAATTATATTAAATGTATACTTAATCTTGTATGTCATTTTGTTAAGTCTACTATATTCGATTTAAATGGTTGAAATACACCAAATAAAAGACAGAGAAGACTGTCAGAGTGGATTAAAAAACATGATTCAATACATGCTGCCTACAAGAAACTCATTTCAAAGATAATACAAATAAGTTGAAAATAAAAGTAAACCAAAAAAATACCATGCATACATGAATCATACAAAAAGCAGGAGTGGCTATGTGTTACAAAAAGTTAAATTTTACAGCAAAGAAAATTAAATAGACAGAGAGGGACATAACATAATAAATAGCTATCACCATATATATACATGCATCAAAGCATAGAACTAGAAAATACATAAAGCAAACAACAAAATTTAAAAAAAAAGAAAACAGACAAATTCAAAACTTTCCCTTTTGCGAATGACATGACTGTCTATTCAGAAAATGCCATGAAATCTGGGTGAGCTCAGCTAGGCCAAAGGCTACAAAGTAGTACAGGGAAAAATTCAACTGTATTTCTATACCTTTGCAATGATCACATGGAAACCAAAAGTGAAAACACAATATTATTTATAATATCACTCAAGAGAATATAAAATGTTTGGGTATAGATCAAATGAAACATGTACAGGATTTGGATGCTAAAAACTAGAAAATGCTGATGAAAGAAATATGAGAAAATATAAATAAATGAAGAGATTTAGCATGTTTATAGATTGGAAAACTCAGCATAGGAAAAACAGCAGTTCTCAAATTAATATAAACATTTGACACAGTTCCTATGAAAATCCCAAGAAGGACTTTTATAGACATAGAGAAAGTTATATGAAAATTTATATGGGCAGGCAGGAAGCTATTTCTACTATAGCTAAAAAAATTTTCATGAATAAAGTGGGAGGCATCAGACTATCTGATTTCAAGGTTTACAGTGTACAATCAAGACCCTATAGTACTGGCGGAGGGACAGAAAATAGATGAATGAAAAGAACAGTAAATCCACAAACAGACCGACACAAATATGCCCAAGGATTTTTTTTACAAAGATATAAGAGCAATTCAGTGGAGGAAGACTAGCCTTCAACAACTGATGTGAGAGCAATTACACATGCACAAGCAAAAAAATGAACCTTGATCTAAACGTCACACCATGTACAAAAATTCACTCAAAACAGATCACAGCCTTAAATGTAAAATGTTAAACTAATTTTTAGAGAAAAGGAGAAAAACATCGGCAGCTAGGGCCAAATAAAGAATTCTTAGACTTGACAACAAGAACACTATTCACAAAATACTGATAATTTGGATGTCACAGAGAATAAGACCTTTAGCTCTGTAAGAGACCACATTGAGAGTATAGGGGATGGGCTATAAAGTGGGAAGAATATTGCACACAACATGTCTGATGAAGGACAATGTAAAGAACTCCAGGGCTCAATAATAAAAAAAAACAAATAATCCCATTAGAAAAAAGGGCAAAAGGCATGAAAAGAGTTTCAAAATTAATAGTAATTATAGAAATGCAGACTAAAACCACAATGAAATATCACACTACACACCTCTTACTGTTTAAAAAATTGTGACATCATCAAATGCTAAAAAGGATGCAAAAAATACATTACTGGTAGAGATGTAAAATGGTGTAGCCACTCTGAAAAAGAGTTTAGTAGTTTCTTGAAAAAACTAAACATGTATTTATCATACAACCCAGCAATGATACTTCTGGGCATTTATCGTAGAGAAATAAAATTTTTTCGTTTCCCCCAAAATTCGTTCCAAAATTTTTTTTTGCGGTTTTTTTCTTATTTGGCCCCCCCAAATCAAAACAATCCAGATGTCCATTAATGGGTGAATAAGCAAAAAAACTGATATATCCACATTACAGAATATTACCCATCAATAAAAAAGGAAATAACTATTGATACACTTAACAACCTGGATTAATCTCCAGACAATTATGCTGAGTAAAAAAACAAATGTAAAAATGTTACATATCACCTGATTCCATTTATATAATATTCTTTAAATGGCAAAATTTTAAAACTAGGAATTAAAGAGTGAGGGAAAGGGAGAGATGGCAAGAGAGGGAAGTGGCTGTGGCTATAAAAGGGCAACATGAAGGATCCTAATGATAATCAAATTGTACTGTGTCTTTACTATAACAATGCAAATATCCTGACTATGATATACTATAGTTTTGCAAGGTAAAGAAGACACATGATCTCTCTGTTTTACATCTTACAACTAAATGCATAGAGTTATCTGAAAACAAATATATATCTCAAAATAAAAAGTTTAAGTTAATATAAAAATCCTCAAAAATAAAATAAAACTCCACAAAATGTGTTACAAATATCTAACAGTACAAAAATCTCTAGCTTAGTAGAGACCTGCATGTTTAGCTTCTTTAAGCTAAAATGACATACTACTATGTGAAATTTAGAGATTTTCTGAATGCATTAAGCTAATCAAGAGTAGATATTTAATATACACATTGTTAAAATGACAATAAAAATTAAAACAATGCTTAAAAACCAGAACGTACAGCTAGTCATATAAACTTGAAATAAACATGAAAAAGCAGTATTTCTCAAACTTCAATTATCTGTATGATTTCTTCAGTCTTTACCATACCTAGTTATTTAGTTAATATTTTTTATAAAGGGACTCAAAATGTTTAGCCTTCTAAGGAATCTTATTTAGCATATAAAACTCACACTTTAGTTTTGTTTTTTTTTAAATCAGAGATTACCTACACATAGGGTAGAGAGTCTTATGATTAATTTCATATGCTAATTATATTTCTTCGATTTCCCATATCTATCTTCAAATAGATAGATATATAACTTTTGTAACAAAAATATTCACTGATGTACCACCACTTACCCCCCCCCAAAAAAACCCCAGAATATTACACCAAAAGGATTAGGTGGACATTTACTTCTGTATTCTTTTTTCTATCACTGGCCTTACTGCACTGATCCAATCATCTTGATTACATGCACCTAGAAAGAAATTTAAAAACAGTTAAAACAAAAATAAAAATAATCAAAATTATTTCGAAGTTCAGTCCAAAATATTTTTAACACACATTTTAGCAAATTCAGGACAGCAGAAAGTATTTTAACAGAACAATGTTAACTTCAATTCTTATCTTCTGGTAATGGTTACAGAAAAGAGTATTATCATAATTAGCATTACCATATATTACTATGTCACTTAGCAGGTGGTAAACAAATGTTTGAGAAAGAAACAAATATGGGCTTTACCTCATTTAAACTAACAACCCTTTGCAATCAAAAATAACTAGCCTCATTTTACAGATGATGAAACTAAAGGCTGGCTAGACGTAATGACTCATGCTCACAATTCTAGCACTTTGGGAGGCCAAGACGGGAGGATTGCTTGATGCCAAGAATGGGAGACTAGCCTGAGCAAGAGGGAGACTGCCATCTCTCCAAAAATCAGAAAAATTGCCTGGATTGGTGGCTTATGCCTGTAATCCTAGCACTCTGGGAGGCCAAGGCGGGTGGACTGACTGAGCTCAGGAGTTTGAGACCAGCCTGAGCCAAGGTGAGACCTGTCTCTAAAAACTGCCAGGCATTGTAGCCTATAGTCCCAGCTACTTGGGAGGCTGAGGCAAGAGAATCACTTGATCCTAAGAGTTTGAGGTTGCTGTGAGTTATGACACCAGAGCACTCTGCTGAGGGCGAGCAAAGTAAGGCTGTCTCACAAAAAAAAATCAGAAAAATTAGCTAAATGTGGTGGAGCACACATGTAGTCCCAGCTACTTGGGATGCTGAAGTAGGAGGACTGCTTGAGCCCAGGAGTTTGAGGTTTGTAGTGAGGTATGAGGATAACACTGCACTCTTTCCAGGGCAATAGAGCTAGACCCTGTCACACAAAAAAGAAAGGCAACAAAAACAAAAACAGAAAGCCAAGAAAAGCCAGCCCGCATGTTAGTGGAAAAGTAAGGATTCAACTCATCTGACTCCCCACAAATGTAACTGTAAAATAACATATTGAAATGCACTCATAATTCATAACCAGTTTTACCCAGTTATTTTAATCCTCTTTTTCATCAGAAGTTATAGCACAGCCACCAGCTAGCTGTATAGCAAATCTGACTCTTCTAGTGTACCTTTCTTCCTTTATATTTATTTTACAGTTCTAATGAATAAAAAAATGTATGACTGGATAGAAGCCAACAGATAAATGCAGAGATGAGATGAACTACCAAAACTTAGCATCTACAAAATTAAAAAAAAATTCTATTAATTTTTTATAAAAGACACAGAATAGTATTTTTAAATATAGAGGTAGCATGTGATCTGCATTGGATAAGCGCACGGTTATTAAAGATGAGCCATGGCAAAAACTACAAACAAAATGAGCCTATGTTAAAATTTTTTTAAATCTAAAAGCTAGTTTTAGGCCAAGCACAGTGGCTCATACCTATAATTCCAGCACTCTGGGAGGCCTACATGAGCTGATTGCTTGAGCTCTGGAATTCGAGACCAGCCTGAACAACAGCGAGACCCCATGTCTAAAAAATAGCCAGGCATTGTGGTGGGCACCTGTAATCCCAGTTACTTGGGAAGCTGAGGCAGGAAAATTGCTTAAGCCCAAGAGTTTGAGGCTGCTATGAGCTGTAATGCCACAGCACTCTACTGAGGGCAACAAAGTGAGACTCTATCTCCAAAAAATAAATTAATTAAAAGCTAGATTTATGAAAAATATATAATATTAGACTCAACTTGAAAGTTTTGTTGGACTTCAGATCTAATTTTTTAAAAAGGGAAAATTTAATGAGGACAAAATAAGGAGTTAAAATTTTTGTGTGGGCTTCTTCTTCAGTAATATTTTAGAACCATAAATTCTCCTTTTTTTTTTTTAAATGGTTACATTTTTTATTCCTTCCACGGAAAACACTAAAAGACTTCGAGCCAAAAATACATGCTGACTTTCTACAAATGGTGTAAAAGTTGATTTTTTATTATGGCAGTAGGAAAAATTAATAAATTTTTATTCAAGGAATTTCACATGTCATTCTCCTTCTGCTGTCCATCTCAATGGCTGGAGTCAATGAAGTTTTACCTTTAAGACAGCCCTTTTTTAATAAACAGATCCTCAATTCACAGTTGTCCTGTTACCCCTACATAATGACAAAAATTTACAGCTCCAAAGATGATCATATAAAACAAGCCTCCCTTAGCTCCACAAACCACCTAGTTATTAGCTGTCCTGAAGAGTTAGCTAAAATTAGCTAGAAATATCTGTTCTGTGAGGCACAAGAGATCCATGCATGCACTGTTCCTGCTGTAAAATCTATTAGACAATCATGGTTGCTCACTTTGTATTTCCACTTGGACAGTGTCACACGCAGGCAATAGAGGGAAAACAATAGTTTAAAATAAAGGGCTAATAAAATGTCCCCAGTAGGCTGAGTGCTAGCAAAGTAGCAGACAGAAAACCTAGTGGAAGTTTTTTTTATGGTCATGTCCACAGCAATTGAGAAACTGCATTCTAAAAGCCTTGGTAATGACCACAGAACCATAAATTCTCAATGGTTCTCAATAACTATTATCATTTTTGCTCATGGTTAGCAACAAGATGGAATCAGGATAAATCTATTCTTTGACACAAAGGATAGCACATTAAAGCACCACCTAAATAGAAACTTAAAAAAAAAAAAGAAAACTTGTTGATTATAAAACAATAAAGTGATTCTTAAAGACCCAATTCCAAATAAAACTAAGAAATATTTCCTATCCCTTATCAACAGGTTGAAAATGGCAAGAATAACTTTTTAAGTTCGCTAAGAGTAGCTTTTAAAAGTTAAATGGAAAATAAAATATAAATTATGCAATCTGGGTAAAAATTTTTTTCTTATAGAAAAACCAAAAGCTTCAACTGAACTATAATAGTCAACATGTCATCCCCACATGCTATTTAATTGCACAAAATACTGATGATTTATGGTCTTCATGATTCTATAATACCTTGTAGTCATTTGTACCTTCAAACTGTAAGAAGCATTATGGTTACAGTGAAGGTAAATACCCAACTTTTTTTCACTTTCTGTCAAAAGTGAAATACCAGGAATAGGAACTGCATTACCTAAATCAATTGGTCCTTCTCTTAATCCATCTAATTCATACAGTCTTCCATTGACAGGAACATAACTGACAAAATGAAAAGCATCTTCTTCTTTTGCTGATGTTTTTGTATCAAATTCAAACATTTGTTGTCTACATCAAAGAAAAGAATTGTGAGACAAAGAAGCAAAGGAAGAAACAGTACCTACTTAATAAAAAGTCTCTTTACCTGGCA
The DNA here is from genome assembly GCF_000181295.1 of Otolemur garnettii. NCBI lineage: Eukaryota > Metazoa > Chordata > Mammalia > Primates > Galagidae > Otolemur > Otolemur garnettii. The sequence continues at coordinate 2,014,917 of NW_003852411.1, read as the reverse complement.
AAACTGTTGTGTACTTGTCGAATCACATCTGAATTGCTCAGTGCCAAGCCTTTCATCTAAAATAATTTTTAAAAATAGCCTATTAAAATAAGAACTAACACAAACCGGACAATTTAGGATTAAAAAGAATGTACTTACAGCTGCATCAAAACTTTGTGAAAATTCTTTAAACTCTGATAAAGTCTCTCCTAAATGGACATCTTGATGAGTGCAGTTCAACAACACACTTACTATGGCTTGAGTAGCACAAGCATTATTAATTACCTATAAAACACAAAAGTGAAGATATCAATTAATTTTTTAAGAAAAGTTTTTAACTGGTGACCAAGACCAAAAAACTCTGAGTCAAGTTAACAGATTTCAAATTTTATCTCACACAGTTTTAGCATAAACATAACACACATGTTAAATTTCAATTCTAGTCTATTTTTAGGAGTTTACTATAATTCTGGAGTTGAAGATTCTAGGAAACCAAATAAACCAAATGGACTCATAACATTAGTGAAAACCAATCCAGCTAGAATAACAAGACCCACCTTCTGGATCTAAGATGTAACTGAACTTGCCTCCCTCTCCTATTCACCTTTGACACTCATTTCTAACTCCCCAGATTTACCTCATATTTTAGGACCTAACACAAGCTTCAACTCAGCTATGTGGCCTTTGGAGAAATTCTGTAAAAACTCATGTTAGTTTCTACTCTCATCTGAATTCCCCAAAAGGGTATACATTGTCCACCTATTTTTTCACTCAATTACGTGTGGTCTTTATAGTGCTATCACCCATCAGTTAACTGTTCATCTAACAAATACGTGGACCTTACAGTCTGCTCCGAGGAGAAAACATTGAGATAGCACTTACTATGTGCCAGGTACTTTTCTAGGCACTTCACATGTATTATTTCTTTTAATCCTCTCAACATCCTATGAAGAAGGAGTAATATTATTATCCTCATTTTATATTTGTAAAAGCTGAGGCACAAAGAAGTTAAGTAACTTGCCCAAAGGCACACAGCTATGCAAGAGCAAGATAGTCTGGTTCTAGAATTTGTGCAACTGGCCATCATGCTAGGCTGGCTCTGTACAGATATAATACATGTGACCTCTCCAATAAGTTTATAAACTACTACAAACAACAGTTTCTTCCATACTCCCTCTAGCACCCACAGTACAGAGATCTGTGTGGACATCAGCAAGGTTAATCACAGAGTTAAATGATTTTTAAAAATATATGTTAGTCTTACTACATATATAATATTTTGTTATATTATAATTAAACCCCATTTTCTAATTAGTCTTTGCAATAATGCTAATTAGCTTATGAATTTATTTTTTAGTAAATTATTTTTATCCTGACCGATTTCAAAAGAAAATATTTCAATTATTTTCCCTCTTTAATTCTTATAAGTTCTCTACTTTTATGTTGCCAGAGCCTTTTAAGGTCTTATATACACCCACCAGTTATTGAATTTTTTTTAGTTAATTTTTGTTACTTATACATGTGTATATTAGGTTTCCACTTTTGCCTTTACAGAATTAAAAAGGCTAAATTTAATGACAATAACAATATTTAACATTAAGACTGAGAACAAAAACTTCATAAAGAACAAATGAAGATAAATACTTTAACTGATTAAAGTATTCTATAATAGACATACTTCTATCTGACAATGTGAATGTTACTTTCTTTGCTTTATTACTATTATTATTGCTTAATATTTTGTTACAGCAATCATCTGATTTCTTTTCTGAATGCATTTATCTTCAGTTATTGAATTTTTGACCGTGGTATATTTGAGAAACTCCTTGATAAGACTGCATTCTCCATTAGGGAACATTCTCTTACTCTCAATTCTCAGCAAATATAAATGATACCATTACAGTTCTGTAATTCCTCTTTTTAAGTATTTTGTGTTCAACACTGTCTTATAATTGATGAATTAGGAAAAGTAGTAGAAGATTTCGAATCCAATTAACATTGCTGCTGATTTCTATAAATATGCATTTTGATCTGAATTTGGATGAAAAATTTTCATACTAAAGAAGACTCAATAAATGTAACTGACTAAAACTTTACGACATTTATTCCTCCCTTCTCTTGAGCTAAAATTATCTAAGGTGAATTTACCTGGGAACAGGGATTACAGGAGTAGAATCAGGGGAAGTTAAAATTTATACTTATTCATACATTCTTTCAAAATCATGACACAGGTTGTGAGGCCACAGTAGAGATCATACTATCAAATATTTCTGTGATCTAAGAAATGCAAATCTGTAATCCATTACTTTGGTAATTTTTTTTAAAAAGTAGAAAAACTCCTGTATTTCTCTTTTGCTGTCAATAACAATTTACATTGTCCATGCTACAGCACATTTTGTGTGTACGTAAAGAATAGTAATTACAACGTATGTTGGTATAAGAGCAACTCTTCAAGTTTTAAAATGAGTTTAGTGCCATCAAGTGGTTATGCTATAAACAGTACAAAATTAGCAAAAAAAAAATGACAAAAAATGGATAGCTACTCATTCAAATATTTTCCAAACACCTGCAATGTGTCAATCACTTTGAAAAAGGCTAGACAAGCAATGAACAAGAAAGATGTGGTCCTTGTCCTCACAAAACTCACATAAAAAAAAAAATCACCTTACAGACATTATTTGAAAGAAGTTTAACTCATCATGCCAAAAACTATTGCAGTATAAATTATTTACATAACTTTTCAAACCTTTCCTCATCCTAAGTGTGTTATCTCATACTCTTGGTTTTAATATCTTTTCAGATAAAGTAGTAGAGTTCAATAATAAGGGCTGGCCCAGAAGCTTAAGAATTTGGTTTGAATTTCTTTGATGGGTATAATTTCTTTTCTTTTCATGGCATATTCAAAAGAATGAAGTAGATGCTCCGAGGCATGATACAAAAACACCTTAAAGTACTGCATATAAATTACACTCAACCTTCACTGAATCACAAATAATAAAATTTTAATCTTATTAATAGTCAAAGAAACAAGGTTGAGAACATAACTGTAGCTTCTTCCTAAAGGAAAAGTGGTGCTTTAAAAGGTATAAGAATTTGGAAAGAAATGCATACACACACAAAAAGATGAACAATAGAAAATTAAAATTGTAAAGGAAGGAATTATTTTAGACTGGAATAGACAGGTTTCTCTATGAAATTTTAAAAGGGCTTTGAAAATTTAGTAGGATCCAGAGAATAGAGAAGGAAATTCATTCTAAGAAGTGAGAAGAGTGTGAACAAAGGAATAAATTAAGATTGCATATTCAAGAGATAACAAGCATATCAGTTTGTTATTAGAATAGTTGTCGTCACAGCAGGGGTAATTCTTTTACCTTGTATATCATCAGCCTTGAGAAATTAGGAGTTTTCTCTAAGAGTTAAGAAATTTTGCATAAGAAAAAAATAATAAAAATAGTGCTTCACAAGAATCCAATATACTCAATTCTGATATGAGGACAACTGATACTACTACATAGTGGGAGGTGTTGGAATGGGTGAGTGGAGAGAGGGAATGAGGGAGAGGGGATGGGGGGGTCACAGTGTGTGACACACCTCTTAGGGGAGGGAATCAATTATAAGTGGGACAAATGCTTGCAGTGTAACCCAGTTCTTTGTATGCTCAATGATTCCCCAATAATAAAAATACAAATAAATAAAAAAATTAAAAAGTGCTTCAGAAAAATTCAGTTTAAGTCAATTTACAAGAAGGACTGCAGAGAGCTGGAAATCAAAATAAGCTCAGCTAAGTTTCTACCCTGAAGAAAGTATGAAATATATACTATGGTATAGTAATAAAATAAATAAAATCACTTTCACACAACTATGCAAGTAAGAAACCTAGAAGCCAGGAACATAACTACAAATAAAATAAACTTACAAAGAATAGGGAATACTAACAACCATATGTAACAATTTTGAAAACTTAAGCTGAAGAAAAGAAATCCTAAAAAAATATATCTTATCAGAACCAATTCAAGAAAAAATAAATATTCTGACTACTCTTTTAACTATCAAATGGAAACAGTAGTTAAAAATATTCTCACAGGCTCGGCGCCTGTGGCTCAAGCGGCTAAGGCACCAGCCACATACACCTAAGGTGGCGGGTTCGAATCCCCAGCCCGGGCCCGCCAAACAACGATGGCTACAACCAAAAAATGGCCGGGCGTTGTGGCGGGTGCCTGTAGTCCCAGCTACTTGGGAGGCTGAGGCAGGAGACTCGCTTGAGCCCAGGAGTTGGAGGTTGCTGTGAGTGTGATGCCATGGCACTCTACCCAGGGGGATAGCTTGAGGCTCCATCTCAAAAAAAAAAAAAAAAAATTCTCACAAAGAAAATACCAGGCCTAAATAGTTTTACAGACCAATTCTACCAAAATTTGATTCTAGATCACCTTAATTTTACATAAATTCTTCAAGACAATAAAAAAATACATAAATTCCAATTCATGAAGCCAGTATAACAAATATTAAAACTAGTCAAAGTTTCATTATAAGAAAGGAAAATTAAGGCACATTTCATTCATAATTATAGATGGAAACATTTTAAATGAAATATTACTATATTTAACCCAACTGTGCATAAAAGACAATGTATCATGACCAACTAGGCTCATCCAAGTATGGAAGAATAAAATAATATTAGGAAAATTCCTAACTGTATAATTAATTATAAGGGGCAATATAAATATGATCACCTCAATAGAAGCGAAAAAGCAGTTAGAAAAATTTAACATTATTTCATAAAAAGACACTTACTGATTATTAACAGAACTGCCTTACCTGAAAAAGAATATCCAAAAAAGAGAAAGAAAAAAAAAAAAAAACTGGAGTAAATGGGGAAATGGTAGAAGTATTCCCTTCAAAGTTACAAATAGTTTTATTGAAGGGCTGAGCCAATCAATGAGATAAAAAAAATAAATTAGAACCAAAAGAATTAGAAAAAAGGAAGTGAAACTGTCATTATTTGTAGTTAATAGAGTCATTTTGAGTGAATCCATCCTCATTCTCTGAAAAAAAGCCCAACAAACAAATTATCGCAGATAATAGAACAGTTAAGCAGGATGGCTAAAACTAATATTTTTTCACCAACAGCAACATCTAGAGAATGTAATTTAAGACAATTTATAATAATAGTAGATATCAAGGAACTAGAAGTAAATCTAACAAAAGATATACTTATAACATGTTAAAGACATCAAAGAACTGAAGTAGAGAGACACATTATGTTTGTGACTTAATATCATAAAGATATTATAATAATCATTTCCCCCCCAACTGATATCTACATTCAAAGCTATTCCAGTCAAAACTCCAATAGAATTTTTTATACAGCTTGATGATTCTGAAATTTACATGAAGAGCACAGGGCCAAGAATAACAAGGATATTTCTGAAAAAGACCAAAGAAGAGAAGATATCTATTAGATATCACAACTTAAAAAGAAGTGGAAGGAATTAAGACAGTTCAATAAATCAGCCTATGAAAAACAGTAGTCCACAAGCAAAAAGATAAAACTGAACTTCTACCTCACACAATATACCAAAACCAACTCCTGGTGATTTAATGACGTAAGAATAAAAGTGTAAATATGTACATAAATATCTTTTAAAAATTTCAGATATATAGTAATTTCTTAAACAAGATGCAAAAAGTATTGGCTCTAAAACATAAAATTTTATTCATCAAAAGACACCTCAAAGAAAGTGAAACAACAGGTGCCAACTGGGAGAAACAGCATCAAGATTATGTAAATAACTCCTACAAATTGGAAAGAAAAGCACATTAACCCCATCGAAAAATAGCATAAATAAGAATCGCACAGAGAAATATATGTGGCCACTACAGCATAGGAAGAGGATTTCAACAGGATCAGAGATTAGGAAGATATAAACCATGGTAACAATGAAGTAGCATTTTAGAACCACCTGAATGTCAAAACTTAAAAAGCCTAATTAATAATAGTATGCTTTGGAACATGCGATTTGTAACAACTTTTACACATTTCCTGTGGGAGTACAAATTGGAACAGTTCAGAAAACATTTTGATATTCTCTCCTAAAGTTGAATATTTACATTAGATGAAGTAGTCATTGCAGTCAGTTCTAGGTATATACTAGGAGAAATTTGCATAACTAAAATAGGAAATGTATAAAAATATTTGTGGTAGCACAATGCACAGGAATTCAAATGTAAAACCTAAATGATAATCTATAGAATAAGTAAACCAGTGTATGTTTATGGAATTGATATTATACAGCATGCAAAATAAATGAACTATCATAATGACTCTTAACAATACAATATTAAGTGAAAAAAGTCTCTCAAAATTACAGAGACATTTTTTATCAAGTTAAAATTTTATACACACACACCTACTACACCACTACACATGAAAGGTGTTAATACTTTACCTCCTCAGTACTATTCAGATCTGTTCACATCTATCTCTACTTCCAGTTTTTTATTCACTTTCCCAGGGACTTGTGCAAAAATTTGTTATCTCCTATTATCTATTCTTATGTCCTACACACTTAATTTTCAAAGGCATTCCCAACACAGTAGCCAAAATGATCTCTTTTAAATGAAAATCTGAGCATGCCACCCTTCTTAAAACACTTCACTTTCTGTTCTTCTAAGGATACAGACAAAAGTCTCAATCACAACCTAAAATATCCTCTATGATCTGACTTGTCTGCAGATGTATGTCTAGTTCTTTGATCCCTACTAACTATTGTCTTCAATTACATTTTCCAAGTAGTTGCTGTTGGTATAAAGAACTGCAATTCACTACAAATAACAGGCTGATAGTTGTTCTCCAATATCTATCTTCTTCTTACATAGGATTAGAGTACTCACATTTTATCTGGGCCTATGGCCACCTGGAATGAAGACAATTTTCCTACTTGCCATTTTGCCTAGCAATCATTTTGGAACATCAAGCAATGTTGGGAATAGAAGACGTGTGCAAAGGAGCAAACCAAAAGAGTCTGCAACCTTAATAACTCTTGAGTGCGGAAAAACAAAAACCCACACAACCACTTCTTATAAACTATTGTTTTTCTACACCTAACTGTGCCTATCCTAATATACAGCCTAATATTCAAGCTTCATACCTTACGACATCTCCCCTCTGCTCTCTATACCTCAGCTATGTTGGCCTTCTTCTAGTACCTTTTACTAGTCCTACTTATTTTTTCTATAAAGCTGTTATTAATTTAGAATGATTCTTTCACCTCTCTTCCCTAGTTAATACCTACTGAACCTTTTGATTTCACCTGAACTATCAATTACCTAGAGAAACTTTCTCAGAATTCTGTAACAAGGTCAAGTCCCATTTTTATGTGTGCAGTAAAGAACTTAAGCTGGCCCAAGGAAAAATCAGGCAAAAGCTTGCCCTTGGCTCCCGGGGAAGTGATCCCCAAGCATTTGAAAAGTCATGCCTGGGCTCAGCGCCTATAGCTCAACCGGCTAAGGCGCCAGCCACGTACACCTAGGGTGGCGGGTTCGAGTCCCCAGCCCGGACCCGCCAAACAACAATGACGGCTGCAACCAAAAAATAGCCGGGCGTTGTGGCGGGCGCCTGTGGTCCCAGCTACTTGGGAGGCTGAGGCAGGAGACTCGCTTGAGCCCAGGAGTTGGAGGTTGCTGTGAGCGTGATACCACGGCACTCTACCCAGGGGGATAGCTTGAGGCTCTGTCTCAAAAAAAAAAAAAGAAAAGTCATGCCTGAGAAAAATACCTGTTTATGGGGCTTTGGGCCACACTGATAATCTAATAATGTGACTTAGGAGTAGTCTTAACTGGGTCAACGTTAACAGCTCAACCTGCCATAGAGCTGGAGACTTGAAGTTAGCCACATGGGTGATCAACCAAGTCTATGTAACCAAAGCCCAGTAAAAGCTTTAGACACCAAGAATAAGATGAAATTTCTTAGATGGCAATACTTTGCACACTGTCACATGGCATTGCCAGGAAAGTTAGCACTGTCTGTGACACTCCTGGGAAAAGACAAGTGGAAGCTCCGCACGGGGAACTCTGCTGGACTCTCCTCCACCTGCCTCTTCCCTTGGCTGATTTTAATCTATATACTTTCAGTGTAATGTGACGTAAGCCACGACTGTGGGCTTAACAGCTTTTGGTAAGGTCTTTGAGTCTTTCTAGCAAATGATAGAAACTAAGAGTGGTCTTGAAGACCCAAAACCCTATAGTTAGTGTTCAAAGTGAGGGCAGTCTTGTGGGTGGTTCCCAAACTTCGTGACACAGTTCTCATTTCACTCCATGCAGTACTTATCACTAGTATAATTTTGCACTTGATTAACGCCAATCTCTTCCACTAATCTCTAAGCACACTAGAAGATAGGGATTGTGAAAGTTTTTCATTCTTCAAGCATCCGGCATAGCAGCTGGCACATTATAGGTACTCAATCATTCAGTCCCTAAAGACTGAATAAAATCAGACCAACCCAGTACCACTGCAGCATTATTTAGGCATGAATCACACCTTAACCTTCTCATCAATGAAATAGTAACAAGACAACAATGTTTTACAGAGAAGCATTACCAAATGTCAGTTTTGGATGCTCATATACAAATTGCAACTACTAGGATATAACTTCTTTCCTCAGTATTTCATAAATCATTGATTCTCTCTTCTCTCTCTCTCACACATGCATGCGAGCACGCACACACACGTGCCTCCAATTAAAGCATAAGATGGCCAGTGTTACTTCCCTAAAATGATGCAATTCCATGTATATGTCATTTAGTTAAGCAGTATAAACTTATAACTAAGGATGATCTAATTAATTTTTTAAAATTTCTGAATATGCTTAAAATTTCAGAGACTCTGGATTAGAAATCATTACCATGGTGTTTCTCTGAAAGGCTGGAGTAGAGATTGGACATGGCTTCCAATGGATCTCCAATTAAAGACAGTCATACAAGGGTACAAGTGAATCTTTCTAAAAGTAGAATATGAACATTTTAACACAATAACTAAGACAATGACATGAAGGCTATGTTAACCAGTTTGATGGAAGTGTTTCGGATTGCATGTGAAAACACCACACTGTACCCCAGAAGTGCATTAATGTACATAGTTACCATTCAATAAAATAAATAAATAAAGACAGTCATAAAGAAATAAGAATAAAAGGGAACAGAGGAAAAATAAGACCATGACATAAATTTATTCCAGATGACCTGCAAATACTTCAGCAGTCATTTGAACAGAATCCTTACCCTGATTTTTCAACAAGGGAAGAACTGGCCAATCAAATCCATCGTCTTGTGTGTGTAATTAATAACTGGTTTCAAAACAAAAGAGCCAAACTACCACTTAGAGAGAGACAGAGAATGTTTGCTACCTGGAATCAGAATAGGTTTTGTGTCCAAAGTCACCCACCTAGAAGCCACAAGGAATACTAGGTGGGATCTCCCAACCACAACACCCAGCAGGCCTCCTCTTGCACCCTCATGGGTACAGATGCCTATTCTTCTCTGGAGACACAGAGGATTCCCAGTGGTCTGGATCGCTGGAGTGATTCTGGTAGCTCCAGCAGTGAAACCAAGCTGTGCTTCTGAATATTAAGGTGAAAGAAGGGAACTTTCTACAAGCTATGTATCAGAAACCTTTCTTCCTGCTCCTATATCTTCTCTGTAGTAATTTGAGAGGAGCAGGCCTTAGACAGTGAAGGCCAGCCTACAAGTCCCCTCCTTCTGCACTGTCCGCAGTCTGCATCAGGAGACAAAGCCCTACTGTCATTACTATTTCAAGGACAACAACAGGGTGGCTGGGGATGTGATGTTCAGCCTCAGCAGCCTAAGGCTTATCAAGAGAAGCTGGTCTTCCAGGATCAAGGTCTAATGCACCTGAGTCCTAGGCTTTTAGAAGATAGCCCTGTTTCTGGAGCCAAAAATGGGGAATTAGTGCCTGGAAGGAAGGAATTAGGATTTACTTCTTAGCACTTAAGGTCAAAGTTTAGCCTCTGGAGATGACTGTCTTAGCATGTTTCTAGCAAGTGCTGGGACTCATTCTCTGGCAGGGGTACCTGGGACTTTGTGCAAGTGGGACTGTGAAATGAAATTACAGATGGCTGGGTGTGGTGGCTCACACATGTAATCCTAGCACTCTGGGAGGCTAAGGCAGAGGATTGCCTGAGCTCAGGAGCTGGAGATCAGCCCGAGCAAAGCAAGACACCATCTTTACAAAATAGAAAAACCAGGAGGTTGTGGCTTGAAGTCCCAGCTACCTCAGAGAATGAGACAAAAGGATCACTTGAGCCCAAGAGTTTGAGGTTGCTGTAAGCTATGATGTCATAGCACTCTGCTGAGGGTGATACAGTGAGACTCTGTCTCAAAACAAAACAAAAAGAAATGAAACTACAGATAAGACCCCAAGCTCTCCAGACAAGAAGGACTTCCTGCAGGTGACAGACATGGCCAAATTTAAAATAATGGGAGCAAAGCAGCCACGGAGGGGTATATGGAGCACCCTTAACATCAGAATCTCCCGGGGTGGCACCTGTGGCTCAGTGAGTAGGGTGCCGGCCCCACATACCGAGGGTGGTGGGTTCAAACCCAGCCCCGGCCCAACTGCAACAATAAATAAATAAATAAAAAGTATGTAAAAAAAAAAAAAAAAAAAGAGGTTTTTTAATAAAAAAAAAAAAAAAGAATCTCCCACCCCAGAAAAACACTCTATCTTCCATTTTAAAAGGCATCATGCCAACAGGGAGCTTAAGATGTTCAGAGACTACACCCAACCAGATAGGGGCATAACCCTGTATTAGCCCTCACCAAAGCTCTCAAGGGCCATAAAAAGAGCAGAACTTCACTAGCTAGAAACAGCTGTCTCCATAGACACCATTTTGCTGTTGCTACTGATCAGTACCCAGCATCTACCCTCGAAAGCTCTGCCAAAATCAAGGATTCTGCCTTGACAACCATCTCAGCATTATTGTCCATATCCCATTCCTTGGATTGGTGTGTTAACCCCTTTCCGGTCCCCTTTTCTCTTGATGTTAAATGTTACTTCAAGGAAATTTTAATCTACTACATATGTTGATTAAATATGTATATATATAAAAAGAAATCATTACCATAAGCCCTTACAACCTTAAACTAAGGATTACACATTTATGTAGGATATACTATAAACTCCTTGCATAGGCTCACAAGAGTTGAATACTAACATGACTTACAAATATTATCAGGGAATTATTACCTTACCACTTTAATAAAAACTGTTAACATAATAAAGTACAGTGATATTATTGGGGAATCACTAATCTGACATTTTAATAAAAGCTGCTAGATTAACATAATACAAGTAAAACACTAAATTACAGTAAGACAGAAATGTAACACAGAACTAGAAAAATATTAAGAAACTCCAGAAATTAAAAAATTCACCCACACATGCATGAATGTAACCAAGATCTATGTGTATTTGACTTAATACAATTTTTAAAAAATTAAAAAAAATTCATACTCTTGTATCATATTTTTTCCTTATGAAGTATTTTCTTGTACCTTAAAAATACTTAGACTTCTATAAACCAGACATCATTAGTGTCTCGGTATTAGTGAATTCCAGCATCTTTGTTGGAATATTCCTAAACATAAACAGTTCAATCTCCATTTATTAGATGCTCACTAAGTGCCACAAGGACTGCATATAAAAACAAAATCCATGATGTCCATATTTACAGTTTAACATGAACATATACAATTAAATATAGCCACATATATGTGGAAAAATTTGTAAAAATGTAATGTTTTCAGAGGTTATCTCTAAAGTAAGTTATAAGGTATTTTTATTTTCTAGATAACTCATTTTATAATGCTTAAATTTTTATAATGGGCATAAATTCCTATATATACTAAAAAAAGTAAAATTTTTTTAAAAAGGAGAAAAATCGGGCGGTGCCTATGGCTCAGTGAGTAGGGTGCCGGCCCCATATACCGAGGGTAGTGGGTTCGAACCCAGACTGGCCAAACTGCAATAAAAAAATAGCTGTGCCTTGTGGTGGGCACCTGTAGTCCCAGCTACTCGGGAGGCTGAGGCAAGAGAATTGCCTAGGCCCAAGAGCTAGAGGTTGCTGTGAGCTGTGACGCCATAGCACTCTATCACGGGTGATAAAGTGAGACTCTGTCTCTAAATAAAAAAAAAAAAAAAAAGGGAGAAAAATCACCTGAAGGACTTTTAAAAGTATCTCTCCTGTATCTTTTCTCTACTACTCAGATCTTAGACTTTAGAATTCACAAACTGTGATTTTAAAATTATAGTATTAAGTACACAGATAAATAATTACACGAATATTGCAATGATAAATGGGATTATTTGTGTTAGAGAAATAATTAGAAACTCAAAATCTTGACCCTTAAAAAATTAGTTAAGTAAATTACAGAACATTTATACAAATAATACTTTTAAAAGAAGCAGTATAGTGATAAGTAAGGTTAAGAGTACAGACTTTAGAGCCCAAGTCCTTGAGTTTGCACCCCAGCTCTGCTGTTTGTTACTACAAACAAATTAATAATTTAAAAAATATATAAAAACACTTAAGACTTTCCTAAATGAGGCCGGGTGGAGCGGCTCATGCCTATAATCTCAGCACTCTGGGAGGCCTAGGCAGGTGGAATGTTTGAATTAAATATAGCCATATATATGTGGAAAAATTATAAAAATGTAGTATGTTTTCATATTACAGGAATTCAAGAGCAGCCTGAGCAGGAACCAGACCCCATCTCTACTAAACCAGAAAAATTAACCAGGCATGGTGGCACGTGCCTATAGTCCCAGCTACTTGGGAGGCGGAGGCAAGAGGATCTCTTGAGCCTAAGAGTTTGAGGTTGCTGTGAGCTATGATGACACCACAGCACTCTACCCAGGGAGACAGAGTGAGACTCCATCTCAAAAAAAGAAAAAGAATTTGATAAACGGTAACTAATATTTGTTATGTGTACTGAAATGAAACAAAGTCAACTTTTTATTAAGTGAAAAAAGATAGAAAATACTTTGAATAATCCAATTTTAGTAAAAATTTATAAGGAAAATATGTTAGCATATGATTAGAAAATGTGGGAGATAGAAGGACATGCAGAATCACAAACTTGGGTTTTAGACCTGGGTTTAAGTTCTGGATCTACCACATAGCATCTGTGTGACCTCAGGCTAACAATTTTTCAAGGCCTCTATTTCTTCAAATATGAAATGAGGATAACAAATATCAGAGGGTTGCTAAAAGAATTAAATAAAGAATATATCTAATGCCCAATATATGGCACATAATAAGAGTGGTAAATGTTAGCTATTCTTGGTATATTTATCATTATAATTGTCATTGTGGGATTACAAGGGTATTCACTTTCATCACTACATATACACATATTTCTGTAATGCAAGTTCTACTATTAGGAAAAAAAAAGGACACATTTTTAAGCATACAATAATAAAGTCATATTTTCCTTAAAGTAAAAAAAAGCTTTAATTTTTCTAAAAACATTCAATTCAAAAAAAGTCAGAGGAAATGGAAAGAAGCAATATAGTAAGAGAAAAAAGGAAAACAAGTTACTTGTAGAACAGCAAAGGCTTTATTTCAAGGGCAGCAATAAAAATTAAGTAGTTTTATTTTTCTACTTTCTAAAGGTTAACCAGCAAGCCAATTGTGTGGGGGTCTCAGAATTAAGTGCAATTTTCAAACAGATGAAATCATACTTGGATTTCAAACTAATTAATCAAAATAATCATTCTCTTTTTCAGTTTTTCCAAACAACAAGTCAGATATATGAAGGCATCTAATAATGGGAGTTGAAACTTTTTATTTTCCTAATCATTCTCAAGTGTGGTCCATGGATTTCTAGGAATCCCTAAGATCCTTTACAAAACTGTTTCCATCACAATTCTAAGAAAGTTTTTTCCTTTCTCCCTGCTTTTCCATCTGTACTGTTGGCACAAAAATGACACGATAAAAAACTACTAGCATTTTAGCATAAATCTAGGCAGTGGCATTAAATTATTATACTTCATTGACATATACATGCAGTAAAAAAGTAAAATAAAAAGTCGGTTTAACTCAAAAATGTGTTCGACAAAGCAATAAAAGTTTATTTTTATTAAATTTCTATTTCACAGTACAAATCTTTAATATTTCATGGAATGAAACAGGATGACAAATAAAGAACTCCTGCTGCATACCAAAACACACCAGTTATCTCACGGAGAGGAACCTGGGCAATCTAGATGTGAGCTAAATTGGCAGCTTTTTTCTCAGAACATCATTTTTACTTGAAAGAACAAATGACAGACAAATATGGTTTTCCAGATAAGTCTGTTTGGCAGATATTTGGTTCAAAAATCAATGAAATCAGTTTGTGGCTTCAGGGAAAACACCTAATGGTATTTGCTGTTATTGCTAAAATTTAACCTTTGAAGTGAAAATTAGAATTTATAAAACTTAGATCCAATACCATGATCTTAAAAATTTCTTGATGCTTAATCATACATATTAACAAATGTGACTTCTTGTCCAATCATATCATTGTCAAATCATATCAAATGTAGAAGATGTGCATAAATGGGTAAGTTTTCCAAATGATCAGTGCACAATCTTATAAAATCATGCAGGAACAAAAGACCCATTTAAAGGGCAACATAATCCTAAGGATTTTAAGAAAAGGAGTTTACAAAGTACAATTTAAATTGCAACTAACTTTTAAGGAAGCAACACTTTCTCATGGTATCAAAGAATATCTCATTTACCAGAAAAAGATAATGCTCCTCTCTACACATATATGTGAGACTCAACTTTCTTTAGATATTTCAATCAAAAGCAAAACAAAACAAAACAAAAACACTACAACTGACAGAATGAGGTAGCAGGTAGGAGAATCCAGCTGCTTACTACTAAGCTAGACATTAGAAAGATGCCAAAAAATGTGAACAATATACACTTCTGAGTCTCACTCTGTGGCCCTAGGCTAGAGTGCCATGGCATTAGACTAGCTCACAGCAACCTCAGACTCCTGAGATCAAGCAATCCTCTTGCCTTAGCCTCTGTAGCAACTGGAACTATAGGCACCCTCCATAGCCCCCAGCTAATATTTTTTTCTTATTTTTAGTTGAGACTGGGTCTTGCTCTTGCTCAGGCTGGTCTTGAACTCCTGAGTTCAAGCATTCCTCCTGCCTCGGCCTCCCAAAGTGCTGGGATTACAGGTGTGAGCCACCACACTCGGCCTAATTAAATATTTTTAAATGTTTATTTTAATGTCTAATATGATAAATATTGATCCATAATCCCATCAACAAAAGCTCTTTGGGGAATCTCAATAATACATAAGAGTACACAGGGGTGCTGAGACAAAAAAGTCTGAGGATTGCTATACTAAGAGGCACACAGTAGTAAACTAGAGCCCTATTTATAAAAAGGATTGCTCTTGAGACTTTTCAGAGTATCCCAGGACCATACCTGCTTAGCGAAAAATATTGTGTCAAGTCTGGAGTCCTGAACCACAGAACCTGCTGGTTCTTCTCCTGGCTGCCACTTGAAAAGAAAAATTAACCCATGAACTGGCCTATAAAATAAAACACAAATTAGTGACACCAAACCCTGCTTCTTCTATGATACACTGTTAATATATGAAATTTTAGTCACTTATTTAACAAATATGATGCAAATGAAGTAAATTAATATGAGAAAATTCTAAAAGATGGATATTGCAATTCATAGTCTTTAGCATATTGTCTTATAAAAGTTAATAAAACTTAAAATTACACCAGTTACAAAAAATTACAATGAAAAGTTTATCCTCAGATCTGTGGACTCTCATTTCTACCTTATATAACTTTACTTAAAAATTAGAACACAGTAAATCTAGAAGAAGCTGTTAACCTTGAACTGAATTCCAAGATACATGAATAAAGTTCATGCAGGATTTTTACAGATAAATGGTTGATAGACTATATATAACTTATATTAAACATAGGAAGCCACCTTCAGGTATCATGAGATTCATGCACGATTCCTCATATTATAATATGAATGAATATTGTCACCTCATACATAATGAAGTCATCTACTTTCCTAAAGGAACTGTTCCTGAGCATGAAACATAAAATCACTACTTAGATTCTCTACAGTCTTTCACAACTGTCTTACACTCAACAAAAATCTTTCCTATCTTTTTAAATACAGTTCAAATGATGCATCTTCAATTAAGTCACTGATCTGAGCCAGAATTGACCCCATTCCATTTAAAGTGATTGTTCTTTTGGTGGGGAAGAGGAAAGGAGGAGGCAGCAAACCACCTTATCTCCTTCTTACTATTAAAAATAGTTGCCATATCCCTAAGCCCCGATTTTCCCTGTTAAAGCCTATTCCTTGTCCCTATTCCAAAATTTCAAGAATTCTCTCACCAGCGAAAACTCCTGTAGAAGGGAGCAGGGGAAAGTTCTTCCAGGAATCAACATTTGAAACTTGAACTGCAACTTCCCCAAGAAGCAATGTGATAATGTATAGATATGAATTACTATTAAGATATAGTTTCTATTAAATATGCTTTTGTAGACTGACCTATCATTCATGTTTTTATGTTAAAATATGTTGCATGTTCTAACACTATTGATAGATAAGTGAATTTTGTGACAAATCAACTAGTCAGTACTATGTAAACATGGAATTAAAGAGATGGTTTTGAATCCCTTGCACATTACTTACCTATTAACCTCAGATTCTTGGCTATAAACTGAAAATAATAATACTCATCTCATAGGACTGAAAAGAAACTTAAAGCAGATAATGTAGTCTGCCTAGGGTAAGCCAAGTAAAATAAATTTGAGTATGCTTTAAATGTCTGCTGAAGTATAGACATAATACTTTTTTTTAGACATATTTTTAACACAACTAAATTACACTTACTTTAGTTTTTCAAAATTTTCAGGCTCTAAACTCCATATTTCTTCTACTTGGGCTCCTCGGCAACCTGAAAGAAAAAATTATCTTCTTCACAAAACAAAATTAATTCATTTTTTTCTTTACTAATAATTATTAACCAAAATGAAACGCCCAAGTGATGGCAATGAGATATGACAAATTAAAATGGTAAAACTGATAAAGCTCACAGTCAAATTCTATTGCATCCTTTAATATTTCTCAATTATTTTCAAAGGCAGTATATTACTTTCACAGTTTTAGAATGTTTCAATAGTTTATTGTCATTGATCACCTCCCTACGATTGTTCCTTCTGACTCTCTCAATCTCTGGTTACTCTTCACACACTTTTCCCTCATCTATTAAGTCTCTTGAGCTGTCTTTACAGTCTTCTTTTTTCTGACTGTGCACCTCTGGGGGAGAGGGGAGTAAATAACTACCACTGAACAGGGACTTTCAAATCACACGTTTAGTTCTGATTCTTTTCCTAAATTACAATTGTATATTTTCAACTACCTCAGAGTCACCTCCCCTTCTCCCCTACCCAAATATGCTCTTCTTCTAGGGCAATGGTTCCCAACTAAGGTGACTGTACCCACCAGGGAACATTTGGCAATGTTTGAGACTTATTGTCCCTGGCATTGGGATGGTTTGCTACTGACATCTAGTGGGCAGAGGCCAAGCATATAGATAAACATCCTGAGAACAAAGAATTATCTGGCACACATCTGTAGTGTGCAGCTACATAGGAGGCTGAGGCAGGAGGATCATATAAGCCCAGGAGTTTGAGGCTGTAGTTAGCTATGATGATTCCACTACACTCCAGTCTGGCAAACTGAATGAGACCCTGTCTTAAAAAAAAAAAAATTATCTGGTCCAAAATGTCACCACTGTAAAAGTTGAGGACTCTTGTTCTAGTAGCATGTATCACAGTAATAGTGTAGAGTTTAGAGAAGTGTCCTCTATACTGCCAGAGTTTTAATCCTGGCTCCTCCCTTTACTATCTATATGATCACTGAACGTTTTCCATTCCTCACAGGCACCACACTATTGTGAGGAATGAACGAGATAATGCATGAGCTACATTTAATATGGTACCCAGCACACCCTAAGGGTCCACCATATGGTTAGCTAGAATTATCATCAGAATAACAAAAGACAACCACATTTACTAGGGTCTTTCATATCTTTTATATAAAGTGCTTTACATGCATTTTCTCCAATTCTTTAAAGGTAAGATAATGAAAGAGGTTTTGGGTATTGAGTGGTTTGCCTACATTGTCTACAGCTAGTATGTTCCAGAAAACTAATTAAAATCTACATCTGATTCCAAAGTGTTGGCACATTCTAATATTCCAAATTATTTTCAAGTGAGAGCTATAGAAGCCTTTACAACACCTAAAAAAAATAATGGTTTTGTGGGGTTTCAGTGTGTGACACACCTTTTAGGGGCAAGACACAATTATAAGAGGGACTTTACCTAATAAATGCAATCAGTGAATCCCCAAATAATAAAAAATGAATTCCCAACAATAAAAAAAAAGAAAAAGAAATAAACAATGGTTTTTTTAAATATAAAAGTTGAGTGAACCAACAATGTGACTTTGGGCTTCACATCATGCTGTTTCTCTGCCCTGTTCAGCAAACCCCTTAAGGGTCCACTCTAGTATTAAAGATACAGGTACAAGGAGTGTTACTACATGCTTTGGAGTGAAGAACTGGAGAAAAACTGAATGTCTAGCAAGAGACTGACAGTAGTGGAAATTCACATATATCAATTTGGAAAAATCTCACATACATCTGAACCTATGTTTGTATGAGTGTCAAGAAGGGAACGGGAGGACACTAAGGCAAGTGTTAACAGTAATAACTCCGAAGGGAAGCCAACCATTAAAAACAAAAGCCAAACATTAAAACATTCTTCATACCTTACAACCATGAACAACAACAAAGTCCACTGAATAAAGGTGTCCCCAGTTCTTCTGCATAGGTGGAATTTCAAGTCGTAACATTGTTTAAATAATCTCACATTAAATATATACATACCTCTTTATGGAAGGAAAATAAACTACTCAACTATTATCTATCTCCTTAAATATGTTAAATATTTAATACAGCATGGCATAATCAGAAGAGAAATAAGCAATGACTCAGGAGACCTAGATTCTAATCTCAGAACTGCCTCCAAGTTCTTAAACTTGAGGAAGAATACCATTTCCTTTAACCTCTCTTTCTTTGTATATGTGTAAAACAAAGATACTACCTGCTTTATCCAAACTACAAAATTCTCATGAGATATATAAGGTTTTCAAACACCAACCACTAAGAATCATTTAATACAGACTCACTTAATATACATATATTAAATAAGGTGGGAAGGAGAGAAGGTTTTTAAAAGTTAATGGATTTACCAAGTTATCTTCTGTGTGTCAAGCATGGTACTAGGCCCTGGCAAGGACAGAAATTAATAAATTATTGCCACAATACTTAAAAACCTCACAACATAGCAGGAAATAAGCGCATGCGATTCAAAGACAGTGTAGCACGCATAAATTACATATGAAGGGTACACAGGATGTGTTTGAGAAGTTTAGAGGTAGGAAAGAACATTCCCATGTGTGCTGGTCAGAAAAACTGTAATGGATAATTGACCTGGGTCTTAGAAAGGACTATCATATGATTTGTCATCCAAAACAGAACACTGTTGCAGAGTGAAAGAGGGAGCTAAAATTAAAACATTTTGAAATATTTATGATATGGCAGGGCTATAAAATAATTCTATTCAGAAACTAATTTCAAAAATAATTCTCTTAAAAATATACCCATAACATTCCTCTGCAAGAAGAGTACTCTTGTGAGCGCTCCCAAACTGTTGCCAAGTGCCTTAAATTTAATTTCCTGCTAGGTAACCATACAACAGACGGTTCTGACAATAATCTGTCGTTCCCCTAACCTCACTGACAAGTCCATCAGAAGCAGCAGGGATGATCCTAGCTTCTGCTCTTCCCACAAAAAACACTCCTAGGTATCTTCCTCAACACCATTCTCAGTCTTTCCATGGGACAGATAAATTCCATCAATGAGCAATGTGACCAAATAGGAGAAACTACATTGAGAGCCATCAAGCAGTCTCTCCAAAAATAAGGGCCAGATCAATTATTTGAACAGAATTGGGAGCCCCAAATTGGAAGCACTGTTAACTTGTACCTCTAAATTGTGTTGGTCCTATTTGGGGGGCTCCAACAATTATAAGCAATACTTGCTTCCAAGGGCACCATATGCACTCCCAAGACTATAGTCTACTTCTTGGGTGAAAGCCAGGCATTAACCTGCTTGTCTCCTCAAAAATAAGGTGAAATTCACTTTACAAACAGCCATCATAGGCCTTCACGTTAAAAAAAAACAAACTTTGTACCGAAAAGTCATTCAAATCTACCTTTATTTACAAGTCAAAGTTGTTAAAGATGGAATTATCTAGACCTTCCCCTGTGCACACCTAAGTAGAATCTGCAAAAATCACTAATACACCCTTTTGTACCTGGATTAACAGCTTGAGCTAAGAAGAAAGGTCACTACAAAAACTTTAAAATACTTCCTGGCTTTCTAATGTAAGTACAAGAGATAAATTAAACAGATTTGGTACCAACCCTGTCAGTCAGGTCAGATTGATCAGAATGGCTGAGTGAATAGACTATTTTACGTGGAAAGAAAGGGTGGATATTTTGGGGACAAAATTCTCAATGGGTTTCTTCTATTTCTACATGTCTTTTGAGAAAAATTATTAACTTTGCTCTAGACTATCTTTTCAAGGTTGTTCATATAGTAAGCAGGCTTGGAAGACAGAGATAAGTATCTCTCTGGAGCAGAGGAAATACTTATTTGCTGTCCAAGATAATAAATATAACATCTCTCTAGAAGAAAAGGTTGAGCAGGTTTGCTACTAATCCCGTTATAAGATTAGAGAGTTCCCTAAGGTCAGAGTTCCTCAGTTATATATACTGTGTGTGCAGTCTTCAGGGAACTTGAGTTTGCCTCCATCCCCATGGAGGAAGAGAAGACAGCAAATGAGTAAATGTAATCTTTTGCCACCTACCAGACAAGTAGTAAAATCCTTTATCTATAAACCAAAAGTTGCCTACTAGCATCTATGAAACTGGCAAGCCAACTTGTTAACTGGCAAGCAGAATAGAATCCAACAGTTTCTTTTTTTTTTTGAGACAGAGCCTCAAGCTCTCCCCCTGGGTAGAGTGCCGAGACATTATAGCTCACAGCAATCTCCAACTCCTGGGCTCAAGCGAGTCTCCTGCCTCCACCTCCCAAGTAGCTGGGACCACAGGCGCCCGCCACAATGCCCAGCTGTTTTTTTGGTTGCAGCCGTCGTTGTTTGGCGGGTTCGGGCTGGGGATTCGAACCCACCACCTTAGGTGTACGTGGCTGGCACCTTAGCCGGTTGAGCTATAGGCACCGAGCCCCAACAGTTTCTTAAAATGAAAGTTAAGGTCATTGCTTTATCATAGGAAAGGTAAATACACTTTCTATTACTCTGAATTGGATGGAAATAGATGTTTACAGCTTCTATTTTTTTATTAGTAGACTATCACAGTTTGTTCTGGCATATTTATGTATTACATATGTACCATATTGATTAATAGTTACTTAATAAAAAAAATTTCCTTGACTCAGTGCCTTAGCTCAGGGGTAAGGGTGCTGGCCGCATGCACCAGGACTGGTGGGTTCAAACCAGGCCAGGGCCTGCTAAAACAACAATGACAACAATAACAAAAAAATAGCCGGGCATTGTGGCAGGCACCTGTAGTCCCAGCTACTTGGGAGGCTGAGGCAAGAGAATTGTTTAAGCCCAAGAGTTTGAGGTTGCTCTGAGCTGTGATATCATTGCACTCTACAAAGGGCGACATAGTGAGACTCTGTCTCCAAAAAAAAAAGTTTCGTGGGCAGTGCCTGTGGCTCAGTGGGTAGGGCGCCCGCCCCATATACCGAGGGTGGCGGGTTTGAACCCAGCCCTGGCTAGCTAAATCAGCAGTGACAACTGCAACAACAACAACAACAACAACAACAACAACAAGCCAGGCATTGTGGTGGGCACATGTAGTCCCAGCTACTCAGGAGGCTGAGGCAAGAGAATCACCTAAGCTGAAGAGTTGGAGGTTGCTGTAAGCTGTGATGCCATAGCACTCTACCAAGGGCGACAAAGTGAGAATCTGTCTCAAAAAAAAAATTCTCCTTAATCCTAGCCCTCTGGGAGGCCACGGTAGGTGGACTGCATGAACTCGGGAGTTCGAGACCAGCCTGAGCAAGAGCAAAACTCACTCTCTGCTAAAATAAATAAAATAAAATAAAAATAGAAAAACTAGTGGGGCAGTGGGGCAGTGTGGCAGGCACCAAAAATCAAGATACTCGGGTTGCTGTAAGCTACAAAGCCACAGCACTCCACCTAGGGCAACAGAGTGAGACTCTTGTCTCAAGAAAGGAGAAGAGAAGACAAGAGAAGAGAAAAGAAACTTACCAAAAAAAGTTTATTAATAAAAACTTTGTTTTAATATATTATATGCCACCAATCTTTGTATTTCTATCTTTACCACATCCACAATTAATTTCCCCTCAATGATGGAACTTATCCTAAATGAATTTACAATAACACTCACAGATACTTCACTTTTAAAATAAGCAACTTCTAAACTTTTTAATGCATGTATTAGATGGAAAAAAATGAAAATCATTGAAATGACCAGAATAAACTGATTATCTCTTTGTAGCATTTGATAAGACTATCATCACTTAACTTTTCGCAAAGTTCTTCTGCCAGTGAAGCCAATTCATTAACAGTTATTGCTTTCTTTTTCTTTGTTTTTTTTTTT
>NW_003852411.1:1985083-1991724 GCF_000181295.1 Otolemur garnettii | reverse complement strand
AGGCGCCAAGCCTATTGCTTTATTTTTCATATGTGCACCTGCATAAGGTAGATTTATATATCATTTTTGATGCTTCACTATTTATAAATGCTTTCACTATTTATAAATAAAATTTATTTATTTATTTATTTTCTTTCTTAGAAACAGAGTCTCACTTTGTCGCCCTCAGTAGACTGCCATGACATCACAGCTCACAGCAACCTTCAACTCCTGTGCGTAGGCGATTCTCTTCCTCAGGCTCCTGAGTAGCTGGGATGACAGGCGCCCGCCACAACACCCGGCTATTTTTTTGTTGCAGTTTGGCCAGGGTCAGGTTTGAACCCTGCCACCCTCGGTATAGGGGGTCGGTGCCCTACTCACTGAGCCACAGGTGCCGCCCTATTTAAATAATTTTCAATTATAAGTTTTCTGCACATATGAAAATGAAGCAATAGTTGTTAACGAATGAACTGAATTCACCTTAAAATAAGTTATCTAGTACAATACTTCTTTTTGTTGAACCTCAATCTGTTGCCCCAGGGTAGATGCCCTAGGGTCAGCCTAGCTCATAGCAACCTCGAACTTCTAGGTTCAAGCAGTCCTCCTACCTCAGCCCCCGGAGTAACTGGGACTACAGACTCCAGCTACCGCAATATCAGGCTAATTTCTCTTTTTTTAGTAGAGACAGGGTCTCACTCTTGCTCAATGTGGTACAAATTCCTGACTTCAAACAATCATCCTGCCTCAGCCTTGTAGGGTGCTAGGATTACAGGCATGAGCCACCTGGCCTGGCCGGGTTTTTCTGAAAGTTACCTTTAACGTGTCATAATAGTTGAGGCTTTGAAGGTGTATTTATGATTATACCTGCAAACATTTCAAATTCAGCGTTATGTCTAAAACTGAACAAACTACCTCTTTGCTTATAACTGTACTTCACAGCCACCCAAGCTACAAACCATAGGGTCGTTTTTGTCTCTTTTCCCCCCACACCATCTCAGGTAGCAGTCCTGTTGACTTTTTTTCTTTTCTGTAGGAGTAATATACTACTACTCAACCTCTACTGTAAGGTTGGCAGCCCTGAGAACTCCTCTTTTTAATGTAGCATGTTATGGACGTATTTCTGCTCTCAAAGGAATGAGGAGCAGACATTTCCACATGCAAATGTTGATTTAAATTCATCAAAATTATTGAATCTATGTCCTCCTCTCTAAACCATGACTTTATGTCAAGTCAATCACTTCAGACTCCAACCATTTTAAGAGATTTTTAGCTTCTCTCACTTCATTCCACCCTGCTCAATGGAATCACAGTACACCTTACTTATTAATATAAAGTAATGTTATTTGGGCATTCAAGTGACATGCTTTTCCTTCTATCTGCGCACAACCTGTGTTCTTACATTTTGTAAACATTCTAACATAGCAATTAACACACCATATTATAGTTTGATGTTGAGTTCTGCAGAACAGCAGTCATAATTTATTCACATTAAAAACTGCCAATCATTACCACTGTGCATGTGATATAACAGATGAACAATATGTTCCAAATATTCAAAATCTGTATCAACGTTTCTTATGTCAAGTTCAGGTTTTCGCTAGAACTAATAATACTTGGGAAACGTAACAGAAACCTGATGCTCAGATAAAAGGCTGGAAACAAGAGAAATGGGGTAGGATAAAAGTCAAAAGGGTTGATTATTTACAACAGAAAGCAATAAATATAGCCCAAAAGAAATAACGATGTAAGTATGTGTCTTGTACACATATCTCTAGTACAGAGATAGCTCAAGAAAACTCAACTCCACCGGAAGCCAGAAAAGAGCAAAGAGAAGAACCAGAAAAGTGGCATTTTTAGGCCCACGCAGTCGGCGTGTGTGCACGTTCTGTCCCAAAGAGCTAGTCATACGTTCAAGGTGTTCTGCTTTAAATAACTTGAATCCTGAGTTACTTGGTGGCTTGGGCCTCTGACACCCCATTCCTGAGATGGCACACCCTAGGCTGGCTTTTCCTGCAGAACTAATGGCCCAAGCGATGCACCTGCCCGCAACAGGCAGCGCTTCACAGAGAAGGGGCAGTGGAAAGGAAAATATATGTGCATAAGGGACTGGGCAAAGAAGGGCCTCAGGTCAATTAAAGTATGTGAGTGCCCAGATCCGACGATAACAGGGCAAAAAACAGGCATGATCCTTTCCCTCGTGGTGTGGCTCTCAAAATTACAGTGAAAACGTGACTGCCATGGCTGAGGAGGGAGGTGGAAGATCTACATTTCCCCTGCCCCGACTCCAAGTTACTGAAATCACCTCTCTTAGGACACTGGGTGGCGGTGGTCGCAGGGAACCACTCCATGCCCAGCTTGGGCCTCCACCCGTGACCCCCGGCCCAGGACAGTCCCCTTGGTTCTCACCGAATCCTTTAATGAGCTCGGTGAAGACGCCGGGGTCGCTTTCCATGAGGCACCACTCCCCGGCATTACCCGTCATGGCCCCGGCCACACGCCGCCCCGCTCCACCTCTCGGTCCCGGCCGCCCCCCACAACAGCTGCTACAGACCACGGATCTCGGCAAAATCGCCGCCGAGCTCATCAACCCCACGTCACCCCGCCTACTTCCCGACAGCCTCTGGGCGCCGTCACCTGCAACGCGACGGAGCGCAGGAGGACGCTCTAGCTACCCAAGAGACATCGAAACTCTTCCTAGGCCTTGCTGCGCTTGGGCAGGGCGGGGTCTGAGAGGAAAGGGCGGGGATTCAGAGAGCCGAAGGCGGTAACATCCGGGATCCTCGCCACTCCGGAGTGGGGGCGGGGCTAGGGAAAGGGGCGGGGCTCGCTCCCAGGAACCGAACCTGGAAGCCTCCGCGTTAGTGGAGCGGGAGCTGGAGCTGTTGCTGCCGGTGAGGCCGCCGTGTCTTGTAGTTTCCCAGGGCTACGCAGGGCTTCTCCTGGCGGCGCTGCTGGGTAGGCTGCGAGACACAGGTGAGGAAACCGCGGGAGGCAGGCTGGGGGCCCTTTGTGCGGTCTGAGCGTCCCCGGGACGCTCAAGGTATGACCGGTCCTCCATGTCTCTCACCCCGCATCCCAGCGGCTCAGGCCCGGCAAACACCGCGAAACCGTCGTTCTCCCCGCTCCGCCTCCGCGCCCTGTCCATGCTGGGTAGCGGAACCAGCATCGCTGGAGGGACGTCCTTGCGGGAGCACTCCTGAGGGTGGGGCCTTTCCGAACCCGGCACCGCTCGGGCTTGTGCTTGCCTTAGCTTCCCACAGGCCGGCCTCGAGAGGGCCCGCTGCCCTCCTCCTCCTCCCCCCCCCACCAGCTGCTTCTGCGCGCAGAGGCGTCGCCCCGGTTTGGGAAAGGAATCTTTGTGGGAAGGCCGGAAGCGAAATTATCCTAGATGGAAGGAATAACGAGGAAAGGAGAAACGGTCTGTCCTATATAGTCCATAGGGATGATAGACTGGTTCAAGGAAATGCGATGCCTCAAAGGAAAAGGAGGTTGGGGGAAAGCATGTATTGTGTTAATCTGAAAACGTTGGCGATGCGTTTAAGAGTGGATGACGAGTTAAAACAAAAGTATTTTCACTAATTCATCCTCACTCAACAGGTTCTAACAGAAAATTGAGGTCTCTATGAGTGTATTTGTACATTACTCTTCAAAAGCTGGATGGACCAAGAAGGAACTTGGCTTGCAGGGATGTTTTAGTGGATGAAATTCTTGATCCCTACCTTCTCAAATAGGTGACCAGTACCCTGGAGTTAGGGAGCATTGTGCTACAAAACATGAGAAGCCACAAAACAAACAAGGTCAATGTTACTGAGGGAAACGACAAAGCAGCTTCTGTGTTAAAATAAGCATGAGTATAGTCTGTGGTAGAAGGCAGAATTTGTATGGAATGTTGGTTTAAATTTTTTTGTTCCGGAATTTCTTCTAGACACTGCCCTTAGGTTGGGAAGAGGAGTCTATTCATTTAATCTGCCCTTAAGATAACTTACTTGGAAAAGCCTAAGAGTTGTTAGGAGTCTAGCCTTATGAACCATACCTCGAATGATTGGCCTCAGGGCCCAAAGTAATTTGCAGTATTTTTTAATCTATAATATTGATTAAGAATGCTTTCTGTGCTAAATAAATATCTCAAAACTAAAATTTATTTGATGTCCAACTTAATATGGTACCTGTTATAGAAAGACCAACCTGAAAGTTTAGCCTTTGACACGATCTAGAAGTTAACAGAAAGAGGGTTATAATTTCTTTGATAACATTTAGTCCTGGCCAGGAGTGGTGGCCTGTTAATCCTAGCACTTTGGGAGGCCCTCTTGGGGCTGAGCAAGATGAGAACTCCTCTCTATGAAAAATAGAAAAATTACCTGGGTAACAGTGAGACCCTGTATATTTATGTGCGTGTGTGTATAATAATAAATAAACACATCCCTGTCTAAATGAATGAATGAAATGAAACAAAACATTTGATCCTGAGAGTTCACATAAAATAAAAATTGGTAAATTTTACCGAGAGAAACAACAAAGCAACTTTTGTATTAAAATAAGCATGAGCATGTTATGGATTAGAAGTCACAATTTATATGGAATGTTGGTTTAAAATTTTTTTGTTGAAATCTCTCCCTAGATGTTTTGAGAAAAATGAGAATTGGCAACACTTGGTCATATCACTTGATAACCAGTTTTGGCTCCCTTAAAGTAGTATGCTGTCATTTTTGCCACAGTTCCTCACCACTTATTGCATCACACTTGCCTTGATCTACTCATGTCTATGACCAGTCTGTATGATACAGGTGTTTGAATTTGTGGCCACAGTTTTTATTAATATGTTTCTTTTCATTTGTTTTGCACACTCTCATAGATGCAAGTCAGGTTTGAGTTTATCTTTAAAAGAATGAACTGCAATTTGACTTCTTAAGATGAAAGGTAGCATTTTCAAATAAATTATTATAAGACTTTGGAAAGATACTAAGATGTGTAAATTCAAGAAAATGTGGGAATCCTTAGAAATAATATATAATTAGTACTATACATGTTCTCATAGCAGAAAAAAGTGCTTTTATATAATGTGTTTTACTAGCATTTACTGATTTTTGTATTCTAAATTAAGTGGAGGAAGAGAGAAACAAACAAGGTGTAAAATTCACCACCACCAATTTAAAATGTGGCCATGCTTTTTATAGTATTGTGATCTCTTCAATTTCTTTCCCCAATTTTAATTTATAGAGATGTAATACAAGTTTAATTGTATTAAATTCTTTGGAGTGATGTGCTTTAATAGCACTAGATAGGTCAGGCCGACTCAAAGAAGAATTAACTTTTTTTTTTGGTTAATCTGGATTTACAACACTTTATTATTCAGTAATGGATTAACTGATGATCAGGCTTTGACCTCCGTCACTGTCCAACTGCCTTCTAAACCACTGATAATGGAGGTTAAGCTTTAAGGAGGCAGATGATGGCATTTGGGGAAAGAAGAAATTAAATTGATGAATGTGTATATCTCAAATTGTTTTCTAAAATCAAATATAAAATTTGTAGGGCTAAGTATCATTCTTGTGTAATGAATAGTACTTCTGCTCTCCACTCTGGTATAGATAATAGAATTAAATTAATTTCTATTATTTAAATAACTTTCTACAGTAGAACCTTCATAGTTGACAACGTCCCTACACTGACTACCTCAAGATGACCTAATTTTCATAAACCTAATATGTATCACATGTATGAATCAGTGCAGTAGGTAGTGTTCGTTATGTTGACCAGGTAGTTAACTTACAGAAGTTCTGGTATATATTTCAGTGAGCCAATTTTTTTGTTTTCAAATTTTTATGAGATTATAGCATACAATTCATCCTAACAAATTCACTATTTTAAAGTATCCAGTGCAGACGTTTTTAGTATATTCATGGAGTTCTACACCATCATCACCAATTTCAGAACATTTTCTTTTTTTTTAAGAGAGTCTTACTTTGTCACCCTTGACAGAGTGCCATGGCCTCACAGCTCATTGCAACCTCCAGCTCTTGGGCTTACGCAATTCTCTTGCCTCAGCCTCTGGAGTAGCTGGGACTACAGGCGCCTGCACCAGTGCCTGGCCATTTTTTTGTTCCAGTTTGGCCAGAGCTGGGTTTGAAATCCCCCTCCCACCCTTGGTATATTGGATTGGCACCCTGCTCACTGAGCCACAGGCACCACTCTTCAGAATATTTTCATCACCCAAAAAGAAATCCCCTACCCATTAGCAGTCACTTCCTATTCTTCCTTTCAGCCTCTGGCAACCAGTAATGTACTTTTTTTTTCTATGAATTAACCTATTATGGAAATTTCATAAAAATGAAATTGTAATACAGTATGTGACCTTTTATGACTAGCTGTTTTTATTTGGCATAGTGTTTTCAAGATTTGTTGTAGCAGCTCAGCGCCTGTGGCTCACGTGGCTAAGGCGCCAGCCACATACACTTAAGGTGGCGGGTTCGAATCCAGCCCTGGGCCTGCCAAACAACAATGACGGCTGCAATCAAAAAATAGCCAGGCATTGTGGTGGGCGCCTGTGGTCCCAGCTACTTGGGAGGCAGAGGCTGGAGACTCGCTTGAGCCCAGGAGTTGGAGGTTGCTGTGAGCTGAGATGCCATGGCACTCTACCCAGGGGGACAGCTTGAGGCTCTGTC
>NW_003852411.1:1975372-1985063 GCF_000181295.1 Otolemur garnettii | reverse complement strand
TCAAAAAAAAAAAAAAAAGATTTGTTGTAGCATATGTCAGTACCTCATCCCATTTTCTTGACAGAGGCAGTCCATTGTAGTTAATCTACTCGTCAGTGGGGCATTTGTATTGTTTCCACTTTTTGACTATTAGGAATAACGTTGGTAAGAAAGTTTGTGTTCAGGTTTTGTATGGATACATGTTTTCATTTCTTTTGAGTTTATAGTGGGTCATGTGCTCACAGTAGTTAACCTTTTAGGGAATTGCCAGATTGTTTTTCCAAAGTGGCTGTATCATTTTACCTTCCCCAAGCATTGTATGAGGGTTCCAGTTTCTCTAAATCTTCAACACTAAAGATGATTTTTCTTTTGATTATAGCCATACTAGTGGTTGTGAAGTGGTATCTCATTGTGGTTGATTTGTATTTCCCTGCTGAATGATACTGTTCATCATTTTATTTGTTATTGGCCATTTGATAATCTTCTTTGGAAAAATGCCTCTTCAGATTCCTTACCCATTTGTCGATCTTTTTTGGAGAAATGTCTGTTGAAATCCTTTGCCTGTTTTTTAATTGGGTTATTATTTTAATGTTGAGTTGTAAGTGTTCTTTGAATATACCAGATATAAGTCCCTTATATGTATGATTTGAAAAATATTTTTTCTATTACACGGATTGTCTTTTCACTTCAAAGGTGGTGTCCTTTGAAGCACAAGTTTTGAATTTTGATAAAGTCTGGTTTATTTTTTTATTGCGTCACTTGGAGCTGGATGTCCTACAATTGAATGCAATTCTGACGGTAACCACCCAGAGTTATTATCAGATCCCAGAAGTGAAAGAGCAGGGTCTCCAGTAAGACTGCCCTTATTTCAGACACCCTGCAATTTGTGTTTCCACACTACTCCCATGTGAATTTGTAAATGACTGCCCTGCCGTTTACAAATTCACATCTTTCCATAACCCTGTTAAGATTAAAAATTCACTAGAATGGCTCACATAACTTACTCACTTTTGTGCTGTACTTTTGACTATAGTTTTATTATAAAGGATACAACTCGTGAATAAGCAAATGGAAGAGACACATGGGCAAAATCTGGGGGCAGGGGACAGATGCAGAGCTTCCCTGCCCTCCTTGTAAGTCCAGGCACATCGCCTTCCCAGAACATCAGTTTGTTAACCAATGAGGAAGCTCCTTTGAGCATCAGTGACAGACTTGTACATGGGGTTTCATTACTTTGGTACAATTAATTAAATCTCAAGCCCCTCTCCCTTCCCAAGAGATTGGACTAGCTTGTTTATTCCTCTAGGCACCTGTTTGGCTTTTCTGGTGACTAGCTAAATACACACCTCTATCACTTAGGAAATTCCAGGAGTTTTTGAAACTCTACCCGGGAGTCCTGTATAAAGAACAGATACTCTTTCTTTTTTTTTTAATTCCCTCCTCCCCAGATACTCTTTATTATATACAGTATCTTGTCATTCTAAAGTTAATTTAGCATTTAATGACAAGGAGAAATCATTCTAGGTGTTTAAAAATGGAAGGAACTGGTTATCTAGGTGTTGGCAAGGCACAAGGGAGACACTAAGGTAATCTGAAATAATAAATTCAGGAAACTACCTACCTCCTACCCCCAGGGTTGTGGGAACAAAGGGAAAGGGGTGAGAGTTTTTAGAATCTAGCTTGGGACATGCCACCTTTTTGTTTTCCATCTTTCACTTTAAAAATTTGACCCTAGTCAGTTTATACAAGCAAGTAGAGAGGTACCCTTGTATTAATAATATGAGCTTTTCTACTGTTTTATATTGCACTATGGAAAGTATAGTCACAGAAGTATATGAAAAGCTAAGCACTTCTGCTGCAGAAATATTAAAAGGGTATGTCTTCATGGTTGTCATTAATATCTATGCATAGGTTATTTGATAGAGCTATGAATAAGTAACTTCATTTCTTATAATGGGGATTACAAGGATTGTGTTTAGGGATTACCTCTTAGATGTCCTTCTTAGATTTAAAGGTTCATTTTGCCACTTTAGAAAAGATATGAATAATAACTAATACTAAACATGTAAGAAAAATTTACAGAGAAACATTGTTCTCAGGTGAGATTTTTATTCAGTATTCATTACTTTGTAACATTTTCATTTTTTTCTGATTGTGTTTCCATTACCTGCATATAGTACATTTATTTTTTTTTCTGACTACAGAATTTATCTTGAATGTGTATATTAAGTTTTTCATTACACATGTTGAGATTTTTACTTTCAAAATAAACAAGGGAAAGAAAAATTCTCTTAGGTAAATGGATTAGAAAATCAACTTTGATACTATTCAGTTTTTAATTAAGTATGTATTTATTACTAATTACTTAAAAGCAATACAGAACAAGGATGCAAAAATGATAAGACCTGTTCCCTACTCTCAAAGGAAACAATGATGGTCACAATGAATAATACAAGCAAAAGAGTTTGAAGAAAGATAATTTTGAGGTTTGGGTTGGGACCTTTTAATCTCACTACTTGGGCTTTTATTCAGGAAATCAGATGTAGTTGAATAATCTGATCTTAAATGTCATTTCAATGTCATTATTCTGATACATGTAACTAATAAGAAGGAATAGACAGGTTGAAGTACACCTGAGACTATTTTTGTGAAAGCTAAGGGAGAGGCTAGCTGTGTTTAAGACAACGTAAAGATGAAAATAAGATTAAACTTTTTACTGAAATTCACAATTAAGGTGTCACTGTTTGAGAAGCTTAATAGTCTTCTTAAAGTTCTTTAGAATGAAAGGTAGAGGTGAAAGCCAAATGGAAAAGAGGGTAAGAATAAATAAGGGAAAAGACATCTACTGCACCAGGAGTTCCAGCCTATGCTGCTGCACTCTGTACCTATAAATACATCTCTGATTCCACCTGAAGCCTATTCCTAGTTATGCTCTAACATAAGCAAATTTATACCAGCATTTTATTTGGAATATTGACACTAATTTTTTTATCTATATTAGATACATCAGAATATTCTGCTTTCGTAAATTCATTGTTGATACTGTCACTCAAAATTAAGGTGGATAATGAGCCAGGTATAGATATATATTTAATTTCAGGTTAATGAGAGAGAGTACAACCCACAATATTTGGGTTTCTTAGGTAGAGTTCCTCTTGTGGTTGTGTCCCACACCCAAAAGGTGTGTCATACACCCCTACATTGTGCCCATTCAGTGGGAACGCCTCAAGTCCCCCCATCCCCCAGCCCTCCCACCCCTGCCTCAGCTGTCTTCATTCCCCCTTTCCCCCAGCTTGAATTGAAATGAGTTTTTCTCCTGTGTGGGCATGAATTAGATCATCTACTGGCTTCATATTAGTAGAGTACATTTTGGATATTTGCTTTTCCATTCTTGTGATACTTTACTGAGAAGAATGTGTTTCAACTCCATCCAGCTTAATACAAAAGACGTAAAGTCACCATCTTCTTTTGTGGCAGAATAGTATTCCATGATATACATACACCACAGATTGTTAATCCATTCCTGAGTTGGTGGGCATTTAGATTGTTTCTCCTTTTTGGTGATCATAAATTGAACTGCAATAAACAATCTAGTGCAAACATCTTTATGATAAAAAGATTTTTTTCCTCTTTGAGTTCACTTCTTTCCAAAAAGGCTGTATCCGTTTGCAGGCCCACCAACAGTGTAAATGAGTTCTTCACATCCATGCCAGCATCAGCAACTTTGGGACTTTGTCATGTGGGCTAATCTTACAGGGGTTAGGTGATACCTCAGGGTGGTTTTGATTTGCATTTCTCTGATGATTAAAGACAATGAGCATTTTGTCATATGTTTGTTGGCCATGCTTCTGTCTTCCTCAGAGAAGGTTCTATTCATATCTCCTGCCCAGTAACAGATGGGGTTGTTAGCTCTTTTATTTTTGATTAATTTGAGTTCTCTATAGGTCCTTGTTTTGTTTTTTATTGTTGGGGATTCATTGAGGGTACAAGAAACCAGGTTATATTGATTGCATTTGTTAGGTAAAGTCCCTCTTATAATACTGTCTTTCCTCCAATAGGTGTGTCACACACCGAGATCCCACCCCCTTCCTCCTTCCTGCTCTCTGCTCTTTCTTTCCCCCACCCCCTTCCCTTCTCTCTCTCTCTGCTGTCCCCTTTCCCCACCTCCCACTATGTACTAGGTCATTAATTGTCCTCATCTCAAAATTGAGTACATAGGATTCATGCTTCTCCATTCTTGTGATGCTTTACTAAGAATAATGCGTTCCACTTCCATCTAGGTTAGTACAAAGGCTATAAAGTCTCCATTTTTTTAATGGCTGAATAGTATATTCCATGGTATATATATGCCACAGATCCTAGTTATTAAGCCTTTTTTGGATTCATGATATGCAAATATATTTTCCCATTCTGAAGGTTGTCTGTGTGCTTTGATTGTTGTGCTCTTAGTTGTGCAGAAACTTTTCAATTTAAGTCCCATTTGTTAATTTTTGTTGTTGTGACAATTGCCACCAAAGTCTTCATAAGATCTTTCCCCAGGCTGACATCTTTAAGAGTCTTTCCCATACTTCTAGGATTTTAATCCTTTCCTGCCTTAAATTTAAATCTTACATCCATCCAATTTTGGTAAGTGGTGAAAGGTGCGGGTTAAGTTTCAGTCTTTTACATGTGGTTATCCAATTGTTCCACCACCATTGATTGAATGGGAATTCTTCTCTAGTGCATGCTTTTTGGGAGATTATCAAAGATAGAAGGCTGTAAGAGACTGGTTTCTTCTTTTAGTTTTCTATTCAGTCCCAAATGTCTATGTCTCCATTTTTGTTCCAATATCGTGCTGTTTTGATAACTGTGGACTTGTAATATAGCCTAAAGTCTGGTAGAGTGATGCCTCTGGCTTTGTTTTTATTACTAAGAATCTCCTTGGCTATATGGGGTTTTTTTCTAGTTCTATACAAAACAAATAACTATTTTTTCCAGTTCTTTATAGTATGATGTTGGTATTTTAATGGGGATTGCATTGAATCTGTAGATTGCTTTAGGTAGTGTAGACATATTAACAATGTTGATTCTTCCCTGCCAGGAGCACGGTGTGCTCTTCCATTTGTTAATGTCTTCTGCTGTTTCTTTTCTTAGGGTTTCATAATTCTCTTTGTAGCGGTCCTCACCTCTTTTGTAGGCGTATTCCTAGATATTTCATTTTTTCTGAAGCTACTGTGAGGGGAATTGTGTCTATGATTAGCTTCTCAGATTGGCTGTTGTCAGCATATAAAAAGGCTGCTGATTTGTGGACATTATTTTTATACCCTGAGGTGTTACTGTATTTCTTGTTCACTTCCAGGAGTCCTCTGGTTGAGTCTTTGGGGTTCTCTAAGTATAAGAACATATTATCTGCAAAGAGCTGGAGTTTGACTTTCTCTGCCTCCATTTGGATGCTCTTTATATGCTCCTCTTCCCTGATTGCATTGGCTAGAACTTCCAGAACTATGTTGAATAGTAGCAGTTCTATTGTTGTCTGGTTCCAGTTTTTAAGCAGAAAAGCTTTCAGTTTTACTCCACTCAGTATGATAATTGCTGTGGGTTCATTCTACATGGTTTCAATCCGTTTAAGAAATGTGCCGCACATTTTAAAATGCCAGTATTTTTAAGTGTTCTTTTTACAAAAGGATGCTGAATTTTATCAAATGCTTTTTCTGCATCTTTTGAGATGCTCATATGCTACGGTATTTGTTTTTACATCTATTGACATGGTGAATTACATTTATGGATTTGCATGTGTTAAACCCTCCTGTATCCCCTGGGATGAAGATGACTTGATCATGATGTATAATTTTTTTAATGTGTAGCTGCAATCTGTTAACTAAAATTTTGTTGAGTGTTTTTGCATTGATATCCCTTAGTGAACTTGGTCTGTAATTTTCCTTTTTAGTTGTGTCTTTTCCTGGTTTGGGTATCAGGGTGATGTTTGCTTCATATAATGTGTTGGGGATGGTTTCTTCCTTCTCAATAATTAGGAATAGTTTCTGCAGTATAGGTACAAGCTCTTCTTTAAAGGTTTGTTGAAATTCTGATGTGAAGTTGTCTGGTCCATCGCTTTTTTTTTGTTGTTAGTTTTTTTTTTATTGTTTCTTCAATCTCAGTGCTTGATATTGGTCTGTTTAAGAGATCTATTTCTTCTTAGTGAGGTCAAGGGGAGAGGGTGTGATTCCAGATATTGGTCCATTTCTTCCACATTGTCAAAATTTCTGGGCATAGAGTTTCTTGTAGTAATCAGAGATAATCTTTTATATCTCTGTGGTATCTGTTGTTATTTCCCCTTTTTCATTTCTGATTGAGGTTATTAGAGATTTTAGTTTTCTATTTCTGGTTAACCTGGCCAAAGGTTTTATCAATTTTACTTATTTTTTTAAAGAACAAACTTTTTGTTTCATTAGTTTTTTCTGATTATTCTCAGTATCATTAATTTCTGATTTAATTTTGGTTATTTCTTTTCTGCTAGGTTTGGGATTAGATTGTTCTTCCTTTTCCATTTCCTTAAGATGGTTCACTATGTTATTGGTGTATTCTCTGTTTTCAGATGTACCTATTGACTGTGATAAATTTCCCTCTTATTACTGCTTTTGCATTATACCAGAGGTTTTGGTGACTTGTAGCTTCCTTGTTATGTTTGAGGGAATTTGACAGATTTTTCCTTTATCTTTTCCTTGACCCTCTGCCTTTCACCATAAGGTTAATTTCCATACCTTTTATGTGGAGATGATAATTTTTGTTGGAGTTGAGTTCCACCTTTATTGCCTTGTGATCTGAGAAGATACGAGGTATAATTTCAGTTCTTTTTTTTGAGACAGAGCCTCAAGCTATCCCCCTGGGTAGAGTGCTGTGGGATCACAGCTCACAGCAACCTCCAATTCCTGGGCTCAAGCGAGTCTCCTGCCTCAGCCTCCCAAGTAGCTGGGACTACAGGCACCCACCACAACACCCAGCTATTTTTTGGTTGCAGCCATCATTGTTGTTTGGCGGGCCCAGGCTGGATTCGAACCTGCCACCTTAGGTGTAAGTGGCTGGCGCCTTAGCCACCTGAGCCACAGGCGCTGAGCCAATTTCAGTTCTTTTAATTTTGGTGAGGTTTGATTTGTATCCTGATATATGAACTGTTTTGGAGTATGTTCCTTTACTTTGGGCTGGCATGTTCTGTACATGTCTATTAAGCCCACTTGCTCTAGGGTCACATTTAAGTCCCTTGTATCTTTGTTTAGTTTCTGTTTAGAGGATCTATCCAGTTCCATCAGAGGGGTGTTAAAGTCTCCAGCTATTATGGTGTTACGGGATCAGACCCATCAAGATCTATTTGATAAATCTGGGAGCAGTTAAGTTGGGTGCATGTATATTTAGAATTAAAATGCCCTCTTGTTGTATTATTCCCTTGACCAGAATGAAGTGCCCTTAACACTTATATTTCTAAGACAGTTCAAATCACTTTCCCTTTTAGTTACATCCCAAATGTCAGGCTCTCCATTCCCCATGCATTTATCCCCACACAATTATGTGTTCCCCTCTGAGACCCACTCTTTCTTTCCTCCCATATCTCCCATTTGGGACTCTACATCTCCTGTCAGATGGGAACTTCCTCCTTTTTTTCCCCTCTTAGGCGGAGTCTCACTCTCTTACCCAAGCTAGAGTGCCATGGCATCAGTCTAGCTCACAGCAACCTCAAACTCCTAGGTTCAGGCATTCCTCCTGCTTCAGCCTCCCAAATAGCTAGGACTACAGGTTCGGGCCACCATGCCTGGCTATTTATTTATTTATTTTTTTTAGTAGAGACAAGGTCTCACTTTTGCTCAGTCTGGTCTCAGAATTCCTGAATTCAAGTGATCCTCCTACCTTGGCCTCCAGTAGTGCTAGGATTATTGGTGTGAGCAACCATGCCTGGCTGGAACTTCCTCTATTTACTTATCCCTCACTCAAATCTCCATCTTCACTGGTACCCTTTCCCCTAAAGGGTGAAGAAAGTATCTCTTAATGCCAGTAGGCCAATTTCAACTTTCCTCTAAGCTCATTGTTTCACTTTTAGGAATCTCACCCCCTCAGTTAATTCATTTTCTCCATTGTGTCTTTAGCTCTCCAAATTAAATGTTTCAACCTCAACCTCAATGTCCTCTCATTGAAAAAAATGTTTCTCTCTGTGTCCCATCCTCTTTATTACCTTCCTTCATAGTTTATAACTATGTTTCAACAAAAGAATTGCCTACCTGTGAAGTCTCTTCCTCTCTGCATGCTCTCCTGTTCTCACTGTAATCGTGCTACTATTTTTACCAGTCTACTGCAATTGCTTTTCCTAGTCACTCCTGTTTGCTAATTCCAGTGGTAGTTTTCTAGACCTTTATCTGCTTGATCTCTGGCCATTTCATATCAACAGCTGTTCATTCCTTGAAATTCTCTTACTGTGGTCCACGATACCGCTCTCCTCCTGGTTTTCTTTAACTCCCTTTCTGTCTCCTTTGAAGAACCTAATTTTCTTTAGCTCTTAATTGTTAATACCAAGATTTTATCTTTAGACTTCCTCACGATATGTAAACATGCTCAAGTATATATTATCTTCAAAACTTCCTTAACCCTGTATTCCTCTTTAAGCTACTGTCTTGTCTGTAAACATGTCTTTTTGGCTGCGCCAATATATTTAGATGGTTCCTTTTCTAGAATATAAAGACACAGAATGGGATTCAGAAACCACTTTCTGGAATGCCTCCCCCAAACTTACTAATTTTTTAGTTTGCCTTCTCCATACAAGTCTTTCTGGATTATAAGACAACATTACTTTATCCACCTTTGCTCACTTATAGTATTTTTCTGCTATAGTACTTAATTACAGTTTGCATTTTAATTCTACCTTCTAAATGAATGTTACTTCCTTATGAGTAAGGAAACAGACATTTTTTGATCCTTTCAATGGTTCAGAAATCTTTATATCCTACACATAGTATGTGTTCAATAAGTGCTAGATGAAGTTTTACATTGTTTTTTTTCTTTGCCATGGGCAGAAACGCAGTGCACTATGATATAGAGAAATCTGGATATATAGCTCTACTATAGTAAGAATATTGAGTAGACTGATGTAGTAATAATTGTTGTTGCTCCATTGTGAGGATAGAGAAGAATATTACTGCCTGATGGCTAATTCTAATAGTTTTGGAGATAATGAATGGAAGGAGGATTTTGTGCATAGTTACAAATAACCTGAAATGTAAGTATGCCCAGTTGGTAGGATATTAATCAATTAGGATGTGCTCAACTACAGGTAAGAGAAAATTTTAAAATGGCTTGAATGAAAAGGATATATTTATGACATAATACAAAACTGGTAAATAGGAGAGTTTCAGGAGTTTCATGATACCAGGGAGCCAGATTCCTTCTGTTTTGTTTTCTCTGTTCTGCTGTCTTTATATGTGAGTGTATCCTCTTAAACTGGCTCCCCTCAAGGTCTCAAGATTGCTGTCACAATGTCAGGAATCACTTGCAAATGAAAATGTCACAGGCAGAAAAGGGAACATTCCTTTTTAAGAGCCTGAACCCCCTTTCAAGAATAAGAAAAGCTTGGCTCGGCGCCTGTGGCTCAAGCGGTTAAGGCGCCAGCCACATACACCTAAGGTGGCAGGTTCGAATCCCCAGCCCGGGCCCGCCAAACAACAATGATGGCTGCAACCAAAAAATGGCCAGG
>NW_003852411.1:1974265-1975272 GCF_000181295.1 Otolemur garnettii | reverse complement strand
TTTCTAGAAATAGCCTTTCATTCTCAAAATATACAAAGAAAACCTCACAAGTCTTCCTTGAAGATTTACATACTGGTCAGAGTCATGACACATGCGTGACTGCATATACTAGTCCTGCAGCAAGGGGAATGAGGGCACTATGACTGGGTCTGGGTTCAGGATCAGCAGCATCACCTGGTAACATGAGAAGAGGGGGGCACACCAGTGGTGACCCAACAATCTGTGTTTTAAGTATTCTGATGCACACAGAGTTTAAGAACCACTGGCTTACAGCAATCAAGATTCACCCATTGGGGCTAGGGAAAGTCCTGGCTGTCTCTGAAGGACAGGAGGACAAGAGAAAAAGAAAAGGGGAGAAATGGATGTTGGCTAGGCAACCAAAAGTATACACAGTTCTTCAGGAAATAAGATTGTTCTTAATGTCAGCTGTTATTGGTCCTTCCCTCCCACTTTTATTCTTCTCTACTTGTGCCTAAAGACACCACAGTTACCTACCTGCTTAATCTTGGAAGCAATACATTATACCACTAAGCGTGACTCCTTAGTTGTTGCCTCTGATTATCATACCACTGTGGCAATAATCTGGTTTCATTGTTTGTTTTAAAGGATTTTGAGTTTCCCTAGATTATGAAAATATAAATATAAAACAAAAAACACTTTTAAAACTTAAGATATGGCTCAGCACCTGTAGCACAATGGTTACGGCACTGGTTACAACGCCAGGCCACATGTGCCGAAGCTGGTGGGTTTGAGCCTGGCCCAGGCCAGCTAAACAATATTGACAACTGCAACAAGAAGATAGCTGGGCATCGTGGCAGGTACTTGTAGTCCCAGCTACTTGGGAGGCTGAGGCAAGAGAATCACTTAAGCCCAAA
Organism: Otolemur garnettii; assembly: GCF_000181295.1. Taxonomy (NCBI): domain Eukaryota; kingdom Metazoa; phylum Chordata; class Mammalia; order Primates; family Galagidae; genus Otolemur; species Otolemur garnettii. Next base: position 1,974,397 of record NW_003852411.1, on the reverse strand, counting down.
AGTTGGAGGTTGCTGTGAGCTGTGATACCAGTGTGACATAGTGAGACTTTGTCTCAAAAAAAAAAAACTGGGCTCGGCGCCCGTGGCTCAAGTGGCGATACCAGGGAGCCAGATTCCTTCTGTTTTGTTTTC
>NW_003852411.1:1971023-1974168 GCF_000181295.1 Otolemur garnettii | reverse complement strand
CTGTAGTCCCAGCTACTTGGGAGGCTGAGGCAGGAGACTCGCTTGAGCCCAGGAGTTGGAGGTTGCTGTGAGCGAGATGCCACGGCACTCTACCCAGGGGGAGGGCTTGAGGCTCCATCTCAAAAAAAAAAGAAAAACTGAAGATACTATCAGTAGTTGTTTCTAAGGGGTCAGATATAGTTCTTTTCTTTCATTTTTCTGCCATTTCTAATTTTTCTTCAGGACATTTATATTGATTTGGTACTAAAATACAAATGAACTTAAATGATATTTTTAAATTAAAAGAATTTATAACTCATATTAATCACTAAGCGTAGATTAATAAATGTTGGTTTTTATAATTTTATTGTGCCAATCTAGCTGTAGTAACATTTGCCTTTTTGATAGGTTTCCCAAAAGACAGAAGAAAATGGAGGAATCTGTAAGCCAAATGCAGCCACTGAATGAGAAGCAGATAGCCAATTCAGAAGATGGATATGTGTGGCAAGTCACTGACATGAATCGACTACACCGGTTCTTGTGTTTTGGTTCTGAAGGTGGGACTTATTATATCAAAGAACAGAAGCTGGGCCTTGAAAATGCTGAAGCTTTAATTAGATTGATTGAAGATGGCAGAGGATGTGAAGTGATCCAGGAAATCAAGTCGTTTAGTCAAGAAGGCAGAACCGCAAAGCAAGAACCTATGCTCTTTGCACTTGCCATTTGTTCCCAGTGCTCTGACATAAGCACAAAACAAGCAGCATTTAAGGCTGTTTCTGAAGTTTGTCGCATCCCTACTCATCTCTTTACTTTTATCCAATTTAAGAAAGATCTGAAGGAAAGCATGAAATGTGGCATGTGGGGTCGTGCCCTCCGGAAGGCTGTAGCAGACTGGTACAATGAGAAAGGTGGCATGGCCCTTGCCCTGGCAGTTACGAAATATAAACAAAGAAATGGCTGGTCTCACAAAGATCTATTAAGATTGTCACATCTTAAACCTTCCAGTGAAGGTAAGCCTAAGTTCTTCATTGCTTGAGGGATGGTGAAGGTTTTCTAAAAACAAGTTTTTATTTGATATAAGATAATTATGTAATATTTTCTAGAAATAGCCTTTCATTCTCAAAATATACATTGATTAGCTAACAAAGATATTCAACCTTCCACAGATAATGCAGACATTAATAATTTAGAACCAAATGACAGGCTCAGAGTCTGTAGCTCAGTGGCTACCGTGCCAGACACATACACCAGAGCTGGTGGGTTTGAACCCAATCTGGGCCTGCCAAACAACAATGACAACTGCAACCAAAAAAAAAAAAAAAAGAACCAAATGACAAATTTACAGGTTCATATTCTAAATCTTAAATGTCACCATGCTAACTAGAACATTCACCAGGTGATTGTGGACTGTGAAAGCAGCATAGACAATATTAAAGATGTAATAAGCAAAACAGCCCCTTGCCTTTAGGTGGCAGATAGCCAACTGTACCTGGTGCTCCAGCCCCTTATTTTTTTCCCCCTGTCTTCCTAGGATGTATGTTCCATGGAGCCTAAAGGCTACCTAAAATAGTGCTAAACTTAACAATTTAGGATGTTAATTGTCTGCTATCTACCAGGGGACATGGTAACTTGGGGCAGTTTTTCTATTACCTATGGGAAGACGCTTTCGAGAAGTTATTTGGAACTATAATAATTACTAATCCTTCTTAGTAGGGAAGTAAGGAAAACTCCGAGGTAGTAGAAGTACACTGCTGGTTCCCTCTCCCTTCCTTCCAAGTATGAGTCCTGCCCTTCAAAGAAAATACTATATGTGATATGTTTTATATTACTCCGAGTTTTTCCTAAACAGATACTACTATGTTTCACTAAAGGTTTATATACTTCCTATGTTTCAGTTAAAAGTATATTATTGCTTTTTTTTTTTAGGTCAGTAGAAGTAGTTGATATATATCATTGTATGAATATGCTATAATTTTGTGGGTTTTTTTTTTTTTTTACTGATGAGAAATACTACCCCTGTATTTGTATTCTCAATTAGACAAACATTCCATTAAAGTTATTTAACACTTTTTATGTTTTGTTTATTTGCTATACTAATAAACAGTTGATACCTCTGATGGTATTAATGCCACCTAAATTTTATTTTTTGCTTTTTGAGTTTTTTGCTTTTTTATTTCAAATTACTCTGTGTACACAATATTTTTATATCTTCATAGAGTACATATGATATTTTGATAAAGGCATACAACGTAAATTAATCAGATCAGGGTAATTTGGGGTAACCATCACCTCAGGTGTTTATCATTTCTTTAGGTTTTGAACATTCCGGTTCCACTCTTTTATTTTCAAGCGTAGTACCCCTTAACTTATTGTTGATTAATCATTTAGTTGTGCTATCAAATATTTTTCATTCTATCTAATTTTATTTTTGTACCCATTAACCATACCCACTTTATCCTCTCTCCCTGCTACTCTTCCTATTCTCTGGTAACCATCAATGTACTCTGTGTCTCCATAAGATCAGTTGTTTTAATAAATTTGGCTCTCCACGCACCCCCACCCCCATAAATGAGAACATGCAAGATTTGTCTTTCTTTGCTTGGCTTTTTTCACTTAACATGATGATCTCTATTTCTGTCCATGTTGTTGGAAATATCCTGATGCTTTTCTTTTTTATGACTGTATAATATGCTGTTGTGTGTGTGTATGTATACCACAATTTATCCATTCATCTGTAGATAGACAGGTTGATTCCAAATCATGACTATTATGAATAGCGCTGCAATAAACATGGAAATGTAGATACCTTTTCAGTATACTAAATTCCCCTCCTTTGGATATATGCCCAGCAACCTGTATGGTGGTTCTATTTTTTTGTTTATTGAGGAACCTCCATAGAGTGTATGTATATACTGTAATTTATTTACCTAGTTTCTTGCTGACAACAGTTAAGTAGCTTCTGGTTTTCTATACATTACAAAAATACTTTAGTGAAAACCCATGCATGGAGTAAATTTCTTATAATGGTTAAAAACTACAAACAGTATGTGGAAATTATCACATTTGAACACTGACCATTGTCATTGTTTTGTAATCTCTGCCAGTATAATAGGTGAAAAATTCCATCTTGTTCTTTTTTTTTGTATTTGCTGTTTTGGGGGGGGGG
>NW_003852411.1:1964439-1971003 GCF_000181295.1 Otolemur garnettii | reverse complement strand
GGGGGGGGGGTGTTTGTTTTCTTTTGAGATAGAGTCTCAAGCTGTCTCCCTGGATGTGCCTTGGCTCACAGCAACCTCGAAATCTTGGGCTCAAGTGATCCTCTTGCTTCAGTTTTTCTATTTTTAGTAGATACAGCGTCTCACTTTTTGCTCAGGCTGGTCTCAAACTCCTGAGCTCAAGGAATCCACCTGCCTTGACCTCCCAGAGTGCTAGGATTACAAGGGTTAGCCTCCACACCTGGCCTCATCTTGATCTTTGAATATACTTTTTTGGTTAAAAACTCATCTTTTCTTATGCTTACTGAATTTTTTATGTGTGTGGATTACAATATTGTATTATTTCCTTTTATCCATTTAGTTACTGTTTTTAATGTTGATTATGTCCATTATTCAGTTAACAAGTATTTATTAAACACCTACTATGTATGGATGGACACTGTTGTAAAAACTTGGGGTTCATATTATAGGACTTAATAATTTATTATTATATATTAGTATATTACATGCATTTTTTTTCTTTGCCTTTCAGTTTTATTTGGTGGAGGGGTTTCTGGCCCACTAACATTTAGAATTTTAATGTAATCAATCTAATCTGTGTCTTTATAGGTTTTTGTTTTGTGGAATATCCATTTCCAACCTAAAGTCATAAAAAATAGTTACCTGTGTTTTTTCCTAACATATTCATGATTAGGAAACATTATCTTATAAATCTTTGATCCAGTATAAGAAGTATTCAGACATTCAGCTTATTTGTTTCTTAAGATACTACATGATAGTGTGGAGCAGTTTACAGGACCACCCATTAATAATTCCAACTGGACAGATTAATTCCTGAAATTGTGAAAGTACTCATCTGTACTTTGTTTTCTTAGTTTATAAAATGAGGAATTAGCAAGTGTTCCCTAAACTTACTCTCATACAGAAGATTCTTTATTTCTAAATTTTTGAGATCACAACTCATAATTAAAACTTTGTTAATAACACCAATATCATGTTGGACACAGAGTACTTTAGTTTTTGTACATGAACAAAATTTTTAAACAAACTTGATAAATTACAAAATAATTTTTTTGTTTTTTTTCTGGGCAGGGGGGCCTTGGAGACAGAGTTTCACTCTCTTGCCCTGAATAGAGAGTAGAAGAGTAGAGGCATCTTCATGCAGCCTCAAGCTCCTGGGCTTAAGTGATCCTCTGCTGGGACTATAGACTCCTGCCATGACACCTGGCTAATTTTTCTATTTTTATAGAGACGGAGTCTCACTCTTGCTCAGGCTGGCCTCGAACTCTTGAGCTCAAGCAATCCTCCTGCGTTGGCCTCCCAGAGTGCTAGGATTACAGGTGTGAGCCATTGTGCCCAGCTTCAGTAATATTTGAATGCCTTAACTAAAATGTATATTTATAAGAGATACAAGTCAAAATATGATTCACTTAATAGGGTATTAATGTGCAACTACTGTGTGGCCAGCACAGTTATAAACTAGGTAGGATAAAACTGCTTTTCATTGAAAGAAAAATTATTTGATCTGGAAGATAGTAAGAGTCAAAAATAATACCTTAGAATTTCCTGCGTGTTAGAATTAACTTCTCATCAAATGATTTAGAGTTCAAAAATAACACATAAGCTCAATCTGGCTTAGAAATGTATTTCAATTGGGCTATTCAGTATTTCATGGAAAAAATGAATTACTTGTAAATATTTTTTAGAATCACAAGGCATAAAAATCCATGTTCTGGCTTCTCCTTAAAATACTTTTTTTGCAGCTCTAAACCAATACTTGGCTAAAACACTCGTTAGAGCATACTCCGTTTAGTTCATCACAGCCCTGACAACTCTATGTCACCATGGCTTCTTTCCTTTCTTTATTTTAATTGCCTTTTCCTCATGGAGATTTGAATTTGACAATTCAGTCCCCACCTTTTAAAGAAGTGGAAGTCAAGACCAGTGCTTTACAGAGTATAGGGAAAAACTCAGATTTTCTCACCTCTAATCCAAAGCTCTTTCTTCTATTAGAAGAAATTATTGAAGAAATTACTTCTTTCCTTTTTCTAACTTGGCTTATACTACTTGGCTATTAAAACACAATGTAAAAGGACCTACCTACCCATCCATTTCCACTTATCTCTGCTATTCATAAATTTATGTTTATTCAACAGGGAAGAATGAATATAGTATACTATTATTTGAGATAGCCATGTACTCTTGTGAGTAGTTCTGGCATTATGAGCCTACCACAGGCACTGTCTACCAAAGTTTTTAATGCTTTCAAGGGAAAGCATTAAACTTTCAGTTTAAGTTTCTAATTATTTCAGGGGAAAAAAGGAAAGAAAAGAAAAAAGCCTCTGCAGTAAAATTACTCAGGATTTAGGAGGGATCCCCCCCTCCCCTAGAATCTCATATTTAACCATCAATAATGGAATAGGTAAAATTAATTCCCTTCATTTGCTTAAATGTGTTTATTACATCATAGAAACAGCATTCCATGGCCAAGTGTGGTGGCTCACACCTATAATCCTAGCACTCTGGGAGGCCAAGGCAGGTGGATTACCTAAGCTCAGGAGTTCGAGAGCAGCCTGAGCAAGAGCAAGACCCCCTTCTCTAAAAATAGCCAGGCATTGTGGCTAGTGCTGGTAGTCCCAGCTACTCATGGAGAATGAGGAAAGAAAATCACTTGAGCTCAAGAGTTTGAGGTTTGCTGTGAGCTATGACGCCACAGCACTCTACCAAGGACAGCAAAGTGAGACTGTCTCAAAAAAAGAAAGAAAAGAAAACAGCATCCCAGTTTAAGAGTGTTATCTCTGTCTCTAGTTAATGCCTGTCATGAAAGACATTCTCAGGGAACATGTTCTGTTTTTTACTTGGTAATCTTACATGCTTTTTCAACTCTTTTTCTTGTTAAAGGACTTGCAATTGTGACCAAATATATTACAAAGGGCTGGAAAGAAGTTCATGAATTATATAAAGAACAAGCACTTTCTGTGGAGAATGAAAAATTATTAAAGTATCTGGAGGCTGTAGAGAAAGTGAAACGTACAAAAGATGAACTGGAAGTCATTCATTTAATAGAAGAACATAAATTAGTTAGAGAACATCTTCTGACAAATCACTTAAAGTCTAAAGAGGTGAGTCAATGATTGTACGTTATAACATATGATTAAACATGAGTTCTTATATATATTAAAAGGATAAACTTTGAGTAACTATACATTAATTCTTTCTTAAAAGAAAGAAAGAAATTAAAATATATCTTTTTTTTTTGGTTTGTTTTTGAAACAGAATGTCACTTTGTCTCCCTCAGAGTACCATGGCCTCATAGCTCACAGCAACCTCAAATTCTGGGTCTCAAGCCATCCTCTTGGCTCAGTCTCCTGAGTAGCTGGGACTATAGGCACTTGCCACAGTGCCTAGCTAGTTTTTTTATTTTGTTTAGTTTTGTTTTGTTTTGTTTTCTTTAGAGACAGGGTCTTGTTCTTGCTCAGGCTCATCTCAAATTCCTGAGCTCAGGCAATCCACCCACCTTAGCCTCCCAGAGTGCTAGGATTACAGGCGTGACCCACCACACCAGCCTTAAAATATATCTTGAAACTAATGTTTATTTAAAACACCTAACATGATGCCCTAATATAGCTGTCATTCATATATCTTAGTTCTGCTTTGGAGAATATGCCGCCTTGCTGATTTAAAAAAAAAAATCATCTATGCATTTCCTTTATAAATACTTCACTTCCTTATTCTAGTAAAGAACAAGTTACCTTTTTTGAAATGCCTTTGACTAATTAAGACAAACTTTTATTCCGAAAGTACTCTGAACCTAAATGAAAGCCTTAGAGAAGATGTTGTGATTATTATTATTGATATTGTTATGTTACACTGATTCATTTCCAGCTTAATTCCTAATATTTCTACCTATGTTGTTATAATAGGTATGGAAGGCTTTGTTACAAAAAATGCCTCTTACAGCATTACTAAGGAATCTAGGAAAGATGACTGCTAATTCAGTGCTAGAACCAGGAAATTCAGAAGTATCTTTAGTATGTGAAAAACTGTGCAATGAAAAACTGTTAAAAAAGGTAAGCATTATTAGTGCCCTTTGTTAGCTACTACTAACTGAAAAGTCTGGTTCTTAAATTTTGGAAGTGTAGTCAGTGCATATTTTAGGTGTTCTGAGACTTTTAGCATACCAAATTGCATTTTGACTCTTAATTTTAAGTTAAATACATCTCATTTTTCTCTTTCTCTATGAAATATATTTATTAACTGCAAAAATGTAAAAATCTATGAAAGACTTATACCATATTTTGCTGTGTATAATGTGCACATTTTGCCCAAATTTTTGAGGAGAAACAAGGATGCACATTATTGTAGGTGGTACTAATTCCATATCTACATAAATGTTTTTAATTCTTTTACTTATGCTTATTCATTAAAAGTGTAACTGTAGAAAGCAATGATGATATTTGTATGCAAAATAATACCGTGGATTGTAGTAATCATATTCCCTACAAGCTGTACTCCTCCATTGCAAGCCCCTCACTGGGCAGGTACCACAGCTGCAGGAGCCTCTGCCCCCGCCCCCAGGTAATCACACCAGACACCAGTGCTATTTTGGAAGTAGGCACTGTGCCAACGGTAACACAGTGGTTAGCGTCAGGACCTTGCCAAAAGGAGGGAGAAGAGGCAATGCAGTGACACCTACTTCTGTCATGAGAGGAGCAGAGCTCGCCACTGAGGAGAAACCAGGAATGAGCCCAGACAGCAAGAGGTGACCAGAGTGCCCACCCTTCCCCAGCTATCCTGTCCCTGCCCTCTCTTGTCCCCCTTGTCCCCTTATCCTCTCATTTTCTATTTCTACCCATGTCTATGGGTGGGAAATTGGCCATAGCCATTCCCCCAAGAATGCCTGTGGGTTTATTTCCCAAAAATCTGGCATGAGGTGCCAGGGCCAGCCCTGCCAGTCCCTGGTTCCTGTTGGTAGTCCCTGTCCCTTTGGGGCTTCCTTGTCTCTGGCACAGCTGACTCCATTCTGTGACCCCTGGGATACCATACTGAAGAGGAAGACCCCTGCACTGGGTTCTGGGAGATCAGGGTTCTGAGACCCATCTCTACTACTACCCACTGTTTTAACCTTGGGCTTCTGTCCGCATGAAGTTTCTGTCTGCAAGGGTACCGGGCAGCAAAGCACAAAAGCATAGACTGTAATTTTGAGCCTATTGACTTACTTGACTGAACGCCCAAGGTGTTGAGGTGGTATAACTATCCAAACTTGCCAGTGGAAAGAACATCTAGGATGCTTGTTAACGGAATGAATACCTTGGCTTTCTCCTAGAGAACTGATTCATTATATTTGGGTGTGGCTCAGGAGTCTCATCTTAACCATCCACTGGGTGACTTGCAGGATTTACAAGTTTGGGAAAGGCTGGTAACATTCATTCTGACATCACTGATTGACCATGGTCTGGATGACTCAAGGAGATCACAGTCTAGTCAGTCACTAAACAGAAATGTAAATGTAGAGTGCTTCACTGGGGTATCTTCAGGAAAGGCTTCCTCCTCAGCACAGTATCCCGTAGGCTTGAAAATGGAACCAGCTATGTGAGAGACAAGGCATCCCTAAAGGGTATGGGTCTACTGGCAGGAGCCCAGGGCAGGCAGGGCTGGCCCTGGCCCCTCACACCAACTTCCTGGGACATAAGCCCCGGGGGGTCCTCTGCACAGTGGCCAGGGACATGGACATGGATGGGAATAGGAATGAGAGGATATGGGGACAAGGGTGGGCCAGAAGGAGACAATTGGAGGAGCTTAGACACTCAGGTTGTCCAGACCACTCCGGAGCTTGGGCTTTCTCCCAGCTTCTCTGCAGCAGTGGCTCTGTTCCTCACGCCTCCTGTGAGAGAAGGAGGTACCACTGCGCAGCCAGTTCCACCCTCCTTTAAAAAAACGAAAGATTTTTTTTCCTAAAGTTTGTGGGGTGCATTATCCATGGCAAAACTATGGCAATTACTATTTTTTACTTGAATTTTGCATTTACTTTGTCTTATTTCTAGGCTCGTATACATCCATTTCATGTTTTAATTGCATTAGAAACTTACAAGATAGGTCATGGGCTCAGAGGAAAACTGAAGTGGCGCCCTGATGAAGAAATTTTGAAAGCATTGGATGCTGCTTTTTATAAAACATTTAAGGTAATCGTTTTTGTTTTAAAACTCAGTATCTTTTGTCAAAATACATTTTAAAAGTAGAATTAATAGCCTAACCATTTCTATTAGATACTCATTTGTTTTTCTTTAGTTCACATGAGGTGAGTATGTAATTAACATTGTAAGTTATAAGTAAAGTATTTCTCCTTCCCCCTAGATACTTGGATAATTTTAAAATTACTAAATTTAAAAATGTGTATTCCTATAGGGTTCTTTAGCTTGGTACTGTGTCCTCTGTTTTTCCCATTACTTCCATAATAGGAAGTGAGGTTTCACAAATGTCAATCTCACTTCAGAGACTTAAGTTAAAATTTGGGGTTTTAAAAATTTCTTGGCTCGGCGCCTGTGGCTCAAGTGGCTAAGGCGCCAG
>NW_003852411.1:1939363-1964283 GCF_000181295.1 Otolemur garnettii | reverse complement strand
GGAGGTTGCTGTGAGCTGAAATGCCATGGCACTCTACCCAGGGGGACAGCTTGAGGGTCCTGTCTCAAAAAAAAAAAAAAAAAATTTCTTGCTGTACAACAAAAGACTAGTAATTCAGCAGCAAATTAATTAAAGGATTTTAATCCTTTTTATCCATCACAAGTAATACTTAGGCCTAGCATGCAAAGGTAGTTGAACATTATGAAAACCAATCAGTATAATACATCACATCAGTAGAATTAAGGGACAAAAACCACAGGATCACTCAATTGATATACAAAAAGCATTTGACAAAATTCAACACCTTTTCATGATTTAAAAGATAACTTGATAAACTAGGAATAGAAATGAACTTCCTCAAGATATGATAAAGGCCATAGATTTAAAAAAAAACTAAAAAATAGCTACCATATGTTCAGTAGTGTAATATTGACAGCTTTCCCCCTAAGATTAGGAACAAGACAAGAATGCCCACTTTTGCCATTCCAATTCCACATAATAATGGTAGTTCTAGCAATTAGGCAAGGAATAAAATAATAAGACATCCAAATTCAAAAAGAAGAAGTAAAATGATCTATGACCTCAGATGTTATGATCTCATGTAGAAAACCCTAAGGAATCCACAAACTATTAGAGTTATAAAATGAATTCAGCAAAGTTACAGGATACAAAACCAACACATAAAAATCAGTTGTATTTCTATATATTAGCAACGAACAATCCAAAAAAGAAATTTAGACATTTTCATTTATAATCACATCAAATAAAAGACAAAAATAAATTAAGAAACTGCAAAGTTTATACACTGAAAACTATAAACCATTACTGAAAGAAATTAAAGAAGACAAACAGATGGAAAGATATCCATGTTCATAGTTTTCAGGACTTAATATTTTTAAGATGACAATATCCTGTTGATACAGATTCAACATATCCCTTTCAAAATCCCCGTCTCACCTTACATATGTAGTCAATTGATCTTTAATGAGGGTACCAGGATGGTTCAACAGGGAAAGCACAGCCTTTAACAAATGGTGCTGGGAAAAGATAACCACACCAGGTTATATTTTGGTTATACTTGGTGAACTTCCTCAACATATGATAAAGGGTAGCTTAGGTTGGGTAACTAATAACAAAAAAGCAGAAAATAACAAATATTGAGAAGGACATGGAAAAACTGGACTGTATAATTCTAGAGGTGTCTAAAATAGGGAAATTTATAAATACAGAAAGTAAAATAAAAGTTGCCAGACACTAGGTAAGAGGTGCAAATGGAGAGTTATTATTTAATTAGTACAAGTTTCTATTTGGGATAATGAAAAAGTTTTGTGAATAGATAGAGGTGATAGGTTCTCAACATTGTGAATGTACTTAAGGCCGTAGAACTACACACTTGAAAATGGCTTAAAAGGATGGATTGTATATTAACCTGTATTTTACCATGATAAAAAAATATTTCTTGTTAGATATTCTCATCTTCAATGAGGAAAGATTTAAAAAATAAGATAACTTCTTTAAGTATTATTAAATACATTTTATTATTTCCTTGTAGTAAGAGCTAACCATTTTTAAATAATTTTCAATTAATTAGGATATCAAAAATCTGAAGGCCTTTTATCTTAGAGTCTTTTGGATGAAAGATAATGAATATAATTTGTTAGAAATTTAATCTACTTAAAATGTCTGTGATTGCTTTTAATGAAAATTGTTTTATTTTCTCTTTAGACAGTCGAGCCAACTGGAAAGCGTTTCTTACTAGCTGTTGATGTCAGTGCTTCTATGAACCAAAGAGTTTTAGGCAGTATACTAAATGCTAGCACGGTTGCTGCAGCGATGTGTATGGTAAGAACACTTAAACCAATTTAAAAAATGTTTACTGTGGAGCAAAACTAGAAAGTTAGATATGATTAAGGAGTATATATTCACATAGTTATGTCATTTCATTTTATTTACCACTTCATTTTGTATCTAAAGATGATTTTGTAAAGCCAAGTTGTAAGTGTATTGAAAAGCATGTCTAAAGAATAATCAGAATGGAAATTTAAATTTTTATAACAAAAGATTAAATCTTAGTGGTATTTTTGAGGCAGTAGATAATGCATAGAAAAAGTATTTAATGATATAAAAGATCAGGGAATTAAACCAGTATAATGGTACATACATATAGTTTAGCTACTCTGGAGACTAAGGTGGGTGGAGCATCACTTGAGCCCAGGAGTGAAAGACCAGCGTGGGTATAGCGAGACATGGTCAAAAAAGCAAAACAAAATAAACAAAAAGAAAACCCACCAGGGAGGGAGGCGCCTGTGGCTCAGTGAGTAAGGCGCCGGCCCCATATACCGAGGGCAGCGGGTTCAAACCCAGCCCCGGCCAAACTGCAACAAAAAATAGCCGGGCGTTGTGGCGAGCGCCTGTAGTCCCAGCTACTTGGGAGGCTGAGGCAGAAGAATCACCTAAGCCCAGGAGTTGGAGGTTGCTGGAGCGACTCCGCTGCACTCTACCGAGGGTGAAAAAGTGAGACTCTGTCTCTACAAAAAAAAAAAAAAAAAAAAAAAAAACCCACCAGGGAAGAATAATGAGTCAAGAGACTTGACTTCTACCCTGACTTTGTCACAGAGTAGCAAGCAGATGAATCGCAGGCAGACTTTTTAGCTTCTTTTTTTAGCTTTTCTATGGCTTTATTTCTTTAAAAATGAAAAGAATGTATACTCTGTTTTCTTCAAAGAATTATTGTGAAAACCAATTTCTTTGTAAGAGTATATGAAAGTACTTTAAAAGCTATGCTACTGTTGCGATATAATTCTACAACATAGTAATACAAATTTAAAAATAAACATTGTAATGTTTTAAAGATAAAGTTGTATGATATCAAGATATGGTATTTATTTCCCCCCAATTTGCTACAAATTACTACCATTGAATTTTTCAGGTTGTCACACGAACAGAAAAAGATTCTTATATAGTTGCTTTTTCACATAAAATGGTACCATGTCCACTGACTACAGATATGACCTTACAACAGGTTTTAATGGCTATGAATCAGGTAAGAAACTGCTAAGTTTACTTAAATTAGTAAGTTTAGCAGTGCAGAAGTGTTCCCTTTTCTCCACATCCACGCCAACATCTATAGTTTTGGGATTTTGTGATGTGGGCTAATCTTACTGGAGTTAGATGATATCTCGAAGTGGTTTTAATTTGCATTTCTCTGACGGTGGGAATGCAAACTAATACGTTCCTTTTGGAAAGAAGTTTGAAGATCAGTTAGGGATCTAAAAATAGACCTTTTGATCCTCTATTAGGTATATATCCAGAAGACCAAAAATCACTTTATAACAAAGATATTTGCACTAGAATGTTTATTGCAGCACAATTCATAGTTGCTAAGTTATGGAAGAAGCCCAGGTGCCCATCAACGCATGAATAGATTAATAAATTGTGGTATATGTACACCATGGAATTATGCAGCCTTAAAAAAGATGGAGACTTTAAGCTTCCTTTTATTGTTTCCATGGATGGAGCTGGAACATACTCTTCTTAGCAAAGTACCTCATGAATGGAAAAAAAAATATCCAATGTACTCAGCTCTACTATGAAACCAATATATAAGCACCCACACTTCCATATGAAAACTATAACCCAACTACAGCCCAAGATGAAGGGAAAAGAGGAGGGGGGAGGGAGGAGGTTAGATAGAGGGAGGGTCATTGGTGGGACCAGACCTATGGTGCATTTTACAAGGGTGTACATGTCCAGTCTACTAAGTGTAGAGTATAAATTGATGAAAGTTTTTCAAGTATAATTGATGAAAGTATTTCAAATTATATATAAAACCAGCACATTATACCCCATAAATGCATTAATGTACACAGCTATAATTTAATAAAAAAAAGTAAGTTTACTTAATACATATGTATAATTTGTATACTGATTTTATATTGCTGTCGTGTAGTACTAATCTGTAAGAACAAATTGTTTTATCCTGATTTTTCTCATGAGAAGCACAAAAACCAAAATCTCATATGCAGGCTTTTGAAGGCCTGTAACTGGTACGTCAATGCTAAACAAAATGATAATGTAAAAAATAGTACTTTAATAGCCAGGCATTGTGGCAGGTGCCTGTAGTCTCAGCTACTCGGGAGGCTGAGGCAAGAGAATCGCTTTAGCCCAAGAGTTTGAGGTTGCTGTGAGCTATGATGCTATGGCACTCTACCAAGGGCAACAAAATGAGACTGTCTGAAAATTTTAAAAAATATATATATTTTAAAGTATTATGCTTATTCATTTTTTTCGGAGTTAGATTCCAGCAGGTGGAACTGATTGCTCTCTTCCAATGATCTGGGCTCAGAAAACAAACACCGCTGCAGATGTCTTCATTGTATTCACTGATAATGAGACCTTTGCTGGAAGTGTCCATCCTGCAGTTGCTCTGAGGGACTATCGAAAGGTAAAATTTAATTCTAATATTGTTCTTCATCCAAATAATAGTTCTCATTCACCATGTTTTTCAAAAAATGTTATTAACAAGTCAGGCCATGGTGGCTCATATCTATAATCCCAACACTTTGTGAGACTGTGGGGGAAGATCACTTGGAGCCACACATTCAAGACCAGTCTGGGCAATATAGTTGAGACTTTGTCTCTATAAAAAAAGTAAAAATCTATGAGTTTTGCTAAAGGACTATATAAAACTAAGGCAAAACTATAATCTCTGTTCCAAGTTTTATGGACAAATCTGTGTTTTTATCAGTGTCCTCCAACTGAGCTTTCTAAAATGTCATAAATGTTTTATTATGGTAGCCACTAGTCACATGGGTCTATTAGTACTAGAAATGTGGGTAGTCCAACTACCTGTAGAAAGAGAAATTGATGAAGCACAGTGGTTCTCAAAGTGTAATTTCTCTTCCAGCAGGCTTAACATCATCTGGGATATGCAAATTCTTGGGCTTCATTACAGAACTGCTAAATCAGAAATTCTAGGGGGTGGGGCTGAGTTTCAATAAGCCCTCCGAGGGAGTCTGATTCATGTTTAGTTTGAGAACCACAGGTGAGGGAATAGAATTTGGAGTACAGATAGCTTGATTTCTAAATCCTGAGTCTTTCTCTTTTACTGACTGCACCTGAACAATTTTTTTAACTATCTACATCAAGTAGATAATAGTACTTATAGGGTTGTTACAACAATTACATTAGATCTAATTAAAGAGATCATTGTAGTATTTGACATAGGATACCGTCATTGTTGGTTTTTCTCAAAAACATGGTTACTATGCATTTTAACCTTACATGTTGCTATAGAGAGCCAAGTTCTTACATGGTACATGTATATATTGTATATAGGCCAAAAGTTGATAATTCCAGAGGGATATTTCCGTATATGCATATTTGTATATGCCCATGTACACTGCTCTAGCATTTGATATGTTGATAAAAATATCTGGCACCCCTGAATATTTTGATAAATTTTGTAAGTACAGAGTCCCTGGTCTGCCAAAGAAGAAGTAAAAATGTACAACAGAGCATGTACAACATGTACAACATGTTCTTAACACAATTCTATTTTCTATTCTTCAAAAGTTCACACATTCTTCTGGCTTTAGAAGATTGATCAAAAAAGAAAACAAAAAGAAAAATGTCTTTTCTCCCCTCTTTTTTTTCCACAGTAATATGAGGACACAAAACAATAGTCTTTGTAATAAAAAGCTATAGGAGAGATACTAAGGTATTTTAATTTTTGAGGGTTTTTGCTTTTCTTTTACATGTAAGTTTTAATATATTTTTGGATCTTTTCCTACAGAAAATGGATATTCCAGCTAAACTGATTGTTTGTGGAATGACCTCAAATGGCTTTACCATCGCAGACCCAGATGATAGAGGCATGTTGGATATGTGTGGCTTTGACACTGGAGCTCTGGATGTAATTCGAAACTTCACATTAGATGTGATTTAACCATAAGCACCAGCATGATCTTAGAGCTCCATTGCCATCAGTGGTCTCACTATATATGCAGCTACTTCCCAACTTATCTCAATCCAGTGAAAGATGATGGTATAGTATGTGCATAATGCGAGTTACCTTACCAAAAAAAAAAGATGATGATGAGCCCAAAGTCCTGTCTACGAAACTAGCTCTTGGGAAATAGTTTCATGATACTGTAGCTTCCTCTATCTAATAGAGAACTTTTTGTTAATAGACAATGTAAAATAGTTTTGCTTTGGTGAATTAATACATTTGTACTTAAAAAAGGTGAGAGCCAAAAGTGTAATTCCATACCACGTCACTTGTTTGAGAAGTGCTACAATTTCTTAAATGTTTTCATTGGGAAAGGACAGCTTTGATAATGTCCAAATACTCTGAAATGCACTACTAGACCATGTACTGTGATGGAACATGAAACTCATCTGCAAACTTTTATGGTAAGGGGTAAAAAAAAACTAAGACATTAGATTAAATTATTAATGAGTTTTACAGATTCCTTTCAGAGTTTTCTAAGATCACATAAATAACAGCGTTCTTATTCAATGAAAAGATACTTTATTTCTAATGTTTTACTTGCACTTGTAACATTACCATTAACCAAAAACATAATGGCAACCCCTAAGAAGAGACTATTTGTGTTGGCAGAATACTATTTGTTTACTTTTTTGTTTTGTTGTATTTTATCTCTGTGAGTGAGGGGTGTGACTTGATAGTGATTTATAGCCAGATAGTAACACATTCCTTTTTTAAATACCCTTAAATAAAAATAACATAATATGTTTCAAGCATTTAAGCCTCCTATTCTAATTTTGAAAGTATAACAATTAAAATGTCAGCTATAACCAGGTTAGCTTTTTCCCTACACTCAACTATTTTTCTAGTCAATTGTAAAGGGGTTTTAGATATTTTCTAATTGTAACATGTTATTGTCCTATCCATGTTCATTATTCATTTTTATGGCAAAACATTCTCTTTTGATGATATAAGGACATAATAAAGCAATCTAGGTCCTTCAGATATGAAAGGCAGTTTTTTGAATAGGATATTATCTAATCAGTGTATAGGAAATTCTTTTGTTTTATTTGTGTGTATTAAACATCTCTTTTCATTACACTAAAGTGCATTATTTTCTTGAGCAATGTGTTGAAATGCCATTACCTTTGCTCATATTTTTATTATGGTCAGCTAAGGTAGCTTACACTTAAAACCTCAGTTGTATTTGTTGTCTTTTAAGTAGTAATTGAAGATAGTTTACTAAGGGTTTAGTCTGAGCCCTTCTCACTGTGTGAAAAGTCAAACTCTAGTTAATGTAAATTATAGCTTTTAGGTGCTTGGGGGTTAGATGTTTCATGAGTTTCGAGGGAAAGGGTGATTTTAGTAGTATGAGTATTCTGTTTTATGGGAAGTTTGGGCTCTGGGAATGATAAGTTTTTCCTTTCAAAACTTATTTGACATATTAATGCTGACTTTGATACGTACCCATTGTATCAAGGCAAGTGGTGGCAGTTTTTACCTGAGATATTTCTGGTCAGCAAAGCTTGCAGTACTCCTTTCCTCTACAAATACACAATTGTGTCTGATGTTACTCTGTTTTTAACCTCTGTCAGTCATTGAATTTTATCTGTTAGCTACTTTGATACACTAAAATATTATGTTCAGACTGAATTTAAAAGGTTAAAGAACCTAATAGAATTTTACATAATAGTTCTTGAGTTCTTTAGGTAATAAACCCAAGACCTTCTGAAATAAAAAAATTATAACATGATCTAATTTTATTCCCAATATAAATGTTAAATAGAATATGGTATAAAAATTTATTTCCTTCAATTACATACTCTTTCAGTAATACTTTTAGACAAAGATACCTAAGGGTTAATATTAAGTCCATCAGGGTAATAAGATTAGGTGTAACCTTTCTGAAGCCTTAGCTAGGTCTAATTAAATGGATTAGGATAACATTTAAGAAAAGAAGAAAAATACTAAAAGAAACCACCACAGAAGGTAACTTTATTTTCAAATCATGAACATTAGAGCTGGAAGAAACCTTAGAAAATTAAAAAATAACATTTTAATTTTGGTTGGAGATATCAGGTCCAAGATAGAGTATGATCGTAAAGCACTAGGACATAGAAATCTTAGTCTTTTCATTCTCCTTCCAGTATTTATTGAGAATGTCCTCAACATGGGAACTCTCTGACTCAGAAGAGTAGGGGTAAAAGAATTATTCAAGACTTTTCTTACATAGATATTAGGAAATAATGTATATACATGATTGCTTTAGGAGTAGAAAAAGATTGTGAACATGTATAATTTTGTTAATTCATAGTAATCCTCAAGCACAATTAAGTTTTAATAACTTGTGTTCCTATATAACATAGTCTTATAGAACAATATAAAATAAAAACTTTACCTCATTATGAAGAAAATATACTTTAGTGACAAACAAGGTTTTTTTTTAAATTTTCTCTTATTACTTTTAGTATTACACTACCTTAATAGTTGAGAAAATACTGCTTTTAAAAACAGTCCTAAGAAAAGTAAACTTATTTCCTAGGTAGTATGTAAATATTTCCAGAATATAGTTCTAATTAGCAAAAAAAAAATAAAACTAATCGTCTCACCTCACCCTTTCTAATTAGTTGAAATTTCTTGGAAATTGCATTTATTAAAACATTACTGAGTTTAATTACCATTTATGAGAATCTTAGTAGGGGAAAATCCTGGTGAATGGAATTTAGTATTACCTTTTGGAACCTCTTTTGTTCTATCTAAACTTCAGTGTCAATATAGACAACCAATTTACTAAGTAATTCAATTTTGCTATCTTTCAAAAGTACCATATCTGATACTTGGATCATAGAAGAATCAATGACCTTATTCATAGAAAAATTGAAACTGGGAAGAAGGCTTTCAGTATAAATTAGAACTCCTTTTTTTTTTTTTTAATTAAAAACATTCTTGTTAAGAGGTTATGTTTTGCAAGATAAAATATTTTTTAGTAAAATGTCAAATAGGCCCAATAATGTTTTAAAACATTCCCGTTCAGAGTGGGAAAATGTAGAAGTAAATTTTCACAGCTGAATTACTGATTACATCATATTTTCTGATTAAGAAAAAGGTAATATATTCCAAGTCTAAGATCTTGAAGAGAGAGAGAAAAATTCATATTCTAAATGGGGAGATGCTATTAACAAATATTTGCTTAATCTTTTAAAATAACAGGAAAATCTATAAATGATAAAAATATTTTATTAGTGTTTCTCAGTCATTTTCTGTATTTTGCAAAAACAATATAAATTATTTTGGAATGATAAGGCAGAATTCCTGAGTAAGTTTGAAGGTCTGACAATCAAGTTTAAAGGCTAAATCACTGTTTATTGGACTTATTTTAATTTGGCCTATGACTTTCTTGGTTAGTGATACCCTTTTATAAGTAGGTATCAAAACCAAAATATTCTAGTCTTGTATATCACAGGTTTCCGGTGATTTGTTAAGGCAATATCTCCTCTAAAGAAATATTCAGGCTTGGTACCTACACACTGAAGGTGCCAGCCACATACACTGAAGTTGGCGGGTTCCAACCCAGCTCGGACTAGCTAAAACAACAATGACAAGTGCACAAAAAATAGCCAGGCGTTGTGGTGGGCACCTGTAGTCCCAGCTACTTGGAAGGCTGAGGCAAGAGAATGACTTAAGCCCAAGAGTTTGAAGTTGCTGTGAGCTGTGATGTTACAGCACTCTACCAAGGGCAAAATAGTGGAACTCTGTCTCAAAAAAAAAAAAAAAAAAGAAAGAAATATTCATAGTGTTATACTCAAATATGTACAAGGAATAATTTTAAAAAATGATAGGTTAAAAAATGACAGGTTACTATGTACTGTATGGATTTTTTTTTAGTGTTTCCCTGAGAAGTACTCCCCAATCTCTTTATTCGTTCATATTTTTTTTTCCTTTTAAAATTCCTTTCTTCTGACACTTTTGTCCTCTTTTTTCAAACCTCCACCCAGGTAATAAAACGAATGACGAGAAAATCACCCACATTTAGGTTTGGGAGGAATCGTTTACAGATTACTGTTTGTTTCACACAGATCTAAGATCATATTTATTTCAAATCAATGGGCAGATCCCTTGGAACAATAATTGCATTGATGGATTCACTCCCCAAATGAAATTGTGTTATATAACACCTTTTGTATTAGTTGTTGGCAGAAATTTTATGGCCTTTAATTAAGATCAGTTATTCAGCCATTGTTTGCAATTATAGATGTATCTAGCTATATTGAAAAGAGAAGTGCTCTGCTATTAAGACTCAAAAAGTAATTAACTGAATACTCTTTCAGAAAATAGCATGTCTCCATACGCGTATTTCTGTAATTATAAAGACCACTATCAAAATCTTTGGTATTTCATTGAGCATATATAGATACATGGCTTGTAGCATTAAAAGCCTTGTAAATAACTTGTATTCACGTTTAGTATTTTTTAATTGGTAAATTTTTTATTTGCTTTTTTGAAAATTATGAAGTTAATAAAAAGTTAATTTTAAGGTAGTATTTTCCATGTTGAAAACTAACAATGCAGTTGAACATACTCTTTGAATTAAATGGCACATCTTCTTAAATTCTGAAAATTGACAAGTTATATTGGAAAATGACAGGAATAAACCAGAAAAGAATATGTCACAACATTCTATTGGTAAATTCAAGGTGATTATTTTCAGTGAGAATGAATTTATAAATAACAATGAAAATATATAAAAGCCTTTTCTGATCCTAAAGAGATTTTTCTCCATTTTTCCCTTTTGGTGTCTATTTTATTTAGCCCTGCCATGCATCATGTTGATTTTATGAACACAAGTGATACTTAATTTTTAATTTGAAAATGTTTAGTATGTGCACTTACAAGCAATTATCAGAATGTGTGCTTGAACAAAAAAAGTAGCAAATTAGCTACATTTCTGCTGGTGTCACTTAATAAATACTTTGGTTACTAAGGGTAATGAACCTTGCTGTTTTATAAGATCATTACCCCATGTAAGGTAATATTGTATCAATACATACACTATATTGAAACTTCTGTTTAAATTATTCATTAGGCTCTATTTGCAATGTAAACTATTTAGAATCCATACACAACTAAATTAAAATAATTATATAATTAATGGATAGTAACCAAGAGAGAATGGTTTTGCTGCACTATTATTCTAAATATGGACTCTATATATTTGGTATGGTGTGATTACACCTAACTTTTGTAAAGTATTTGAGTAATATTTTCTTCTTTTTATTGCCAGCTTCTGATAATAAAGAAATTTTCCCAATGGGCTGAGATATGTGAACTTATCTTCTAAAAAGAAAATATTGCCGGGAGTGAGGGAGGAGAGGGTATAATCTAGTTCTACACTGTCCATTTGCTTTATATGAAGGCTTTGATTTCCAAAATTGACTGCTTGATAAATATTTAAATTATACAGAATAATGTCTGCATAGAATAAATTTAAGTATACAAGAGCCTTAAAGTGAAAAAATGAACTTTTTGACTGCCTTAAATATGACTTCCTCCTCCAATTCAGGCATACTAGTTTTTTTCCTTGGGTCTGTTGATTAATTAATGCCTTAATCGTGATCTAATGTTTTTGAAGTACAGAAACTCAAAGAGTCTTTTAGAGCTTTTAATTTTACATAATGAATGGAAATTTAAGTATTAACGTTTAAAACATGATTGTACATTGGTAATTTAAATACTTATTAACAGGATAATCTGGGTGCACTAATGTGTTATACATACATGACTGTTAACATTCTGTGGTTATTTAAGGTTTTTTATTATTTTGTATAACAAATTATCCAGGATGCTGGACTTTATGACTATAATGTGACCTCTAAGGACCAAGTTGCATATTTAATACTGAGTACAATTCAAAAATGATTCATGTTTAAAGGGAACTTTTCAAGACAAAAGGCAAATATTTTGTTTCAAAGCTACAAGCAAATTCATTCCAAGAAGTGTATAACAGTAAAACATCAGGACTACTGCAATAAAAAGTATCTAGGTCAGTGATTTGCTTAACTGCATTCATATTTTTACATCCACTTTACCTTTCAAAGCAAGAATATTTTATAAAACTGAAAGAAAACTTTGTTAAGCAGGTGCTTAAAGGCATATAAAGTTTTATTTATAACAAGTTTATTTCCTTTCCAAGGAAAGGACCCTGAAGGGAGGAGGGCCAGGGAGTTTCCTAGCTCTGCTGATAAACTAATCAATGCTTTGTCAAGTCTTCCAAGTTTTCACTGTAAATAATACACCTAACAATGTGATTGTGCTATTGTCTGAGAGGGAATGAATAAATATACTAATGTGTTAAGTATTTCATGATAACACAGTTTTCACTGATACTATGAAATCTTGACTTTTCCAGCCTTGCAAAATATCCTACTGAATAAATCACTTTAAATATGGAGTACAGGTGGGCACTATGTGAACTGGTTCTGGTCAGTTTATTATTGTAGAAATTGATAGGTGTACCAAATAAACTCTATGCACATCAAATAATTGTCTTCTTATTTCTTTCAAGAAATAGGAATTTGGGGATTATTTAAAGCCCTTAGGAAATAATTTGTTACATTTGAAAAGGTAAAATTCAGTCTCAATAATTAATGTTGGCTTTTGGGGGGAAAATTAATATGATGCTACATATGATTGGGGTACATTGTTTGCAGATGAGTCCTTCACCCAGGAATATTGGCCTACACTCAGGTGTTCCTCCTGCCTCAGCCTCCCAAGTAGCTAGGATGACAGGTACAAGCCACCATCCTGGCTAATTTTAAAATTTTTTGTAGAAGTAGGGGTCTGACTATGTTACCCAGGCTGGTCTCAAATTCCTGGCCTCAACTGATCTCCTGCCACAGCTTCCCAAAGTGCTAGGATTTGAGCCATGAGCTGTGAGCCACCATGTCCAGCCACAATCTTTTCTTTTATTATTCATTTAGTAAAAGTTCAGAAGACTAAGAGGCAGGGTTTATTTCTTCCTTTTTAAATAAAGCCACACATGATAATCTGGTAGCATGATATCATACTACCTTCACTGAAGTTTTGAGCCTTTTGATAAGGTTTCTGTCCTTACTACTGACTTATTTCAAGATCCAGACATCAAGAATCAAACACCACTCACCCCTTCACCCTCCTGTCTTCTACCAATCTAGGAAGAATTGAGAAAAGATATTTCTTTACCGTCTAGCACTATCAACACCACTTTGTGTTTCTATACCTTGAAGTAAACTGCCTCTACACTTGAAACCTAATATGATTAATAATAATATTGCATTATCATTGCATAAATAATAGATGTCTTTAACTCTCTATCATTTTATAACACAGCAAGCATGTAACATTTCTGAAAACATAATGCAAAATAAAGAACTAAAGATACTCCACTTTGTGTTATAATGTATCACATGGGAATGAAATAATCTAAATTCTTGTTTAGCAAGTCTCCTGACTGCAGTTTATGTCCAGGTAGGAAACATCATTGAAAGCAAATGGCCAAAAAAGCTACCAGCTGTCTTTATACTCTTCAGATTTTCTACCAGAAACCATAAGCACTCACTCTTGAAATCCAGTTTCCTTCCACCTGGGAGGAAGAGTTTTTCCCTTCTCAGAATATGGTAATCTGCCCCATGTGACTGTGGGATCAGCTAGGAAAATACATTGTATACTAGGTACTTTAAAAAGTCTTATTGATAAGAAGTTAGAAACATGACTTGATTTAAAGCATTTTCAGGCCGGGTGGCTGATGCCTCCTAGCACTCTGGGAGACCAAGCCAAATGGATTGCTTGAGGTCAGCAGTTCAAGACTAGCCTGAGCCAAAGCAAGACTCCATCCCTACTAAAAATAGAAAAAACTAGCCACGAGTCACGGTGGGCGCCTCTAGTCCCAGCTATTCCAGAGGCTAATGCAAGAGCATCTCTTGAGTTCCGGAGTTTGAGGTTGCTGTGAGCTATCATGACACCATGACACTACCCAGGGCAACAGAGTGAGACTCCATCTCAAAAAAGTATTTTCAATTATTTCAAAATAAGACTTCCTACAGGATAAATCTTGTTTGCTAAGTGTATCTGAAATGAATACAGTTTGAATAGTATTCCCAGTCAACAGAATTGTACACTATCAACATCAGAAATGACTTTAGGGACATTCAGTCTTAATTCCCATCCAATACTTGGTTCCCTAGGTAACATTTCCAACACCCATTCCAGAAGGTAGAACTCTTCAGCTCAGAATATAACTCAGGCACATTCCTAAACTGTTTCCAAAGATCATCTTCCTGAATTGGCTGAAATCTTCACTTTAATTTCTACTTAGAGGTACAATTCTGTTCCCTGGAACTACTGAGTCATTAAATGAGTAATTTAGCTTTTCTCTCTCTTTTTTATTAGAGACAGAGTCTCATTTTGTCACCGTTGGTAGAGTTGGTAGAGTGCCATAGCATCACAGCTCACAGCAACCTCCAGCTCTTGGGCTTAGACAATTCTCTTGCCTTAGCCTCCTAAGTAGCTGGGACAACAGGTGCCCGCCACAACACCTGGCTATTTTTTGTTGCAGTTTGGCTGGGGCTGGGTTCAAACCCACCACTCTCGGTATATGGGGCCACATCCTACTCACTGAGCCATAGGCACCACCCTTGAGACAGACTCTTGTTGCCCTTGGTAGAGAACCCTGGCATCACAGCAACCTCAAACTCCTGGGCTTAAGTGATTCTCTTGCCTCAGCCTCACAATTAGCTGGCACCCACCTCGACACTGGGCTGTTTCTTTAGAGACAAGGTCTTGCTCTGACTCAGGCTGGTCTCAAACCTGTAAGCTCAAGCAATCCACCCTCCCTGGCCTCCCAAGTGCTGGGATTACAGGCGTGAGACACTATGCCCAGCTGTAATTTAGCTTTTTCAGATAAATTTCATCCCATGCTACAAATTTAATACACTTCTATTACTCTACAAGTACAAAACGGGAAGGCTTGTGACAATATGGTACGAGATATCCCTACCTAGTCCACAACTGTATCAGTGAGAGGAATTTAAATTCTAAAGAGAAATCACACATCAGTCCTTACCACTGAAAGCTATGAACAGTAAGGAGTTAACTCCTTCTGAATACATAAGAAATACAGGATTCCAAATGCTTATCTTGTAGTGCTCAGTTGTGAAAATTCATATGTAAATTCCTAACAAAACACATGTGTTTCCTTATCTTTAAAATACCATCCCTTTTGCTCAAGAATTGTCAAGAAGATGAGGTCTCCACTGCAATTTATTATTCATTATTTTTACATCTTTTTCATGAAGAGAATATTTTTAAAATACCCTTATTTAAAAGACAGTCTCAGGCATTATTGCTCCAAATAACTGACATTTACTACCAAAGTTCTGAGTAAGAATGTCACTGAGATTCTTTCCTCTTACTTTTTTTTAAATAACACTGATGAACTAATGGAAGCAATTTCCCTTCTTGGTGAAGCCTATGAGTGTCAGTTGCACCTCCAATAAAAGTTCCATTGACAAATATTCTTGGAACCTATTGGACAAAAAAAGGTTGATTAGGCATTGCCCACATCAGAACTGGAAGATCATTTCACAGAACAATAATAGACATTCACACTGTGGGTACCTCTATGAGCCAGGCACCACACTAAGCTCTTCCACAAATTCTCCCTTTCAATCTATACAACCCTTGAGGTAGATATTATTTGGGACAAAAATCAGGCCCAGGAACTTGCCCAAGGTCACAGTGATAAACGCAGTAAATGACAGAACTGGGATTCAAATCCAGGACAATTTAATTCCAAAACATTTTTTCCTAATCACTGTGATATATAAAAGGTAAACTAAGCAGTCTAATTATTAGTAATGTTTAAGCGCTTAGGTGTCACTTGGTTTATTTTTTTTTGAGACAGTCACTTTGTTGCCCCAGGCTAGAGTGTTGCTAGTTCACAGCAACCTCAAAGTCCCGGGGTTCAAGCAATCTTCCTGCCTCAGCCTCATAAGTAGCTGGGACTATAGGCACCCAGAACAAAGCCCAGCTAATTTTTCTATTTTTAATAGAGACGGAGTCTGAACCTTGCTCAGTCAGGTCTCAAACTCCAGAGCTCAAGCAATCTTCCCACCACAGCCTCCCAGAGTGCTTAGATGATCGGCATGAGCCACCGTGCCGGCCTACATTTGTTTACTAAAGGGGAAGAGTGGACTATGAACTTCCTCCAAGCACATATAAAGAAGAAGGAACATGGCAACACTGTATATTTTTCTGATGATTCATATTATAGACAAAACTACAAATGTCAGGAGTCTTAAAAACATGGAGTATTAAAGCACTCCTATTAGCATAGTACTCGAAGGCCAAGCCCTGGTCTGTGTTGTCCAAGTAAAGGGAGGAAGGATACTTGTATCCTGAAGAACTCCAAGACGACATTCAAGCTCCATAGACAAGCTCTGATGACACCATTACCCGACTTGTTCCAGTGAAAACACAGATATATACACCCATACACACAAAGTAAGAATAAAAACAAAAGGAATTAACTCTGCTGTTTCCTATTCTAAGAATCAAGTTCCCAGATCTGTAGTCTCTTCATCAATATAAGATAGTCAAAGGATAGCTCATTTTCCTATACCTAAGAGTCTAAGCTCTAGGGAATCCAGGCCACAAGCTATTAAGGAAGAATAGCACCATGGAGTGTATACTCACAGTTCTGGCACCAGTCATTTTGTAAAGAGCATCTTGAAATTGGCTTCCATATTCAAGCATGTCCAATTCCACCACTTTGTAATTAACATTCATGTCATGGAAAAGCTTTTTTGCCATTTTACAGTAAGAACAAGATGTTTTTGAGAAAATCACTACGCAATGATCAGAAATTGTTTCCTAAAATCAAAAAAAAAATCACTTTAACTCTACACATTACCTAAAATATCATAATATTCTATAAAGGGTATAGATTTTTTAAAGTGTTTTTTTGTTTGTTTTTCAGAGACAGAGTCTCACTTTATTGCCCTTGGTAGAGTGCTGTGGCATCACAGCTCACAACAACCTCCAACTCCTAGGCTTAGGCGATTCTCTTGTCTCAGCCTCCTGAGTAGCTGGGACTACACGTGCCTGCCACAACGCCCCCGATTTTTTATTGCAGTTTGGCCGGGGCCGGGTTTAAACTTGCCACCCTCAGTATATGGGGCCAGCGCCCTACTCACTGAGCCACAGGTGCCACCCGAAAGGGTGTAGATTTTGAAGTCTCATGATTCAGGGCTCAAGCTAAGTCTCTATCATCTGTTGTCTCATGTGTAGACTGAGGATATTATTCATTTGAAAGGGATGTTATTAGGAAAAAATCATTTAAAACAGGTATTACCTGGAATAGAATAATAAGGATAATAACCATAGCAAATTCATATTCAGAAACATTTCTGTATGCTAGCCATTACTCTCAACATGTAACCAGCCCATTTAAACATCACTACAGTCCTGAGATAGGTCCTATTATTACCACCACTTTGCAGACGAGGAAAGTGAAGTACAGAGGAAGATAAATAACTTGCTCATGTCCTCAGCTAACAAGCAGGAGAGCTGGGATCTGAACCCAGCAAATCTGGCTCTGCGATCCAGGTACTTATTCTCTGATACAGTACTTCTCCAATACTCAGTAGGTGTTCGGAAGCAGTTAACCCCTTACCTGATGCAACTTTTAATGGTGGGAGATGAAGTGTGAGCTCTCTTTAAAATATAAGCCTTTCACTAATCCAGGCATAAACCTCAGCATACTCTTCCACTGCCATCCCTTCCTATATCTTTATAGTGCAAAAGCTGTTACTGTATTTATAAGGTATTCTTGTACCATTGGTCCTAGAAAAGCTGCTTCTCGAAATGCTGAGTCAGTGACGTTGAGACAGAGGTCAAAGAGAGTACTTTTAAAAAGCTTTCTCAGATGATTCTTATGTCATCATCCTGGAAGAGAAAGAAACCAGTCTCCAGGCCTTTACTGCAAATCACCATGAGATTTTGCTATGCATGTGCATCACCTGTGAAGGTTATTTTGTTTTGTTTCTTGTTTCCAGATAGATCAATGCCTATGTCCTTTACGAAATATTGAATGGTTAGGTTCACTAGCCAGGCATTTTTCTCGTCTGTTCTTAAGTGGTGGATGTCACAGCAGCATCTTCAAGATGAAGGCAAAAGAACACAAAGTACAGTACCCATATAGAGTACTTATGATGTACCCACCCTTGGGTGTCAGAAGGGTCCTAAAGAGTCTAGCTCTCTGCAAGCTGGTCAATTTTTATTCTTTCCCCTTCTGCTTACTCATAATATTTAGTATAAAAGTCTACCCCAAGGAGAGTCATCCATACCAGAGATGTATTAATGAATCCATTTTACAAATGACAAAACTGAGACTGAGATTTATAATACTGAGATTTGACCCAACCCTGCCTCAATACCAAAGCCAGTGCCCTTCCCTCCACCACACTGCTTCACGTTAGAGGCACAAAGAGACCATTATTAGAGAGAGGTGAGCATCTCTGGTGCTGATACATAGTAAAAACCAGGGGTCCTCAAACTTTTTAAACAGGGGGCCAGTTCACTGTCCCTCAGACTGTTGGAGAGCCAGACTGCACAACCCGGGACGAGTTGGCTGCTAAGCAGGACAGGCAGTGGTGGCAAAAATACCCGGCAGGCCAGATAAACGTCCTAGGTGGGCTGCATGTGGCCACGGGCCGTAGTTTGAGGACACCTGAAACACTGACAAAGAGATTCCAAAGTGAGCTGACACTCAAGATGACAGTGTTAGGGTTTCTTGAACCCTCTTCCCTTCTTTTCTGAAGCTCATCTTTATATTTTATGACACTGTTATTTTTATTTTTAAAAAGGCAATTCCCATTACCAGATGTGGTAGTAATTTTAGCACTCTGGGAAGCTAAGTCCAGAAGATTGCTTGAGCTCAGGAGTTTAAGACCAGCCTGAGCAAGAGGGAGACCCCATCTTTACTAAAAATAAAAAAAAAAAATTAGCGGGGTGTCATGGAGCATGCCTATAGTGTCAGCTACCTGGGAGGCTGAGGCAGGAGGGTTGCATCAGCCCAGGAGCGTAAAGCTGCGGTGAGCTATAATGACACCATTGCACTCTACGTGGGGAGTCAGAACAAGAGTCTGTCTAAAAAATAAAAAAAGGCAATTGGCAATTTCCTCAAAATAGATTTCTAGTATTACTGTTACATTCAATGACCGTATGTATAGTCAAATCAATTAAAAGCAAAATTTATTTTTATGTAGTAGTAGTGCCTGGTAAACAAGAGAAAGAAAAAAATGAGTATATCTTATAGGCTGCAAGGGAAGAAAAACAAACATATAAGAGAAATTTTCTGAGGCAGAATTAACTAAGCTTTGAAGTAAAAGAGAAGAAAACAAGAGAACACAGCTGTGTTTAATATCAGCAGTGGCTCACGCCTGTAATCCTAGCACTCTGGGAGGCCAAGATGGATGGACTGCCTGAGCTCACGGGTTCAAGACCAGCCCAAGCCAGAGACCCCCATCTCTAAAAAAAATAGCTGGGTGCTGGGGTAGGTGCCTATAGTCCCAGCTACTTGGGAGGCTGAGGCAAGAGAATCACTTCAGCTCAAGAGTTTGAGGTGGCTGTGAGCTGTGACACCATGTACTCTACCAAGGGTGACAAGTGAGACTCTCTCTCAAAACAGTAAAAATAAAAATACTGAGAGGACTCTTTATGAAGTAACTACTATATACAAGT
Source organism: Otolemur garnettii (assembly GCF_000181295.1). NCBI lineage: Eukaryota > Metazoa > Chordata > Mammalia > Primates > Galagidae > Otolemur > Otolemur garnettii. The sequence continues at coordinate 1,944,518 of NW_003852411.1, read as the reverse complement.
TTTATGTTGGAGAAGAAAGCTGTTAAACAGCTTCCCAGGGCAAAATCAAATAGGATCCCCAGCTCCAGACAGCTGGACAGGTATCAGCAGTAGACCTGAGGTGAACAGTCAACCACATAGATTCAACTTAGAGGAACTCAACACTTCATCAAGACTAAATCTCATAAGTTTTTTTTTTTTTTTCCCTTGAGAAAGAGACTCACTCTGTTGCCCTAGGTAGAGTGCCATGGCATCACAGCTCACAGCAACCTCAATTTCCTGGGCTTGAGCAATCCTCTTGCCTCAACCTCCCAAATGGCTGGAACTATAGGCGCTTGCCACAACACCCAGCTAGTTTTTATATTTTTAAGTAGAGACAGGCCCTCATTACTCACGCGGTTTCCTGAGCTCAAGCAATCCACCCACCCACATCAGCCTCCTAAAGTACTGCCCTGCCAAGCTAATTAATTTCTATTAACAAAATGATCTAGGACTAGTTACATGGATTATTTTGATAGTATATTTTTAAATGAAAAATAATTTAGTAATTCAGGTGCTAAATTATATCATACCCAGATACTGAGTGAGCATAATAAATGTGTAAAACAATTCTTTTCCCACAGAGAAAAGTTTTTTCCTACATGTCCCACATCACTTACCTGGATCTGGTTCATTGGAGCAGATGTTGACTTCCCCAAAGATGATGACGTACTGCTCCCCATCCTAAAAGGAGTTAAAAGGGTCAGTGGAGTTTACTAAGCATTGACGATAATTCATCACCCGTTCCACTCGAAGAAGATCTTATATACAAATATATCCAAACTTCCAGAATAGACAAAAAATGTACCTTTTGTCAGTACAAAAGGGTTTACTAAGTACTTGTTTACTAAAACCAAAAAGGCCCAGATAATATTCAACTGGTTTTCCAATGCCCTAAATTATTTAATAAAGTTGTATTTACTGTGTTTAAAGCCCATCACACTTTCACTGATGGCCATTAACTTTCAAATAACGTGCCATAGTTATTGGATATATGACCTGACAATTGGTTTAAAAATAGTTTCCATTCTCTTATTAAAACATGCCAAAATTCCATGAATGTTCTGTGAAGCAGAGAACCTAAAAATATTTAAAGATTTTAAGGAAACTAAGGTATCTTAACCACAACGGTTCACAGCTCCAAATATTCCAGTCTATAAAGTGGATACAGTAATGACTCTCATCTCTCAGGGAGTTTTGTAATTAAATGAACTGGAATACAGAATGTAGAACAGTGCCTTACACATAGTAAATGTTCAATAAAGTCCGACATCCCTACAATGATATTTCCTCCTTACTGGGCCCCTCATTATCTCAGTATTCATTATACAAAACCTAGCCATAGAGAGCTTGTAAAAGGAAGGATTCATTGTCAGGAAAATTTTCATTAAAAAACAGATCAGTTTAACATCATCAAATCTCTCTCTTTAGTCCTCGAACCTTTCTTTCCCCATCTACTCATCTTTCTAGGTCAGGCAGGCCCTACAGCATTGTTGGAACAGTACCAAATACCATAACGCAAACTGCACAGTAAAATTACAAATCATACAATAGGATATAAGATATAGCATGGTTCCACAGAGAATCACTCAAATATCTAAGGAACAAAAGAGATTTGAAGCTTCAAATATTTTCCAAAATATCCTTATGATTATGTTGCAAAACTCAAATTCTGACAGAAAAATTTCTCTCTCCAAATCAACACTTTAGTCATTCATTAGTGAATGCATTTAAATTTAAAATTTCTAAAAATATAAAAGTAAGCTAGTTTTTATAACTTTTTTTTTTCACTTTTTTCAAAGGTCCCAACTCTTTTGTAATGACATAACATGAAATCTCAGTCCTGTTTTAAGTGAGTCCACTCGAAATGGCTTTTCCTCGTCTATGCTATCCTTGGATGAGGTACATCTGCGCTGTACAGCAATTTCCCTTCAGTTTCAGCTACCCAAGGTCAACTGTGGTTGCAAACTAGTAAATCAAAAATTCCAGAAATAAATCATTAATGTTTTCAGTTGTAAGTAGCATGATGAAATTCCATGTCATTTAGCTCTCTGAGCCTGGGATGTGGATCTTCTGTTTGTCCGGCATATCCACACTACACACCCCGCCCACCCATGTCACTTAGTAGCCCTCTGCATGTTAGGATCCACTGTCACAGTACGGCAGTCCTTGTGTTCAAGTAACCCTTAATACTTAATAATGACCCCAAAGGAAAGAATAATGATGCTGGTAATTAGGCTATCCAAAAAAGAAGCCCTGAAGTGTTTCCCTTAAGTGCAAGGGTGACTGCACTTAAGGAAAGAAAAAAAAAAAAAATCACATGCTGAGGTTACTGAGATACTTAGTACACACAAATCTTCCCTCTGTGAAATTGTCAAAAGGAAAAGAACTTTGTGCTAATTTTGCCATCACACTTCCACCTGGAAAAGTTATCTCCACAATGGGGAAGTGCTTAGTTAAGGCTTTAAACTTACGGAGACATGAACAGAAAACATATTCCAGCTGATGGCCATGTGCTACACCCGAAAGCCTTGAGCATCTACAAAGATTCAGCAAGGGATCTCTTCAGACAAGAGTTTTATTAAAACAACTGTCCTGGCTTGGCGCCTGTGGCTCAAGCTGCTAAGGTGCCAGCCACATACACCTAAGGTGGCGGGTTCGAATCCCCAGCCCAGGCCTGCCAAACAACAATGATGGCTGCAAGCAAAAAATGGCCAGGCGTTGTGGCGGGCGCCTGTAGTCCCAGCTACTAGGCTGAGGCAGGAGACTCGCTTGAGCCCAGGAGTTGGAGGTTGCTGTGAGCTGTGATGGCATGGCACTCTACCCAGGGGGATAGCTTGAGGCTCCATCTAAAAAAAAAAACTGTCCTACTTTATTGTTACTGTTAACTTCTTATTCTACCAAATTTAAAAATTAACCTTTACCAAAGGTACATATATATAGGGAAAAAATAGTACATACAGAGTTCAATACTATCTGTGGTTTCAAGCATCCACTAGGGGTCTTGGAATGTGTCTTCCAAGGACAAAGGGCGACTACTGATTACTCACACACTTCAAGGAAAGAAGCCATCACCTTATTTTATAACAAAGAAGACTAAGAAAGACAGTAACTACTGCAAGTAAACCTTTTTTTTTTGATACAGAGTCTCAATCTATCACCCTAGGTTAGAGTGCCTTGATGTTACAGCTCAGACCAACCTCAAACTCTTAGGCTTAAGCAATTCTCTTGCCTCAGCCTCCCAAGTAGCTGGGACTACAGGTGCCTGCCACAACACCCAGCTATTTGTTGTTGTTGTTTGTTGCAGTTGTCATTGTTGTGTTTTAGCTGGCTGGGCAGGGTTCTGGTGCTACATGGCTGTAGCAGCCCTAAACATTTTAACATTATAACTACCCTATGTTTACAATCTATTGTTTCTTGCTTCCCAACAGATTAGCAAGAAAATCTGTAAAACAAAAAAAGTCCTGTGTGCTTAACTCAGAAAGGGGTGAGGGCAAGTGAGCTAGGGAGACTGCAGCCAACTTGGGAGGAGGATGCCATTGTAAGGAAAAAGCAGGCTGAGTCCCTGAATCCTAAATCAGAAAAGAAAAGGTTGGGCGGCCCTGGCCTGGACCTAAGCAACAGCTTTGGTGGAGTAAGTGGGCAGCGCTGACCTGGACCCAAGTCGGCAATCTGTATCTGGTTTATCAACTGAGAAAACAAGTCTTTCTCAAGTCCAGCATTTACTGTCCTTCCCAAACCATGTGTCACAGCATTTATTCTTTTTAGAAACCCATTCTAGTGATGGCATTTTTAATTTATTTTCCACAGCACTTACTATCAAAACCAGAGCTCCAGTAGAACTTTAGTAAGAGAAGATTTTCTTGGATAGCGAGAGGAGCCAGAAGGTGCACTTTGAAATTCTACCCTGTTCCCAGACAAACAAAAGAGAAAATTTCTGGAAGGCACCCTTTCCCTTCATTTTCTAGTTGACCTTTGTGAAAGTTTATCACCTATTAAGGAAAGATGCATCACCTGACGACGTACGAAGCACCAGCTATTCATAATACTTTTAAGGAGCGCCTACTATGAGCTAGGCAAAGTCCTATAAGCCCCAGGGACACAAATCAGAAAAAAACACTACCAGATCTCAAGGACCTGTCAAATAGTTGACACCACGTGATTAGCGCATGGCGGGGTGTGTGTGTGTGTGTGTGTGTGTGTGTGTGTGTAACTCTCTAACTTGCAGTTACGACTTCCTACTGTCTTACAAAACTGGCAGGAGCTGCCAGATCAAGGTTGGGAGAGGTCCCAGGAGCAAGGCCTGTGGCAGGCGCGAGGATGCGAACCGACAGGACCCCAGGGAACCGCCGCGCGGGCGTGGGAGGTTGCAGCAGCTGTCAGCGCCGCGGGTGCCACACGCAGCCGCGGGTATTCCAAACAAGGAAGGGCAAGGACAGCTCCTGGTCTAGCCAGAGGCGCTATCAACACAATTGCAGTTGCAGTCCCCAGCGTCAAATCTTTGGCCTTTAGTAGGAATCGTCACCTTCACTTCCTGCGCTAGGATTGCCAGGTTTAACAAATAAAAATGCAGGAGGGCCGATTAAATTAGAATTTCAGATAAATAGATAATAACTCTTTTCGTTTTAAGTGCGTCCAGTGCAATATGTGAGACATACTCAGCTGAAAAACCATTCACTGTTAATCGGAAATTCCAATCTATTAGGGTAGCTTGTGTTTAAGACGTTCACAGCGGGATGGTTCAAGAACACGACTCGTGTTTTCAACCCGATGGTCACAGGAGTCTTAATTAAGTTTACACAACCTAGGCTCGGGGCACCCCTGTCTCCCCACCCTTCCAGGGACTCGCCTTGTCAGGACTCCGGGCCCACACGCAGATGCGGCTCGAACTCTGGCGCCAGAACCAAGGGCCGCCCCAGCCCACCGCTTTATGCAGATGCCGCCATCCCGCCCGGCCAGCCCAGCCTGCTCTGCCCGTACCCCGCGGCCGCCGCTCCCGTAGCTCCCGCCGCCCCGCCGGGCCGGCCTGTCCAGCAGCTCCGGCTCCGAATAAGGCGCACCCCGACCAACGCCGCGCTGCGCCAGTACATGGTCCGGTCCTGCAGCAGCCGGCAGCCCACAGGCTGGTACCGCGGCG
>NW_003852411.1:1932858-1939183 GCF_000181295.1 Otolemur garnettii | reverse complement strand
GGCGAGTCCCGCCCACTTGTGAAAGACGCCTGCGCTGCGGACCGCGCGCGTTCCTCCAAGCCCCGCCCCTGCTTCTTTTAGGGTTAGACGCGCTAACAAAGGTTCCCGGGCACGTGGAAATAGTGCCTGAAGATTGTGGTCAACGTTCTGGAGCAATGGAGAAGAAAAAAAAAAAATGACCGTCCCAAACAGAATCAAAGTGCCTCACGTGTTTCCAGCTTCCTGTCAGACAGGTTTCTGTGTGGATGAACTAAACGCTTCAATATGTCATCTTTTTGTTTTCAGTATGTCACCTTACAATTAGTCATCCATCAGGAACCCACGTAAACCATGGGCACATTGGGCTATACACTCAGAATTAAAAGAGAAAAGCAATCCAGTGTTGGACGTTTATTCCAAGCAACACAAAGATTGTGGCTTCAAAATAAAAAATTAGAAAACTAGAAAATGAAGTAGCTTCGGCTACTTTTTAAAGTACTACGGCTTTAAAAATGGGCCAGTTCCCCTAATAACCAGATTGTTTAAGCCGCTCAGTGATGGCAATAATAGATCTTTGTGTCGCTATATAAGGTCAGGTGGATCACTGAGAAGCTGAAATTTACTGAATTCAAAGGTCAAATGGCATATCTAAAATTCTAAACAATTATCATAACATTCCAAACCTTTTTCCTGATTCTTCATGTTCAACTAAGTACATGTATAAAATTCATGTTACCAACATACAAAACTAGAACTTATGTTTCTGAAAGTTCTTTTCCTACTTCCAAATGGGCTATGTTTGATTACTTCATAAAAGAATGGAAGTTAGTTGCCAAAGCAAATACTCCCAGAGGGCGTGAAGTCATTATTCATAAATCCAAATTTATCTTTGAAAATTAGGTATGTTACCTATCTATAGCATTCTATTTTTTTTCTATCAATAAGGGGTTATTTGGGATATTTACTATGTTGTTTTGCTCTGAAGTAAAATTTGACTTTAGTGTCTCAAATTGTTTTACAAAATAAAGACCATCAAGAGGTGAAATAAGCATGTCACAATTGATAATACTGTATAGAGACTCTATATCAAGCACAGAATTCACTGGCCAGATTTTTTTTAAAGGATTCCAAAAAGCAAGTACTTCAGACAGAAGTGTTATGCCTGAATTAAGTGACATCTTTTGATAAATATATTAATGACTTTCAACATCTTTGTGCTTCATGGAGTGACTTACAGAATTGATGATTTTTGGTTACAGATATAATGATTACAATAGCACATTAAGAAATATGTTGACAGAGTTGCCAGGGGCTAGAGTTGGAGAAGATGTTAGTCAATGGTAGGAATTTCAATTATGCAAAGTTCCAGAGGGCCAATATACCACAACATGACTGTAGTTCAGAAATGTGTATTGTATACTTGAAATTTTCTGAGAGCAGATTTTCAGCATTCTCAGAAAAAAACAAAAGGAAATGGTAAATATGAGATGTGATGGAAATATTAATCAGTTAATTGTGGTGATTATTATATAATGTATACTGCTGGTATAGTTAGAATATTTGTCCACTAGAAAACTCATGTTAAAATTTAATCTCCAGTGTGTCAGTATTGAGAAGTAAGATCTTAAGAAGTGATTGGGTTGGCTCAGCGCCTGTGGCTCAAGTGGCTAAGGTGGCGGGTTCGAATGCAGCCAGGGCCCACCAAACAACAATGATGGCTGCAACCAAAAAATAGCCAGGTGTTTTGGTGGGTGCCTGTGGTCCCAGCTGCTTGGGAGGCTGAGGCAGGAGACTGGCTTGAGCCCAGGAGTTGGAGGTTGCTGTGAGCTGTGTGCCACAGCACTCTACCCAGGGGGACAGCTTGAGGCTCTGTCTCAAAAAAAGAAGTGATTGGGTTATAAGAGCTAGCCCTTGAATGAATAGATTAATGGATTAATGAGTTATCATAGGAGTGGAGCATGTGGCTTTATAAAAAAGAGAGTCCTGAGCCAGCTGGTTACACATGATGCCCTGCAGACTCCCCACCAGCAAAGAAGGCCCTCATCAGATGCAGCCTCCATTACTATAAGAAATAAACTTTGTTTCTTTAAAATCTACTCAGCTTCAGATATTCTGTTATAAGCAACAAAAAACAAAGACATATACATATATTTATTAAAATTAAATAAGTAGTCTGTGCATAGTGGCTCATGCCTATGATCCCAGTACTTTGAGAGGGCAAGGCAGGGAATCACTTGAGGTCAGGAGTTCAAGAGCAGCCTGAGTAAATGCAAGATCCTCTCTCCACAAAAAATAGGAAAATTATCCAGGAGTGGTGGTGTGTGCCTCTAGTCCCATCTACTTGGGATGCTCAGGCAATAGGATCACTTCAGCCCAGGAGTTTGAGGTTACAGTGAGCTGTGATAATGCCTCTACACTCTAGCTGGGGCAACAATGCAACACACTTTCAAAAAGGGAAGGGAAGGGAAGCTAGAAATTTAATAACATTTGTTAGAACAAAAGGCTGATAATTTTCAGGAAGAAAGGAACTATAATCTTTGTATTCATATTGAGTTAGTTAAATTAAAATCTAATTATTTCTACAATGCAAATGTAAGAGAGAGGAGAGCAATACTCTAGGAGGGTAATCAAACTCTTGAATCAATAATATTACATAAAATAGCTAACATGTCCGGCGCTCCCTATATGTCTTATTGCTTTATTTTCCTCCAGAATATTTATCTCTTCTCCACATTGTATATTTGTTTCTGTATATTATGTCTTGCCCAAGGAATGTAAGTTCCAGAAAGGCAAGGGCCTATTTAGTTCACTAACAGATTCCCAGGTCCTAGAACTTTGTATACCATGTTGCAGACATTCAGTAAGTACTTGATAAATGCATGAATTATTTCATGACATTTCAGTACAGAATAGAGTTGGTGGGGTTTTTTGTTTTGTTTTTGTTTTTTGAGACAGAGTCTTGCTCTATCACTCAGGCTGAAGTATAGTGGCATCACCAGAGCTCACTGCAACCTCAAACTCCTGGACTTGAGCTTCCTCCTGCCTCAGCTTCCTGAATAATAGGACAACATGCACACAGCACCGTGACTGATTAACATTCAATTTTTTTGTAGAGATGGAGTCTCACTATGTTGCCCAGACTAGTCTCAAACTCCTGGCCTCAAGTAGTCTGCCAGCCTCAGCCTCCTTAAGTGCTAAGATTACAGGCATGAGCCACAGTACCCAGACTAAAACATAGTATTTTATTTTATTTTAGCAATCATCTGAAACAAATTCATGGCCCTCTATTGAAAAAATAATAGAATTTTTATTATAACATCTGATATAATCACTCCACTATTGTTAACTTAAAATTTTCAGTTCTATTTCGTAAGTCATAGGAAAAGAAGTATTTAACTCCAGCATTTCAGAAAATAAAAAGTTTTCTCATTAGACTGTCCAAAGTAGATCTTCTGCTTCCTTCTGTCTCAAAATATGCAAAGTGAGATAAATTCCATTAGTAGCTATTTGATGTCCCTTAAAGTGTTAAAAAAAAAAAAAAAGTTAAGGCTTGGCGCCCATAGCACAGTAGTTATAGCGTCAGCTATAGACACTGTGGCTTGTGGGTTCAAACCCAGCCTGAGCCAGCTAAAACAACAATGACAACTGCAACCAAAAAATAGCCAGGCATTGTGGTAGGCACCTGTAGTCCCAGCTACTTGGGAGACTGAGGCAGGAGAATCGCTTAAGCCCAAGAATTGGAGGTTGCTGAGAGCTGTAATGCCATGGCACTCTACCAAGGGTGACATAGTGAGACTCTTGTCTCAAAAAAAAATAGTTAAGAACACGCAGTACTTCAAAACACACACAAACACACTGCTTATTAATCAGGATCCTTACTCTTACTGTTGGATTGAAAATGTGACATTTTTGAACACGTGAAATGATTTTGTGTGAACAAAAAGCTATATTCAAGTGGAAAGGTATTAAGCATATGTGAGACAGTACCTACAGTTAAGCAACCATTAATTCTCAAACTAAAATTCTGCTATTAAGAATAAAAGTTCAAAATGCAAATTCTCTTTCAGTGATAACAGCAAAACATCCAACTGTGATATTTTTCTTCCTCTTATAATTCTTGTCATCTCATATATTTTATGCCTTTTTACTTGTTTGCCTTGATACAAGAGGAATTCATTTAGCTGGATTCTTCATTTATGTCATAGCATAGTTTTTATGTTTTTTTCAGATAACTTCATTTTAAAGTAAATAAATTAAAAACAACATTTTGTAAAAGAACACAATTATCATTCAAAACTAAAGAGCCAGTACTCACAAAGTAATTTCCAACTCTGAACATAAATGAAGACTATCCAAACGTGACCAAGCAGAGGCGATTGATTCAGACCTTCCTGTAGCAAGAGTGTTGCCACCGTAACTTTTCAGTTTGACAGCAACTCAAAGGCAGGAAAGGGAGGCAGACGGAAAGGAGAGAAGAAAGGAAAGATTGAAGTATGCCCTGACTGGAGTTTATTGGCTTGAGGAAGCTGGAGACAGGCTAGGGGAAGCATTCTCTATGACAGGTTTGGGAGCATATTGGTTTGGGCAGTCATGAACCACGTCCTCACTGTTCTGGCTTATTTGCTACAGCAGTTAGAGTCAGAGTTCTGTTGTCAAGCAGAGTCTGGCCATTTATCCATTTGTATATTCAGTCTCTTACCATTAAATGAGAGGAGTCCACAAAGAGTTAAACTCTTATTCCTGTATTCAGTAAACACTGTGGTGAATATTACAGAAATAATACTAGCATTTATGAAAATCTAGGAGAATATATAAGAAGAGAACTTAGATAAAATTTGAGGATTTTAAAAGGCAGACCAGAGGAAGTAACTTCTAAGCTGAAGTTTTTTAACAATCTTTGAGTAACAACAACAAAATCCTTAAGAACAAATTTAACATTTTTAAAGGTTTAGAACAAACAAATAAATAAAAAACAATAATATGGCGATTAGACTATGTGTATAACAGCTGGCAAAGCCTGAAATATTTTCCATCTCACCCTTTATAGAAAAAGTTCACCAATCCCTGTTCTAGAGAAAATGAAGATACCCAATTATAAAATTACCTTGATTTTTTGACAGGAACCTATGTTCAAAGCAAAGGCCCACATCTATGAATGCTCTTCAGAATTACCTGTCACAAAGTCAAAATTGATTTAAGTCTTGGCTTGATGCCCGTAGCACAGTGATTATAGTGCCAGCCACATACACCCAGGATAGTGGGTTCAAACCCAGCCCAGGCCTGCTAACCAACAATGATAACTGCAACAAAAAATAGCCAGGCATTGTAGTGGGCGCCTATAGTCTTAGCTACTTGGGAGGCTGAGGCAAGAGAATCACTTAAGCCCAAGAGTTTGAGGCTGCTGTGAGGCCACAGCACTCTACCAAGGGTGACATAGTGAGACTCTGTCTCAAAAAATAAAAAAATTGATTTAAGTCTAGTCAGGGGGTTGGGAACTTGTGGCTTTCTAGGTCCTTAAATGCAGGCCTTATGATTAAATCCAAATGTTGCAGAACAAATCCTTTTATTTTCATTAATACATTTTTCTTGACCATTTATATTTCATTTTATTTTTAAAATGAATATATCTAAAATACCAAAGAATAAAATAAGTTTCAGTGAGATGCACCTCCCAGGTTGACTGGCACAATTAAAACATGAGTAAGCCATAAGGGCTAAACTGGCACTGCTCTGCTCATGACTTCCTTCTAACTGCCCCCACCTGACTGGTGCCACTACCATACCACACAAGGCGAGCTGGCAAGAGTTTATGGAGGTGGAGAACACCAGTCTATCTTCAGATTTTTTTTTGTTTGTTTTTGAGACAGAGTCTCACTGTGTCACCCTTGGTAGAGTGCTGTGGCATCACAGTTCACAGCAACCTCAAACTCTTGGGCTTAAGCAAGTCTCTTGGCTCAGCCTCCCGAGTAGCTGGGACTATAGGCGCTATCTTCAGATTATGACAACATCACACTGTTTTTGTTTGAAGCATAATTTGTAAATTGTTGCACTGCTCAACAATTTATTAATTCTATCTGCTTAATATCCCATCATGTCAAACATGACCAAGAGAACAATGAACAAAGAAAACAGCTTTGTTAATGAGAATCAGGAATTACAATTTTATCTTGTTTCTGATGAAAATAAGAGGATTTCTTTGTTTTCTGATACTGCAATATCAACATTCAGGAAAGTCAATGCTTTGTAAGCATTAGAACACTATAAGGACCACAAGTATTTTATTTTATTTTGTTTGATTTTATTTTGAGACAGAGCCTCAAGCTGTGGGTAGAGTGCTGTGGCATCA
>NW_003852411.1:1921313-1932217 GCF_000181295.1 Otolemur garnettii | reverse complement strand
CCATTTCTTGGTTGCAGCCGTCATTGTTTGGCGGGTCCGGGCTGGGGATTCGAACCCGCCACCTTAGGTGTACGTGGCTGGCGCCCTAGCCGGTTGAGCCATAGGCGCCGAGCCACAGCTATCTCTTTGAAGGGGAATCATAATTGACTGACACCATGAATTAGCCTTCAACTTAACAAAACAACTTGATGCAATCTTTCAAAAGGAAAATATGTATTATTCAATCACATTGGATGAATCAACTGATACTGCTGACTCAGTGCAGGTTTTCTACCTATTTCAGATCGTAACTTGCTTTGGGAATTCCCCTGACTAGAATACAGGGAATAGGCCTCTTTAACAACTTTCAAGATGAACATTATGAAGTTGGACTGAATTTGGTCAATTACTAAGTGTATGTACAGATAGCAGACCTTCCATAGAAGGAAAACATGAAGACTTTATTGCACAGTAAGAGTATTAACAGATTCAGACGTTCTCATTTCTTTTGTATCAGCAAAGTCTCAGTAACAAAGATGCTATTTTAAGTGATACTTTGAAACAGGTTATATATTGTTAACTATATTCTGGTAAATGCAAGACTGCATCCTCAGTTTCCTAACATGCTATAGTTGAACAGTGATCTATTCAGTGTGGGTCTGCCATATCATTCTAAAGTGCATTGGCTATGGCAGGGATGGGTGTTGGACAAAATTTCATCTCTGCAAGAACACATAGTTAAATTTTATTAAGGAAAGAATCACCAATGTGAATTATTGAAAGATTCCTATAGCAATGAAGCATGTCTGTGCAATATCATGCCAAATCAAAGTGACATGAATTTTTCTTTGCAAGGTAAAACTAAGACTACATATGCTATGTGACAAAAAAATCCAAGCATTTAAAAAAAAAGATATTGTATTTTCAAAGCACTTCTTCAAAAGGAAATTTCAGATGATCATTTTCCCTACTTAGCAAAGGTCAGTGACGAACATGCGTGTGAGTCATTTGAAGAATACACAGCTGTTTTAGGCCTTTTAATGGAGAATATGATGAAGAGTTAATTGACTTTGTGAATCATGATATTACACTCAAATTAGCATTTCAGCTTAGTTGATATCACCGTGGCACCTAAAGAACTACAGATGGAGGCTCGGCGCCTGTGGCTCAAGCGGCTAAGGCACCAGCCACTTACACCTAAGGTGGCGGGTTCAAATCCCCAGCCCGGGCCCGCCAAACAACAATGATGGCTGCAACCAAAAAATGGCCGGGTATTGTGGCGGGTGCCTGTAGTCCCAGCTACTTGGGAGGCTGAGGCAGGAGACCCGCTTGAGCCCAGGAGTGGGAGGTTGCTGTGACCTGAGATGCCATGGCACTCTACCCAGGAGGATAGCTTGAGGCTCTGTCTCAAAAAAATAAATAAAATAAATAAATAAATAAAAGAACTACAGATGGAATTGATTGAGCTCTCAGTATATGACATTTTAAAGTTCTTGGTTCTGGGTCGTGCCCGTAGCTCAGTGGGTAGGGTTTCAGGATTTGGCCTGAAACTGGGCTGCAGGTTTCAGCCCGGGCCAGCTAAACATCAATGACAACTGCAACAACAAAAAAATAGCCGAGCATTGTGGCGGGCACCTGTGCTTGGGAGGCTGAGGCAAGAGAATCAATCAAGTAAGCCCAAGAGTGAGGTTGCTGTGAGCTGTGATACCACAGCACTCTACCCAGGGCAACACAGTGAAACTCTGTCTCAAAAAAAAAAAAACAAAGTAATTGGTGCTAAGAAAGATCCAACTCAAATATGGAAATATGCAGAATACCCATGCCTACAACAACGTGCCCAAACAATGCCTTTTTGATTTTCGACTACTTACGTACGGTTGCAAATCTACATTATCCTACCTAACCCAAATCAAGATGCCGCTAAATGACTGATACTCACCTAAAGGATCAACTGAAACTGTGGACCTCCATGCTGCAAACTATTCAAATGCTTTCCAACCAAAAGCGGACACAACAAAGTCATTAAAAGGTTGGTTAACTTTAAAATTAACAAATATGTTTCATTTTTTGAAATTGTTAAGTACACAGTAGAATTTTACAAACTAATGTATGCTTAAAGTATAGCTAATGTAAATTTCTTAAATGTGATTTTATATGATTATAGCTCAACTAATTCGGTCTTCCAACATGGAAAGTTTCCCCACCCCTGGTCTAGTCTAACACCCTCTTACAGAAATATTACACAAGACATGCAGAATGCGCTATCCCCCTTAGAGCAAACCGTCAATAACCCAACTCTGCTTGACTAAGAAATGTGTGTCAAGAACAGGGTTCAGCAAAATGGGGCCAAGTCCTGTCCGGGGCCTGTCTTTGTGTGGTCTAATAGCTAAGAATGACTTTTGCACTGTAAAGGGTTGTTTCAAAACAAACAAAGGACCTGTGACAGAGATTATGAACCCTGAAACGTTTACTATTTGGCCCTTTATAGAAAAAAGTTGCCACCCTTGTTCAACAACTGTGAAGAATATGAGATTTTATTCTATATGCAAAGTGACATGTTAGTTTTTGCCACAGTTTCATGAATATATTTTTTCTTTTCTTTTCTTTTCTTTTTTTTTGAGACAGAATATCACTTTATTATTTTCAGTAGAGTGCCACGGCATCATAGCTCACAGCAACCTCAAACTCCTGGGCTCAAGCAATTCTCTTGTCTTAGCCTCTTGAGTGGCTGGGACTACAGGCGTCTGCCATAATGTCTGGCTATTTTTAGACATGGGTCTTGCTCAGGCTGGTCTCTGTGAGCTATGGCAATCCAAGAATTGTTGATGTTTCATGAATATTGTCAAATACACAAGAATTTTGGGTCGAGGGTGATGCCTGTGGCTCAAAGAAGTAGGGCACTGGCCCCATATACTGGAAGTGGCAGGTTCAAACCTAGCCCTGGCCAAAAACTGCAAAAAAAATTGGGGGGTCAAAGATAATAACTTTTCATTAATGAAAGCAGTGGCCAAAGTCTCTGCAGATCTGCACTGGGTTCCTGAGCCCCAGTTGCAACAAGAAGAAAGTGGCAGGTGAGATAACACCAGGATACCCAGTGAGAGATATAGTGGAAAGCTCAGTAGGTGCTGCAGGTGGGATGATAAAAGAACTTGTCGGCTTGGCACCTGTGGCTCAAGTGGCTAAGGCGCCAGCCACATACACCTAAGGTGGCGGGTTCGAATCCAGCCTGGACCCGCCAAACAACAATGACGGCTGCAACCAAAAAATAGCCGGGCGTTGTGGCAAGCACCTGTGGTGGTGCCTGTAGTCCCAGCTACTTGGGAGGCTGAGGCAGGAGACTTGCTTGAGCCCAAGAATTGGAGGTTGCTGTGAGCTGTAAAGCCACAGCACTCTACCCAGGGGGATAGCTTGAGGCTCTGTCTCAAAAAAAAAAAAAGAACTTGTCTAGACCAAGATTAAAACATAAAAGTTGATGTTTATTTTACCTTTTAGAAGGAGTCAGGGAGTGAGAGAAGAGACTGGGAAAAGGAGGGACAGAGAGAGGAAGGAGATGGAGTGGCATCAGAAGAATGCCTGCATTTGGCGTCAAGTGGGCAGCTGAATTTAACTGGGACAGCGAAAAAGGTGACTGCAGCCAAATCCACAAGGAACTGTAGATGTGACTCCTGTATCCATCCTTTTCCTCTGGCCAAGTTGAAGGCAGAAATTTTTCCAAGTCTTCCTAATCCTCAGGCCTGATGTTCACCTCATTGTTTCTCAGGGACACTCAGGAATCACTTGAGGCTAAAAGAACAAATTCTGGGACTCAAATGAACTGATGTACCATAAATGGATTTTACATTTCCTTTGGTCTGTTGGGCTCCTTCGAAGTTTGTGAAAACAGAATGTTCTGTGTGTGTGTGTTGGGGGAACCTGGTGAGTGTGTATGTGTGAAGTGTGTGTGTATATGGGTATGTGTGTGTTAGCCCTGGGTGTGTCTGTGTGTTAGAGGAGCCTGAGTGTGTGTGTGGGGGGGGAGGAGGGAGCCCTGCTAACCAGAGAAAGAGAAAGAAAGCCAGCAGAGAGAGACAGATTGATGGAGAGAGACAGATTGATTTTAACCCTTAATGAAGAACTAAGAGTTAATAATTTCTCTGTCGTTTCACTATAAAGACTGACCATCCTTACACTAGGTTGCTTTATAAGAGAAGAAACCAGAGACGAAGATCCAACACCTTCTGAGCAAGCAGTAGATACTCTAGCAAGAGGCAATCAAGCTAGTCCTCCTCACCTGGGGAATGAGCACGAGTCATGTTGCAGTTTACCCTGATGTATTTAGTTAACTATGTGACTAGTTACAACTACTCAGGATCAGGAGCTGGAGAGCATTGTAGTTTAGCATAAGGTGACCAGACGTCCTGCTTTGGGCGGGACAGTCCCAATTTTTAACAATTTGTCTCACATCCCGGCGTTTTAAAAAAGCCCCGATTTTTGGAAAGAATGCACAAGAAGCTAGGGAATGGCAGGAGAACAAGAAGGGAATATATGGTTTTCAGCTGCCATGTAGCTATTTTGCCAGGATATGAGTTTTATATTATTTTTGTTAATTTTATAATGTTAAACTTTAATAATAACAAATTGTTGAGAACTGCTTATCAAAGTTAGCATTGTTGATCAGTTGTTAGAATTCAACCACCATTGTTTGGACTTAATGAACAATGGCATTTTTTGGCATTGGCAACGACCAAAACATTTTGTAACTGTCTTTCAGACGATACACATCATACTGTGTGCTAGTGTTAATTAAGCAAGTGATGTCAACAAATCAGCTATTTAGATAATTTAGGTAATTTATTTATTTATTTATTTCATGAATTTAGCAGACAGTACTTGTATTATTTATATTTTATAGTGGCGGCAAAAGGTCTAGTGCTGGCCTTGAAAGTGACACTTATGACTTACAAGGTATCATTATTAAAAATATATATATTGATAAGGAAAAGGTTAAATCTTGGGCATCAGCAAAAATCACAATAGAGAACAAATGGTTAGAAATATTTCATCATTTTGAAACAAACCATGTTCCATACAATAATGCATTAAAAACTGTGGGATCCACGCTGTCCTTACCAGGAACTAATGCTGCGACTGAACGCATGTAGACATCAGAAAAATCACAATTAAGTGTTGAGACTTTGAAAGCCATTTTACGTGTGAAATATAATTTAACAAATTCTTATGAAAAATTTCTTGACCTTTTAAACACGACAGCAATCTACTAAAAAAATATTTACTCAAATGAGAAATATGCCAAAGAATAAAATAATACTATACATAATTTTTTAATGCATTACATTTGTAAATTGTACTTATGTTAAAATTTAAAAAAATATATTACAATACTATTTTTGCGTTCTATGAAAATTTCTGTTGCTCCATATAGACCAAATTTTTAAGTAAGAACCCCCGCCCTGGTCATTTACCAATGTTAAAATCTGGTCACCTTAGTTTAGCACAATCAGTCAGAACTCCCAGGGATGATTTAACATTTACCAATGTTAAAATCTGGTCACCTTAGTTTAGCAGCATCAGTCAGAACTCCTAGGGATGCCTAGGGCCAACAGTAGCCAACCTCTCCTCACAGTGCACCCCTGGCGGTGTTTGTCACAGGCCACTGATACAAATAAAGTTTCCACCAAGATTCTGCTAAGACCCCTGCCCCTGCTGACTAGGAGCCTCAACTCTCTAGTGTGGATATCTGAAATCTTGTGTATTGACTGACTGAGACCCCCAGACCCACAATATGGAGGCAAGTTCATGCTGACTTGAACTCCAATACTTTTCTGAAGTCCTTCAGATTGGGTTTCACTTTCTTTTTCCTAGGAAAAAGATCCCCTGGGATCCTTCCATTATTTGATCAGACATGTATGGTTCCTTGGTGAAATTGTTTTCTAACCTTGTAACATTTTCTCCCACAATCTGCCTTCTTGTCTAGTTGTCAGTTACAGGAAAAGTCCACAAAAAAAGACCACGCGGAGGCCCTGGAAGTCCACCCTTGTGCTGGCACTGGGGGCTGAGAAGTTCAAGTCTCTTCAAACCAGTCTCTTTGAACTCACTTTTGCGTTGAGTCTCCATTACAAATTATGCAAAGTCATTCTTCCTGGTTTTGCCTTTGTGTCTCTCTCTCTCTTTTTTCTTTTTTTGAGACAGAGTCTTACTCTGTGGCTTTTGGTAGAGTGCTGTGGTGTCACAGGTCACAGCAACCTCAAACTCTTGGGCTTAAGCTATTCTCTAGCCTCAGTCTCCCAAGTGGCTGGAACTACTTGTCAGGTGCCTGCCACTACACCCAGCTACTTTTACAGAGGGGGGTCTTACTCTGGCTTAGGTTGGTCTCGAACTCATGAGTCTGGCAATCCATGGCCTATGCCTCTCAGAGTACTAGGATTATAGGCATGAGCCACCACACTCTGCCTTGTGTCTCTCTTTTGTTTAATTTTATCTGCTTGGAATGAGGGGCTTTGTCCAATCTGTGTTTGGTGACTGTCAGCTTTTGGCCAGTTTCTAGAGACAAGTGCACAGGTACCATTTTTCCATTTTTTAGGGCACATTTTAGTACTCACAGGGTCTTCTCAATTGAAACCTGCTTACTCTTTGCCCCAAACCTAATTTCCTTTTTTTTTTAAAGACAGAGTCTGACTTTGTCACCCTTGTGTAGAGTTCCATAGCATCACAGTTCACAGCAACCTCCAGCTCTTGGGCTTAGGTGATTCTCTTGCCTCAGCCTCCCCAGTAGCTGGGACCACTGGCACCTGCCACAATGCCTGGCTATTTTTTCTTGCAGTTTGGCCAGGACTGGGTTTGAACCCGCCACCCTGGATATATGGGGCCGGCACCTTACTCACTGAGCCACAGGAGCCACCCAATTTCCTTATGTTTTTACATGACAGGTTAAGTTGTATGCTTATTGTTCTAACCGGCATAATTTATCAAGGACAATTTGGGATTACTATAGCCACTTTAGCTATTTTGCCAAGAACAAGATTGTTCGTGTGAGTTGTAGAACAAAATGGAAAGGGCTTTTATGAGGAAGTTTTCTTGTTCATCTAAAAGAGAGAGAGAGAACATTTTGTTTATGGTAGGAGATAATTCCTCTTTTGTGTTCTTACTTTGAAAATTAGTAAGTGCCATCTTTTTCATTGTATGCCTTCGTAAAATTGGCAAGGACACAAGTCATTCTCTAAATCGTTTATAACTTGACTTTTTAGTGTGTATACAGGTTAATATGAATATTTCTGGATCTAAACTTTGTCTTTTCCAGAGAAAGTATAATTAGCCTTCTGTAGTGATCATTTCATATTTGTCTGAAGCTGGCTCTTTCTCTTTGCTTTTTTCTCTGTTTTAGCATTTTCAGAAAATTTAAAAAATCAACTGACCAAAAGCCAAAAGCATTCAATTAACTGTGTGTTCACTCTAAGAAAATCTAGTTTAGATATCTAAAATGTATAAAAGGAAAAAAGTTCTCAAACTCTTGTCACTAATTTAGTGAACTCTGAAAGGTGTATTTACTAAATAAACCTAGTTACTATAGCTACAAAGTAAGAAGACAAAGACTTAGTTAATTCCAAGATAAGAAGGAAAAAAAAGAAACCTCTTGGCATGATTCAGAATCTTTAAAGATAATGTCAGGTAAAAAAAGTCAATACAGCATTTTGTTTCAAACAGGGCCATGGTTACATTTCTTATAATTTGAACTCCCTATGGTCTCCTATGCTGGTTTTATGAGTTTAAATAACTTATCACTGTTTTTCTATCATGCTTTCATTTATATATGTGAATGTATATATGTACATATGCTCATGCAAGTAAAATATATGAGATCGTATTCAATGAAATAAGAGGGGAATAATCTTTTTTTAAGAGTTAAATTTATTAAATTTTTACAATGCTAATAAAATGAAGATTAAAGTGGCAGCTACAATTAAATTCCAGATCCTTAACTATCTTTAAGATGATTAAATAATTAGCTTACTTAATAAATAATCTTTCAATGCCTGAACAATTTTTCAAGTAAAAAAATAGACGTGTCAGTTTCTACATATAGGGAGTTTGAAATTTCTGTTCTGTCTGAACATCAAATGAATGCAAAACAGATTGAAAAAGTAATAACTTTTCTTGGACCCATAAAAGAAGTGAGGATACAGGGCAAACACTGACCTTGAGATCAGACACAGACAGGCAAACCCAGGGAGCCACAGCTTACCTAAGAAAAGACTCATTAATGAAATGGCCACAGGATCTAGAGGCAGAGTAGGAGTATCTCAACTGTAATAGATGAGTCATTGGAAGGTCAAACTATAGATGAGTCTGAGAGTTAAAAATCCAGGGAGACCCAGCCATTGGCAGCCGGTGGGGCTCATACTTTTCTGAGTCTTACATCCAAGAGCTTGACCAGATTCTCGCAGTACATATGAGAGAAAACTCTTTATAAGCAGGCAGAGGGGGAAAAGGAACCATTTTGAAATACACTAGAGCCCTCGGTTCTTCTTAACAAGGCCTGCTCTCAGGAACAATTAGGTAACCAGAGATGGACCTGAGCAAAGGGATGGGAAATACCCACCTCTAGCCAGCTCTAGTTATCCTGTCCCACCTATAGGTGGTGAGGGCAAGGAAATTGAGGAGCATTTGTGAAGTCCATAATCTAGAGGCACAGGTTCATTAAAAGACTGAGACTTAATACAGATTATACCTGAGGTACCAAAAGTCATCCACAAAATCTCCAGCCACAGGGAAAATAGGAAATTGTAGCTAAATGTATCTTTAGGTACAAATTACTCATTACAAAATTTTATAAAGAGGTGGCCAACATGTAGAAAATATATATATATATATTTTTTTTTTGAGACAGAGCCTCAAGCTGTCCCTCTGGGTAGAATGCTGTGGTATCAGAGCTCAAAGCAACTTCCAACTCTTGGGCTCAAGTGAGTCTCCTGCCTCAGCCTCCCAAGTAGCTCAACATGTAAAAATATTTTGAAAAATTTTGTAATGAATATTTTGTACATAAAAGTACATTTAGCTACAATTTCCTATTTTCCCTGTCTATGGCAACTTTTTTTCTTTCTCTCTTTCTTTTCTTTTTTTTTTTTTTTGAGACAGAGTCTCATTATGTCACCCTCAGTAGAGTGCTGTGGTATCACAGCTCACAGCAGCCTCAAACTCTTGGGCTTAAGTGATTCTCTTCTCTCAGCCTCACCGGTAGCTGGGACTACAGGCAGCTGCCACAATGCCAGGCTATTTTTTTGTTGCAGCTGTTTAGCTGGCCCAGGCCAGTTTTGAACCCGCCACCCTTGGTGTATGTGGCTGGCGCTGTAACCACTGTGCTATAGGCACTAAGCCTGTGTATGGTAACTTTAAGGATGACTTTTGGTACACTCCTATAGAATATTTCCCCTACCCCAAATCTTACCACCACATTAAAGGTGGTAAGGCCTTTATACATTAACTCCTTTCACTGAATACATCATGTGCAGGTATCAAGAAAAACATTACAAGCTGCACTAAAAGACAAACACAGACTTGAAGAGATAGAACAAGCATTAGAACCAGGTACGTCAGGAATGTTGGAATTAGTAGGCCATACATTTGAAAACAATGAGTAATATGCCAGCATGCAAGCACAGATGGGCGATGTAGGCAGAAGAATGAAAATCCTAAGAAAGACTCAAAAACAAGTGGTAAGGATAAAGAACACTAAAGGGCACTCTGGAAGGCCAAGGTGGGTGGATTGTCAGAGCTCAGGTGTTCCAGAGCAGCCTAAGGAAGAGCAAGACCCCATCTCTAAAAATAGCTGGGCGTTGTGGCAGGCACCTGTAGTCCCAGCTACTTGGGAGGCTGAGGCAAGAGAATCTCTTGAACCCAAGAGTTTGAGGTTGCTGTGAGCTAAGACACCAGGACACTCATACTGAGTGTGACCAGATGAGATTTTCTCAAAAACAAAAAATTAAAAAAACAAAAACACTATACACTAGGCACAGTGGCTCACACCTGTAATCCTAGCACTCTGGGAAGCCACTGTGGGAGGATCACTTGAGGTCAGGAGTTTGAGACCAGCCTGAGCAAGAGTGAGACCCTATCTTTACCAAAAATTAAAAAATTACCAAGGTGCGGTGGTATGTGCCTATAGCCCTAGCTACTTGGGAGGCTGAGGCTAGAGCATGCTGGATCCCAGGAGTTAGAGCTATGATGACACCACGGCATTATACCCAGGGAAGGTGACAGAGCAAAACTATTTCAACCCCTCCCCCCCAACAAACAAAAGAAAACAAACACAAATAAAAACCAAAACAAAACTATAATAAAAAAAAGCACTGTAAGAGAAATGGAGAATACCTTTGAATGAGCTTATTAGTAGAATGAATGTGGCTGAGGAAAGAATCTCTGAGATTGAGAATCTCTTAATAGAAACCTCCAAAACTGAAGAGAAAAGAGAAGGAAGATTGAAAAAACAGAACATAATATACAAGGATTGTGGAATAACTACAACGAATGTAATGTACGTATAATGGGAATATCAGAAGGAGAAGAGAGAAATAAAGAATATTTGAGACAGTAAGACTGAGAATTTCTCCAAATTAATGTCAGATACCAAACCACATATCAAGGAAACAAAATAAGTGCCCAACCCCCCTATACTTAGGCACATTATTTTCAAACTACAGAAAAATAAAGATAAAGAAAAATTCTTAGAGAAAGCTAAGGGAGAAAACACCTTATTTATAGATGAAAAAAGAAGACAATTTTCTCTGATTTTTCCTCAGACACCAGGCAAGCTAAAAAGAGTGGTATGAAATATTTGGCTTGGTGCCTGTGGCTCAAGTGGCTAAGGTGCCAGTCACATACACCTAAGGTGGTAGGTTCGAACCCAGCCCGGGCCCCCCAAACAACAATGA
>NW_003852411.1:1919984-1921098 GCF_000181295.1 Otolemur garnettii | reverse complement strand
AAAACAAAAACAAAAAACAAACAAAAAACCCCCCAAGAATTCTGTACCTTACAAAATTAGGCCTCAAAAGTGAAGGAGTAATAATGACTTTCTTAAACAAAAATTGAAGGAATTTGTTACCAGCAGATCTGCCTTGCAAGAAATACTGAGTGTTTTAGAGATAATGGAAGTAATACAGGTCAGAAACTCAAATTCTTCATAAAGAATGAATGAAAGAATGTACTTGATTATGTATATCTTATGTATATATGTATAAATATATATCCTTACATATGCTTATATAAAAGGAAAGACAGCAATTATACAGGTATAGGAAGAAGAAATTAAGCTTGTTTTGTTGTTACAAAGTACTCGCGCTACCTGCAAAGCAATATAATTTTTTTGAAAATGGAGTTGGGGGCGGCGCCTGTGGCTCAAAAGGGTAGGGCAACGGCCCCATATGCCAGAGGTAGTGGGTTCAAACCCAACCCTGGCAAAAAAAAAAAAAAAAAAAGAAAGAAAATAGAGTTGGATAAGTTGTAAATGTACATTGCAAGCTGTAGGTCAACCTCGAGAAAGAAGTAAAAAAAGGTCTAACTAATATACTAAGAAAGAAAATAGAATCATATAAAATGCTCAATTGAAACCACAAAAGGAAGAAAAAGAGTGGCAGGCATAAATGAGAAGAGCAACAAATAGAATACAGACAAATATGATAGTTATTAATCCAACTATATCAATTATCACTTTGAGCATCAATGATCTAAATATACCAATTAAAAGACAAGAGATTGTCAGAATATGTTACAATATTAAGGCACAACTATTTGTTGTCTATAAGAAATGCACTTTAAATGTAAAGATCTATATAGAGCTGGGTGTGGTGGCTCATGCCCGTGATCCCCACACTTGGGAGACAGAGGCAGGTGGGTTACCTGAGCTCACAGGTTCAAGACCAGCTTGAGCCAGAGTGAGACCCACTCTCTAAAAACAGTCAGGTGTTGTGACAGGCGCCTGTAGTCCCAGCTACTTGGGAGGCTGACACAAGAGATTTGCTTAAAGCCCAGGAGTTTCAGGTTGCTGTGAGCTATAATGCTATGGCACTCTACTGAGGGTGATAAAGTGAGACTTTGTC
>NW_003852411.1:1908458-1918926 GCF_000181295.1 Otolemur garnettii | reverse complement strand
CCAGGCTGGGGATTTGAACCCGCCACCTTAGGTGTATGTGGCTGGTGCCTTAGCCGATTGAGCCACAGGCGCCGAGCCAAAACAACATACTTCTGAATAACATATGTATCAAAGAAGAAATCTCAAAAGAAATTTTAAACTTCTTTGAAGTGAATGCAAATGAAAACATCAGATGCAGCAAAAGTAATGCTTAGAGGAATATTCATAGTATAAAATGTAAATATTGGAAAAAGGAAATACAAAGATCAGTAATCCAAACTTCCCCCTAGGAAACTACAAAACGAAAATCAAATTAAGTCCAAAGTAAGCAAAAGAGAATAATAGTAAAAATCAGAGCAGAAATCAGTGAAGCTGAAAGTAAAAAGTCAGCACAGAAAATCAGTGAAACCAAAGCTGGTTCTTTGAAAAGATCAACAAAATCAATGACCCTTTAGCCAGGCTAAGTAAAAAAGAGAAGACACGAATTACTAATATCAATAATAGGTTAGAAATGGTGGCCCGTGCTGAAATCTGAGCACTTTGGGAGGCCAAGTGAGGAGTATTGCTTAAGACCAGGAGTTTGAGATGAGTCTCGGCAACATAGGTAGACCCCCATTTCTACAAAAAAAATTTTTTGTTTTTAATTTTCTGGGCATCCTGGTGCATATCTGTAGTCCTAGCTACTCAGGAGGCTGAGGTGGGAGGATCCCTTTAGCTCAGGAATTTGAGGCTGCAGTGAACTAAGAAGATGCCACTGCATTGTCACGCTGGCAACAGAATGAGACCTTGTTACTATAAAAAAAAAAAAATAGAGACGGTATCAGTACAGATCCCATAGACATTAAAAAAATTATCACTTGTCTGAACTATATCCCACATGTTTGATAATCTAGATAAAATAGAGCAACAAGTTGAAAGAAATTGAATAAATAATTAACTCTTTTTTTGGCGGGGGCTGGGTTGGAACCTGCCACCTCTGGCATATGGGGCCGGTGCCCTACCCTTTTGAGCCACAGGCACCACCCCAACTTTTTTTTGAGACAGAGTCTAACTTTATTTCTCCTGGTAGTGCACCATGGCGTCATAGCTCACAGCAACCTCAAACTCCTGGGCTCTCTTGCTTCAGCCTCCCAAGTAGCTGAGACTATAGGTGCCTGCCACAATGTCCAGTTATTTTTAGAGAAGGGGTCTCACTCTGGTCTGAAACTTGTGAGCTCAGGCAATCCACCTGCCTTGACCTTCCAGAGTACTAGGATTACAGGCATGAGTCACCATGCCTGGCCATAATAAATAACTAACTTTTTTAAAACAAAAAGTAACATATCTAGATGGATTCACTGGTAAATTTTACCAAATATTTAAGAGAGATATAATGTGTCTTTCAGAAGACAGAAGCGAGAGAATACAGTTGACCCTTGAACAAGAAACTTTTTAACTGTGTGGATCCACACATATGCAGAGTTTCTCTGCCTCTGACACCCAGGAGATGGCAAGAACAAGTCCTCCTCTTCCTCTTTCTCTTCAGCCTACTCAGTGTGAAGGCAATGATGAAGACCTTTATGATAATCTACTTCCACTTAATAATTAGTAATTATATTTTTCTTTTTTATGATTTTTGTAAGAACATTTTCTTTTCCCTAGCTTATTTATTGTAAGAATACAGCATATAACATATACAATACAAAATATGTGTTAACTGATTGTTTATGTTATTATCAAGTCTTCCTGTTAACAGTAGGGTATTAGTAGCTAAGCATTCAGGGAGTCAAAAGTTATACACGGATTTTGACGGTGTGAGGGGGCAGTACCTCTAACCCTCTTGTTATTGAAGAGTCAATATAGTTCATAACTCAGCCTGTGAGGTCAGCATCACCTGTTACCAAGTGGAATTTTTCACAAGTATGAAGGCTGGTTCAACATTTGGAAATCAACTGATATAATGCAGCAAATCAATGAGCTAAAGAAGAAAAATCACATGATTGTATCAATAGATTAAAAAAATTAACAAAAATCTAACACTATTTCATGATAAACACTTTCTTTAAACTAGGGAACTTCTTCAACTTGACTAAGAATACATACCCACAAACCCTGTAATAACATCACACGTAATAGTGAGAAATTTTACTCTTTCCCACTAAGACACTAAGATTAGGAATAAGCAAAGTATATGCCCTATTACCACTAATTTTCAACATCATACTGGAAATTCTAGATAATACAATAATTAACAGAAATAAAAGGCTTCCAGATTGGGAAGGAAGAAATGAAACTGTCTTGTTCACAGATAGATGTAATAGCCTATTTGGTCAATCTGAAAGAATCAACAATCACAACAAAAAAACCCCTAAAAGTAATAAGCAACTATAATAATGTTGAAGAATACAGGGTTAATATACAAAAGTCAATTGCTTCCCAATATATCAGCAATGGACAATGAAATTTAACAATTAAAAACACAATACTATTTACATTAACAGCTCCCGAAATGAGGTACTTAGGTATAAATCTAACAAAATATGTACAAAATCAATATGAGGATAATTACAAAGCTGTAATAAAGTAAATTTTAAAAATCTAAGTAACAGAGAGCTATTCCCTGTTAATGGATAGGAAGAATCAATATTTTCAAGGTATTAGTGATTCCCTACATGATGTATAGACTCAATGCAATCATAATCCAAATCCCTAAAGGTTATTTTGTGGATATCAACAAACTGATTCTAGATTTATATTGAAAGGCAGACGACCTACAATTGCCAACACAACATCGATGGAGAAGAACGAAATTGGAGAACTGATACTATATGACTTAAAGAACACTATCTAGCTACAGTAATCAAGGCAGTGTGGTATTGGCAAAAGAATAAACAAGTAGATTAATGGAACAGAAAAAAAGAGCCCAGAAATAGAACCACATAAATATAGTCAACTTATCTATGGCAAGTGATCCAAAGTCAACAATGTAGAAAAGATGGTAATTTCCACAAATGATGCCGGAAATAAGTGGAAACACACAAGCAGAAAGATAAATCTGGATATAGACTTTACATCCTTCACAAACCCAAAATGGATCACAGACCGAAATCTAACATGCAAAACTGTAAACTTGTAGACGATAACAAAGGAGAACGTCTAGATGACCCTGGTTTTTTTTTTTTTAATGATTCTTAGATATAAAATAAAAGATGTGATCCATGAAAGAAATGATATGGCAGATTGGATTAAATTAAAAAATTTATCCTTTGTGATATATACTGCCAGGGGAGTGAGAAGATAAGCCACAGACTGTTAGAAAACATTTGCAAAGGAATGGTTGTCCAAACTATATAAAGAACTCCAGAAACTCAATGATTAGGAAACAACCTCACTAAAATGGACCAAAGACTTTAACAGGCACCTCACTAATATGTATTGATAGTGAATAAGCATATGGAAAGATGTTCCATGTCATATGCCATCAGGGGAATGCAAATTAAAACTAGGATATATTACTACAAATCTATAAGAATGGTCACAATCCAAAACAGTGACAATACCCAGTGATTGAGAACACAAACTCTCATTCATAGACGGTGGGAATGCAAAGTGGAACGGCTACTTTGTTAGACAGTTGTGCAGTTTCCTACAAAACTAAACATTATCTCACCATATGGGCCAGCAGTGTTGCTCCTTGGTACTTATCCAAAGGAACTGAAAACTTACATCCACACAAAAAACCTGGCTGTATTCATGATTGCCAAAACTTGGAAGTGATCAATATGTCCTTCTGTAGGTGAGTGGTTAAATAAACCATGGCATATCTAGACAATGGAATATTCTTCAGTGCTAAATAGCAATGTGCTATCATGCCATGAAAAAGTCATGGAGGAAACTTAAATACACGTTACTAAGTGAAAGAAGCCAATCTGAAAATGTTACATACTGTATGATTCCATCCGACATTGTGGAAGAGGTGAAACTGTAGGACAGTATAAAGTCCTAAAAAATAGATAACAAAAAATTGTAGATGCTTTGTTATGCAGGGATGAAGGCACGATAAAAGTGGATCTTTATCAAAATGCTCTATGATATTATACATTACAGCACAAATAAACTGGGAATGATCTAGAACTAACATGAGTGTGACAATGATAGGGGGATGGCTCAGGGTTTACCATGTGCATTCCATAAGCCAAGGACATAATCCTCGCAAGACTAAAGGTAGGCTTATAGGCAGCAGCAAAGGCCTGGAGGCCCTATTGAACAAATTTAATACCAGTTCTCCCAGGAGTAAGCTATGAAAATGTCCAAGATATTATTTGCTAATTCTCTAGATAAGCCGAGGCTTTTCCTTGCTGAAGAGCTGTAACCCCATGCTCTTATTTTCCACAAAGTTCAGAAAAAGTAAAGAGAACTAGAGGAGTCCTAAAACTAAAATTATCAAAGCTCTCAAAAAAGTGAATTTTCAGGCTGGTTAGGGTGGCTCATGTCTGTAATCCTAGCACTCTGGGAGGCAGGCAGATTGAGCTCAGGAGTTTGAGAACAGCCTGAGCAAGAGCAATACCCCTTCTCTACTAAAAAGTGTAGCAACATCCAGGTGTTGTGGTGGGCTCTCATAGTCCCAGCTACTCAGGAGGCTGAGGCAGGAGGATTTGAGCCCAAGAATTTGAGATTGATGTGAGATATTGAGCTTTGATGCCACAACATTCTACACAGACTGACAGAGACTGTCTGAAAAAAATAAAAACAAACAAAAACCACATGAACTTCCACAGCCTTTCATACTGCTGTTAGTCTTGATGTCAATACATCTACCCCTTTTGCTACCCATAGTTTCTCTCTTCGTGAATTAACTGCCTCTCCCCACCCATGTATTTGCTTCCAATCCTAGGTTCTATCCATTACAGACAGATATAAATACTTTATGAGACTTATTCACTGGTAGGTTCAAGTACATTTCCCAAATCCCTACCATAATTGATCTAAAACCCAGTGATTTGGCCGTCTGGAAAGGCACTAGACTAGAACTGCCCTTGAGCACTGACAGAAAGAACATTACCAGGTCCTATTAACAACTAAGGTAGTGACTAAGCTCCAAGGTAATGATCTTGGATCCAACATACTACTTTCTTCTGATTGCTAGACATGTATTCTATCAGGAGACCTCAAGTTAAGGATTGGTAGGAATTTTTCAGGAGTTGGTGACTAGAGAAGTGGATAGTTTTTGCCTGTGACAAAGAAACACAGCTATTTTTCTAATCTTTTAAACTATGTTCTAATTTTGGGGATCTAATACTATATTATCTTTTATTATACATGGGTTTAAGAATCATTGACTTCAAAAACAGAATTTATCTAAAAAGAAATTATTTGGTCATTATTTGAGAAGGAAATAAAACTAAGTATCATTTGAGGGGACTATAGTTGGCTACCCTCATATATCATGAAACCTGACTTCTTTGCACTCAATCACCCATTTATTACTTCAACATTTACTAGGAGCCTCCCTCTATCCGTTAACTCAGTATTTACCAGAAGCCTCTGTCAATTTATTAATGCCAGCCATTTAATAATATCACTAGGTCCCTAATTCCAAAATACTGTGTTAGAAAGTAGGATATGATGACATAGGTCTATAGTGCTTTGGTTTTTCAGGATGAGGCAGGTAAGTAAACTAATAAGGGAAATCAAGTAATATGGATCTGGGTGCTCTAATACTAAAATGACTAGAGGGTGTGTGTGGGGGGCATAGATAAGAGCAGTGAATCCTTTTTTTTTTTTTTTGAGACAAGAGTCTCACTATGTCACCCTGGATAGAGTGCCGAGGCGTCACAGCAACCTCAAAACTCTTGTGCTTAAGCGATTCTCTTGCCTCAGCCTTCCAAGTAGTTGGTACTATAGGCGCCCGCCACATGCCCGGCTATTTTTTGGTTGTAGCCATCATTGCTGTTTGGCAGGCCAGGGCCGGATTGGAACCCGCAAGCTCTGGTGTACGTGGCTGGCTCCCTAGCCACTGAGCTAAAGGTGCCCAGCCAGTTAATTCTTTCTAATGTGTGCTTGGGTGAGGTTCAGGAAAATTCCACATGGGTGAGAATATTTCACAAATTCAGTTGCAAAATCACTATAGATAGTATAGGAAATGAATGCCATAATTCTATAGTCATAGTCCTCTGTGCTGCACATAACAAAAATGATTTTCCAAGAACAGGTCAAAGAATTTGGTTTTATCAACAAGGGACTTGTTTTTTACCTTTTGACATAATTAAATGTATTTTAAAAATGGGACACATGGGATCATTTAGTTAATATTCACAGGTCATAAATATATTTCAGCATTTCCAGCACTGCAAGGGCACCAGGGAGCCTTCTCAGTACCACTAAAAAAGCCGGGTAATCATAAAGTGATCTAATGTGGGCAATCTGGGGTTTCTGTTAAGAGTAACTTTCCCATTTACATCCTTCAACAGATTCATTTGTACCTAGCCTTTGGGGATTGGCGGGGAGAAGAAACAGAGAAGGAAAAAAATCATGCAAGAAATACCGAGTTGACATATTAGAGGCTTTCACCTTACTTTGGTATTAACCCCATTTTCTCTATTAACCGATTGAAGCGTGAGAAGGTATGTAACTTGACCGAGGCCAAACAGCAAGTATGAAATAACAAACAGTGGTGCCCAGAATTGTTCTTCACCTGACTCGGTCTTCTCCACTTAAAACCAACAAAAAAGGAAAGCTGGGTCTTCACGTGAAAAACAAACAAAACCCCCAATCCAGCCCCACCCCTACCCCTTTCCAAACAGCTTATCCGGATCACAAAAACCTAGAGGCCTTTGGCTAGCCCTGGGTCGGAGCTAGAAGGGAAGATAACCCCAGTGCTCCTAAAATTCTTGGCTAAACTCCACTCTGGCCTAACAAAGATACCAAAACCTTTGGCCGCACACAAGGTAGGTAGGTAGTTATACGCTCAGCGCGCGCTTCCAGTGTGAAAGCACGGAACCCGCCGTGCAGGTGCGCGCGCACCTGTCGTCCCGGGTGCGTGCCGTGCGGGAGAGGGTACGTGCTCTGCGCGCGCGCCCGGCAATGTTCTCCGTACGTGCGCCGTACGTGGGTGAGGTGTTCTTGCGTTCCGCGTTTCGCGAAGGCAGTGGGCTGAGTGCCGATTTAGAGTCTGGGAGGGGCATTTTTCCAGGCGGTCTCGGCTCCCCCTGGCGGCAGCCGCGCTCCGCGGGAGGAGCGCAGTCAGGCGTTCTCCGCGGGCAGCCGGCGGCGGGGCCTTGCCTGATAGCGCGGGGTCCTCGGCGGCCTGGGTGGCTACTGCTCCTGCTGCTGTCGTATTTGAGGACGGGTGTTACTGCTGCTGCTGTTGGTTCGCGGCGGAGGCGAAGGAGGAGGAGGAAGAGGGCGAGGCGACGGGGTAGAAGGAGGCAGGCGTAGCGTCGGCGGAGGGGCCCGGGACCGGCGGCGGCAAGGGGGGGGGGAAGATGGCGGACGTGCTCAGCGTCCTGCGACAGTACAACATCCAGAAGAAGGAGATTGTGGTGAAGGGAGATGAAGTGATCTTCGGGGAGTTCTCCTGGCCCAAGAATGTGAAGACCAACTATGTAGTTTGGGGGTAAGTCCGGCATAAGTGTGGTCCGGGGATGGCAGCGCAGTGTTGAGCGCCCCCAGGCGACCTCTTTTTTAACCCCTCCCCCCCGTTTCTCTTGGTGCTGGGATAAAACGGGTGCTCTGGGAAAAAGTTTCTCTTGAGCAGTAGTTGCACATTTGGGGGCGGAGGGAGGTTCCCTCTGGAGCGGTCCATCCTTTATATCTTTAGGAAGTCAAATGTGCACCATGCGAGTTTCTGAGTAATCCAGTTCATTTTTAGCAATGATGCACTAAGTGCCAGCAATGCGCAGAGCTGGTGCACGAACACACCTGAACACAGGTGCACAAAGGAGCACTCCTTCTGTTGCCGGAGATGTCTCTTTTTATTTTTCCTCTCGTCAAGGCTGCCATATGTTGCGTCTGTCTCCGCTGATCCTTGCAGCTTCTGGTCAATTTTTTTTCTCCATTCGTTAGTGGGGAGGGGGTTGTCTTTCTAGAAAAGAAGAGAATGAACTGTGTGAAGTTAAGACGGGTGGAAATTGGTGAATTTGGAAGAGTCATCAACATGTGTGTTAGAGGTGAAGTTTCTCTGGAGAAAGTGGTGAAATGAAATGAGCTTTGCAAATGTAATAAATCGATAATGTGTGTGATTTGGAAGTTATTTTTATTTGCTTTTGCGGCGAGAAGTGTTTAAAGGGAAATGTTTTGGAATGTTAGACCACGTGGGATTTTATGAATTTAAGTCATTCAGAAGAAAAAATCTACGTACTTGTCATTGGTTTTTCATTAAGATAATTCATATCTCGAACCACTAACTTTTTTTTTTTAATCGAATGGAGTGGGCTTTTGAATGAAGCTTTATGAAGAGTTGATGAGAAAGTAGAGGAAATTTTTGTGTTGATTAGTTTGGGATTTTTTTTTTTTTTTGTCTTACAATTAGTTCGATGAAATGTTGATTAACTGATTTTTTTTTGGTAAATTTCCTGTGTTCTACACTTTGAAAGAATTTACACGTATAGAATTAAATTTGATTGGATTTTTAATGGATGTTTTTCTTTAAAAAAGCAGTTAAGGAGTATCTAGTGGAGAGTTCATTCTGAGAAATAAAAAAAAATTATGAGACCTGGGTTCCTGCCACAAAAATAGGAACTTAGTCTGAGTAGAAGTGTTTAAACTCATTATGTGATGTGAAACGCTTTCTAGCTTGTAAGAAGAGAGCAGTCAATGTAATTGGGATGTTAGGGATGGTTCCATAGAAGTGTGTTTGACGTGCTTGCATCCAGCAAAGTTTTCTTGAATGAACGAATGAGGAAATGAATAAGCTTTAAGAAATAGATAGAAATTATCTGGGTGAAATAGTGGATTAAGTTTTCCAGGATGAGTGAACTGTATGTTTAAAGGAATAAGAACTGGAAAGTGAATGTGTTGACAGAAATTCAGTGAACCCAATGAAAAAGGAATACTTAGAATAGTAGAGTTCAAGCTTTTCAACAGTGATTTACACCAAGAAATTATTTTTATTTTCTGTGTATGTGTGCAGATGTAAGTATGTATATTTAAGAAACACTAATTAAGACTAATTTATGCATACAGTGCTTTCTCCAGGATATGGTTGTTACTGATGTATTAGATTTCGTAGTACTATAATTGATAGTGGTGTGTGGTTTGAAATCCACAGGTTCAGAGGAAAAATGGGAATAGAGGCTAGAGAAGTAGGTTTAGGGCTGATTGTAGTGGGCCTGTATTCACATCAATTCAAATACAGAGCTCACATCTCTAGAATACTTGTTTTTATTGCAGGTAGAATTACATTTTGATTTTGTATCATTGTTCTAATTGGAGGGATGTCTAAATAATCACACCTCTAAAATTCAGTGTTGTATTTAGTATAAGTTAAGGATTTTGTTCAGCAGGATCTTATTTTGAGAGAGCTGTAAGGTAAATTTCTTGTAAGTATGGTACCAGTGATAGTTGTGCATCTCCTAGTTTTTCTCTTATAGATCCTCTTCAATCTGTGACTACTTAGATTTGTCTCTTTCTGGACAAAGCCTAGAGTACTTAGTACCTTAGAGCATGAATTTTGTGTTGCTTCTTTTTTTGCTTTTGTCATGGCCTTCCTTTGTGTTCCTTTTGCCCTCATGACATTCTACATACTAGATTTTGTACTTTATATGTATATAGCCATTGTTGAATAGCCAAGTTGTATAGATTAATGAATACATGTAATTAAGCCCAAAGAGTTGAATTAGAATTGTGAGTAAAAAATATTGCTTTAATTATTTCAGGACTGGAAAAGAAGGCCAACCCAGAGAGTACTACACGTTGGATTCCATCTTATTTCTACTTAATAATGTACACCTTTCTCATCCTGTTTATGTCCGACGTGCAGCTGTAAGTGGAATTCATTTTGTTTTGTTTTTTACTTCATAACAGTAGGTATCATTTAGTGTATACAACGGCCCTTGTTTTCAAATCAAAAGAATGAAAGTTTTTGTTTTTGTTTTTGTTTTGAGACACAGTCTCACTATGTCGCCCTCAGTAGAATGCTGTGGTGTCACAGCTCACAGCAATCTCAAACTCTTGGGCTTAAGCAATTCTCTTGCCTCAGCCTCCCAAGTAGCTGGGACTACAGGCTTCCACCATAATGCCCGGCTATTTTTTGTTGCAGTTGTTATTGTTGTATAGCTGGCCCGGTTGGTTTCAAACCTGTCAGCCTTGGTCTGTGTGGCTGGCGCCATAATCACTGTGCTACATGCGCTGAGCAAAAGGTTTGTATGATTCTCTTGGGTCAAAATTAATTTATCTTGTGATTTATGCAGATTTTAAAATTTATGATATTTGGGGGCAACGAGCCAAATCTATGATCTTTTTTTTTTTTTTTTTTTTGAGACAGAGCCTCAAGCTGTCATCTTGGGTAGAG
>NW_003852411.1:1895021-1907114 GCF_000181295.1 Otolemur garnettii | reverse complement strand
TTGTTGTTTGGCGGGCCTGGGCTGGGGATTCGAACCCGCCACCTTAGGTGTATGTGGCTGGCGCCTTAGCCGCTTGAGCCACAGGCGCCGAGCCTAGAGCCAGGTTTTGAGTTATCTAACATAGTGCTAGATTGCATTAAGCTGTGTAAAATTTAGTTCCATAACCTTCCCCTCCCAATTAGCAATAGTTGAGGTTGCTGGCTTATGGGAGGTGTCTTTCAGACAATACCTTGTTATTGAAAGCATTTGATAAAAAATATCCCATTGTATAATGAACTGTGTAAATAAGTATATGTATTAAACTATAAGGCTTTTCTGAGAAAGAAATACATATTTAGTGTTAAATATATAATAAAAAAATAAAATTAGGACAGAAGTACTTGGGAAATAGGGGAAAAACAGTGATATCTCTGGCTTGGCGCCTGTGGCTCAAGTGGCTAAGGCACCAGCCATATACACCTAAGGTGGCGGGCGGTTTTGAATCCAGCCTGGACCTACCAAACAACAGTGACGACTGCAACCAAAAAATAGCTAGGCACTGTGGCAGACTCCTGTGGTCCCACCTACTTGGGAGGCTGAGGCAGGAGACTCACTTGAGCCCAGGAGTTAGAGGTTGCTGTGAGCTGTGATGCCACGGCACTACCCAGGGGGACAGCTTGAGGCTCTGTCTTAAAAACAAAAAACAAAAAACAGTGATATCTCTCTTAAGATATTTTAACTCATTAGATGTTTAAAACTTTTAGGCAGTTATTAAAATGTTTTGTTGGATATAGCCATTCATTTTGTAGTAAAGATTCATATACTTGGTTTAGATTTTTAAATTATGTTTTTAAGTAATGGTTGTAGCATATAACTGATAGCTATAATTAACTGTTATTACCTTAAGGCCCTTGATCGCATACTTTAACTCTTATTTTCTTAAATATTTGCCAAATTAAAAGGGCAGCATTCTAAAATTGTCGGGTTTTATGAATTTGAGGTGATTGTTTTCTAATTACATTGTGTTATTTGTTGTTTCTTGTGAGCACAGCATTTCTGAAATAGGTATTCTTGACCCATAGGTTCTATTTTTGGTATGAGTAGATGTATTTCTTTTTCAATTAGCTATAATGTGTACATACCACCATTAATCTTATTAATTAATGTATACTTAATTACTCTTGTATACTCTCCTATACTTTTTCCTATGCCTAAACTATATGTACCTATTTTAATTATCAAAATTTAGTTTTAATTGCTAGTTTCATTAATTGGAAAGAATTTAAGTAGAGTATTTTTCTTGTCTGTGCGAGAAAAGAAAGCATTTTGGAGACATTGCATTAAGTGAGGAAGCAGGCTGAGTAAAAAGGTATTAAGCTGCATGTGTATACCATCATGTGTTCAGTTTAACAAATACATGGAATAAGGCAAGAGGAAGAAAAGACTGAAATTGATAGTTTGAAAAAGGATAGATAAAGCCATTGCTTCATTTCTTATGATTATCTTTCATTTATCTTCCTTGAATTTCATAAATCAAATTACTAAAAATTAACATGTAAAAATTTTCTTGATCTTTATTAATTGCTTTTAGCCTGGTTTTTGTTTACAAATATGATTTTAAATACATATTATCAAAAAATGATGGAATAAAATTCATACATTAGGCCCAGAGTGGTGCTTCATACCTGTAATCCTAGCACTTTGGGAGGCTCAAGCAGGAGGATCATTTGAGGCCTAAAGTTGAGAACAGACCAGGCAACATAGCGAGACTCTGTCTCTACAAAAAAATTTTTTAAATGGGCATAGTGGTGCTTACCTATAGGCCTAGCTACTAGGGAGACTGAACCAGGAAGGTTGCTTGAACTCAGGAATTTGAAGTTAGAGTGACCTTTAACCAATGGTGCCACTGCATTCCAGCCTGGGCCACAGAGCAAGAGTCTATCTCTTAAATGAAAAACAAACAAAATCAGACATGTTATTGACTTTTGTCAAATTTTATATAGTTTCTCAGTTGATATTTATTTAAAATTTTGACTTCAGACTGAAAATATTCCTGTGGTTAGAAGACCTGACCGAAAAGATCTGCTTGGATATCTCAATGGTGAAGCATGTGAGTATTTTTTAAATTGCTCCCCCTTTTAAATATGCATTGTTTTCCCTATGAAATAAGAAGTAGTGAGAGAGTTTATATTACCACTAAAACATTTGCCTACTTAACTTCAGCTGTGTCCATGTGCTTTTTCTTTGTTTTTATAGTGAATATACTCTTTGCTCCTATGGCCAGTCATCACTTCCTTGTGTGTGGGTTCCATCTTCTTTCACAGTCTGAAAGATTTTGTCTCTGTAGATTGTTTCTCTCTTGCCTCATGAGTTTTCTCCTTCCTTCTGCATCGTTCCCTTTTAGAATACATATAGTAAGACCTCTTTTTAGAAGATGGTTTTGAGCCCACATTCCTACTATATACTCCATTTGTCTTCTCTTTTTTACTACAAAGTTCTTTAGAAGAGTTGGTGTGATATCACTGCTTCTTTACCTGTTATTCTCTCTTAAGGCCACTTCAGTCTGACTTTCATCCTCACCATCGTACTGAAGTGACTCCTTGTAAAGTCAACACATTCTTAAGTATTGCCACAGCCTTGTCTCTTAACCATACTTGACCTCTCAACCTTTGGTACTGTTGATCACTTCTGTTTCGAAAACTTTTCTTTCTTTGGCATTTGGGACTCCACACTCCTGGTTTTCTTCCTAGTCATTGCCCACCTTTCAGTTTATTTTGCTTACTTCTCTGCCTGACTTCTAAATCTTGACGTTTTCCAGAACTTCATTTTTTTTCCTCTCTATTTTAGTCCTTAATCTCTAGGTGACGTCTTCAGCTTTACGCTTTAAGTACTCTGGGTGTATGCTGATAAATTCTAAATGCTTATCTCTAACACTGATTTCTTCAGCTCCAGAGTTAAAAATTCACTTCAGCATCTTGCCTTGTATGTTTAATAGGCATCTGGAACTTAACATGTCCAATTCCCTCCTTCCCATCTCCCCTCACATTAAACAAAAGGAGTTTGTTCTTCCTCCATTGTTCCCAAAGTATTAATGAATAATGGCACCCTACTCATGGAGTTGCTTATGCCAAAGCCCTTGTGAAATCTTTGATATCATTCAGATGTCACATCCATTCTATCAGCAAGTCCTTTTCTCAAACTTTAAAAGAATGACAGTCTCTTACCATTTGACCCTGACCCTATTTCATTCTTCTTCCTTAGATTATTGTATAGCTTTCTCACAGGGCTCTATTCTTTGTTTCCTGTAGTGTGTGTCTGCCTAGCAGTTAAGAGTGACCTTTTTTTGAAAAAGGGTATAAACTTGATTGTGTTACTCATCTCTTTAAGGCTGTCTGGTGACTTCCCATCACATTAGACTAAAGCTCATTTTCCTTATCCTGGCCTACATGGTCGCTTGTGCCTGGATCTCTGTGACCTTATCTTCCGCCACTTTCCCTTTGCTCTCATTGGTCTGTCTCCTTGTTCTTTTAGCTGTTCTAATCTTAGTCTTTATACCTGATCTTTTCTGTGTTTTGAATTGATTCTCTTTATTGTCACTTGGCTCACTTTCTTACTGTCCCCTTCAGATCTGTGCCTAAGTGTTGCTCCAGATGTTGTTCCATCTGAGCGCACTGCTCTGACCGCTCTAAAATATAGAACAACATTGCTTCCCTCCACCTCTGTCTGTGTAGTACCATCATTTTTTATCAGATCCCATAGGTGACCTGAAACTATATATTTAATTGTGTACCTGTTGTCTGTTATCTTCACCAGATGGTAAACCCTAAGGGGTAGACGTTAAACCCTAAGGGGTAGACGTTGTTTGTCTTGTTTATTGTTAAATATTTAACATTTAGAATAGTGGTGCATACTAGGTTCTTAGCTGAATAAATATTGATTTGCTGTCATACAGAGAAATGTTTCTTCTCACCTTTTCTGGGATGGGCTTTACCACCTTAAAATCATCAACAGCTGTTTTCTCATGTATTCTGCTCTTTACTGTTAAGTGTTAAGGTTGGTTTACACAGGGAATCTTGTGCATCCTGGAAAGATTATCAGGCATGTTTCCTTCTCCTGCTGTCCCTATTTACCAAGTATTCTGCTAGGTGCTGTACAAATTGGAAAATCTGTGTTGTAAACATGTAAAAATACTGTCATGCAAAGGAGATGAGATGATAGTATGGGGAAGTTTGAGGAAGGAATCTCAGTTCTCCTGTGAAGAGGATGGAGTTGGGGGAGGCTTTTATTAATTTTAATTTTAATTTTTAAATTAAAACTAGTAGAAGTCTGTGGTACAGCGCTAACTTTTTAAATCATGATAATCGTGTAGACTTGTTAAAAATAGTTTTTTTGCCTCAGAAGATTTGGTACGGGTCTAGGATACTCTGTTCTTAATAAACATCTTAGGAGGTGAGCCTGAGAAACAGACTGGTTTGGGGAATACTTTAGAGCAATGGCTTTTCTTTTTAGAATCCAAAAATAAGTGTCATTTAGCCATCTATTTCTTTTCCTACAACTCTATAGGACAGATAAATTTAGTCATCAAATAATTGCTTTCCAGTTTGAAAAAAATTTTAGTTTAATAGTTTAATGAGAACATTAAGCAAATAATGTGACCGTGTTTCTGGACAAGAACACATAGCGGCTTAAAGACACTAGTTCTTAATTTATAAATTTAACATGGTCTCTATAAAAATCTGTACAGTTTTTCTTGAGGAAAGGTTAGAACTAGATAAAATTATTCTAAAATTTCTTGGTAAGAGTAAGCTTCCTAAATATTTGTAGAGGAGCAATGAAAAAAGACTAGCCTTAGCCAGGTGTTATAGTGGGCGCCTGTGGTCCCAGCTACTTGGGAGGCTGAGGCAAGAGAATCACTTAAGCTTAAGAATTTGAGGTTGCTGTGAACTGTGATGCCATGGCAGTCTACCCAAGGCAACGTAGTGAGACTCTGTCCCCCCCCCCAAAAAAAGACTAGCCATTGGAAAGTTTGGAACATGTAATAAAGCCCCTAAAATTTAAAAACTATGACTCAGTAGATTTATTAATAAAACTTTTTTTTACCTGTTAGATTAGAAATAAATGTGTGAATTTATTGTATGAATCAAGGGACAGGTAAAATCAGTGGGAGGAAAATAGAGTTATTCAGTTACAAACTGATAAAACTAAAACTGTTACATATTATAAAAAACATATGTTTGGGAAAAGATTTTTCAACTCGTCACATATAAATATTATTAATACTTATAGATATTATATATCAGCTCATTTAATTATAAAGATTCATCTCACTTGGTGGTGACTGTGGCTTGGTGAGTAGGGTACTGGCCCCATATACCCAGGGTGGCGAGTTCAAACCCAGCCCCGGCCAAACTGCAACAAAAAAAAGCTGGGCATTGTGGCAGGCGCCTATAGTCCCAGCTAGTTGGGAGGCTGAGGCAAATCACCTAAGCCCACGAGCTGGAGGTTGCTGTGAGCTGTGATGCCATGGCACTCTACTGAGAGCGACAAAGTGAGACTTTGTCTCTGAAAGAAAAAAAAAATCTTACTAAAACTGGAAATACAAACATAAAACATGTGGTGGATTATATCACGTAATTTACAGGACAGATGATAAAATTGTGTGAAAAATTCTTAATTTCATTCATAATAAGGAAATTTACAAATTTAAACTATACAAAAATAGTATTTTTTTAAAACCTGATTCACAGAAATCTGTAAAGTTGATAATATGCTCTGGTGAGGCTATAAGGAAATAAATATTCTACTGTAATGCTGGTTATAATTACTTTCTTCATTGTTGAAGAAATTGGCAGTGATCTATCATTACAAATTTGACACAGAAATGCTGCATCTGGGACTTTATCCTACAGGTGCATTTGAAAAATGTATGAAATGCCATATGTATAGATAAAATTATTCATTGTCCCATGATTTGTAATGGTAAGACTTAAAATTGAACTGCTCATTAATTAGAACCTAATTAAATGAATTATAATAATTCTTATTTTTTAGAATTCTACGTAACTATAAAAGGGTAGTTAAGGAAATGCATCACATAGTGATAGGGACGCATGTGGGTGTTGTGAAGTCAAAAATAAAGCAAGGTTAGAACAGTGTTTATAGCATGCTACCTTTGTATTAAAGGTAAAAATAAAACTCTAATTTCGTCTTATATCTACAGAAACACATGTTGGAAGGATATTTAAGAGGTTAACTCGTTGTTTAGGGTGGTGGGAGCTAGGTGGATGAGGTTAGACACACCCCTTTTTTATAGTCTAATTATTTTGAGCCATTCAAAAATTAAGTGATTTAATGTACAGAGAATTTTTGTCTGGGTGCAGTGGTTTACACCTATAATCCTAGGACTTTGGGAGACTGACACAGAAAGATTGCTTGAGGCCAGGAGTTTGAGAGTAGCCTGAGCAAGAGCAAGGGCAGTCTGTACAAAAAAACCCAGAAGAATTAGCTGGGCATGGTGACATGCAGCTGAAGTCCCAGCTACTTAGGTGTTTGAGACAAGAGGATCATTAGAGCACAAGAGTTTGAGGTTGTGGTTGATAACCACTACACTTCAGGATACATAGCAAGACTCTGTCTCAAGAAAAAAAATTTAGTTTTCTGCCAGTTGTGAATAGCTAAACATTGCATGTTTAAAGTGAACGCTAACTTAAAACTTTCCCTCAGTATATACATGTATATACATGTTAAGTATTTACTTATGTTCAGAAACACTTTTTTATGTGTGTGTGTTGTATATTGGACTGTATTCTTTGAAGTGACCGGTTAATTTCAGCCAGATCATCTCAATAATTTGTAAGCTAAAATGGGTCAAATATAGTTTGTTCTCTTGGAGAATGTCTAATGCAGGTTAATCTTTTTAATAAA
Organism: Otolemur garnettii; assembly: GCF_000181295.1. Classification (NCBI taxonomy): domain Eukaryota; kingdom Metazoa; phylum Chordata; class Mammalia; order Primates; family Galagidae; genus Otolemur; species Otolemur garnettii. The sequence continues at coordinate 1,900,211 of NW_003852411.1, read as the reverse complement.
ATCCTTTTACAGAGCTGCTTTAAAACTTATTACTGAGGGAGATCACCATATAGGAATAAGAAATATAACAAATCTTGAGCATTTCACTTGTGATAATATATACATTCAAATATTAACATTCTCACATGAGTCTTTTTAAATCTACAGCAACATCAGCAAGTATAGACAGAAGTGCTCCCTTGGAAATAGGTCTTCAGCGATCTACTCAAGGTATGTCTTGTCACATGTTTACAGTGAATTTTGAAAAACTCATCTGAAACTATACATTTATTCACTTCTTTTTCTTATAGTCAAACGAGCTGCTGATGAAGTTTTAGCGGAAGCAAAAAAACCCCGAATTGAGGTAATGGAACTTTATTTTAAAGGTGATTTCATATTGTTACTGAAGTTGGAATTGTGTAGTGACAGGAATATTTTGTTGTGTTTTGTTGTTGAGAGGGGGTTTCTCTGTGTTGACTAGGCACATCTCAGACTCTTGAGTCAAACTCTTCTCCCACCTAAGCCTCTTGAGTAGCAAGGACTATAGGTACCTGCCATCTCATTCAGCTAAAAGTTTATTTATTTATTTTTTTTAAGAGACATTGAGTCTTGCTTTATTTCCCAGGCTTGCGTTGAACTCTTGGGCTCAAGTGGTCCTCCTGCCTCAGCCTCTTGAGTAGCTGAGGCTGATGATTTGGTGGACAGATCATTTTCTTTGCTTTTATATCCTTATGGATGAAAATATTGGAATAGATGAAGACTAAGAATACTTTTTTTTATAAAAGGTCAGATAGTGAATGTTTTAGTGTTGTGGGCCAAGGCAGTCTCTGTTGCAACTGTTGCACTTGAAGTTTCAAAGCAGACACAGATGATAGACATAACAAACAGTTATTACCATGTCCAAGTAACACTTTCTGAAACTAGTAGAAGGCCAGAATTGCCTTTGGGTTGTAGTTTACCTACCTCTGGAATAAAGTGGTATAGGGAGTTTATTTACTTTACAGATTCGTTGGAACATTGCTATAACAGGTAACATTTTATAGCCAGTAAATAGAATATTAATATTGATTAACAAGTAGAATATTAATGTTTATTAACAATAATTCATGGGAAATGAAAAGCAGAAAAGAAATGCAATTACCTTTAGAGACATATTGTACAACATGGTGACTATAGTTAATAACAGTGTGTTGTGTATTGAAAATTGCTTGGAGAGTAGATTTTAAATGTTCTCACCACAAAAAATGTGAGGTGAGGATACCCATGTGTTAATTAGCTTGATTGAGCCATTTCACGTCATGTGAGTATTAAGAACATCACAGATACAATTTTTGTCAATTAACAAGAAAGAAATGACATTCCATTGGAGAGGAAATTTGTTGATCAGCTACTGTACTGCATGAGACCATTAAACCTTTAATTATGTGAGAGTATTATTTATATAAATGTACAATAAACATCATATCTGTTGCAGATAAACTCTCCCAGTAATGTGTACTACAAGCACACTTAAAATCTGAGAAATGATTAAATTGGTCATATGTCAATTAAATAAAGGAAAACCATGAGTCTTTTCATTTCAAACTCATATAAAAATGAAAGAATTAAATATATATACATTTTGTCTGCCACATAAACAGCAACACATCTGCACCTAAAGATAAGAAAGGTAACTTGAAGGACAGGATTGGTTGGTTAAATATATACAGCAGAATCAGTGACAAAATTCCATGCTAACATAAAGCATATTCTGAGACATGGACCTGATTTTTTTTAAAGTAATAATAACAATAACTGACTTATTGTTACTGCTCTACCTGTGCTATGTGATAAGTACTTTAAGTGTATTAATTCATAATTCTCACTATGACCTGAAGTTGGTGTTACTATGTGTGTCTTCTGTGAGCAAACAGGCATGACAGAGTGAGTGATTTGCTGATGTTCAAAGAACCTGGACAGTCTGGCCCCTAGCCATTCCTGGCTATAAATTTTGTGGCAGTAAAATTGAAAATTTCCCCAACTCTCCTTGTGTGAAATGCATTTGTGGCCCACTATGAACAAAGTGAGAATTTAGGAATACCATTTACTTGGAAAAATCTGAACATTACAGTCTTAATTATTTGAAAAAATACAACATGTTAGAGTCGCTAATTTGCTAGGGTTCCAATAACTGGAAAATCATCAAGAAATGGCATAATAAATTTCTTTCCGGATCACTTAGTTGAAATGTGTTAAATAAACAGTTGTATTACATAAACAGTTTTTTAGTCCAGTGTATGTCTCCTGAGGACCTATAGGTACCATACTAAGAGAGAGAAACTTTGAGGGCAGCAGTTTCTAATTTGATTAAAATCTGTGCTACAGTTATCTTAACATCAGCAGTTTTTAAGTAACTTCAGTAAGATGGGTTATACCTTTATTAACAAATGGAAAAGTAATGCATTTGCTGTAATATTATCCTTGCATTCATTTTAGCTCATTGTGTGTGTGTCAACATTTTTACATTAGATTCATAATAGGACATGAATTGGGGCTCAACATTTTCGGTTTCATATTCCATTTGCTATAAACACTGATTCTGGTCCTCGGTTTTTTATTTGTTGAATGTGAACATCAAACCATATCAGAATTACTAAATTTTATTTTTAAGCATCCAAATGTTTTTTCAAACTAAATTTTGCCTATCATCCTAACATGTAGGTTAGATAAAAGCTGAGCTACCAAGGTTAAATTTCACACAGTAGGGCACAAGTGGAACACTTAGTAGGAAACTCCTTATGTTATGAGGAATATGCCTTGAAAGTCAAAGCATATTGAATGTGCTTTGTAATTCAAGTTTCACTTACATTATTTTGATCTTTTCTGAGGGATTCAAGAGTCGTGGCAACAGACAAAACAAAAATCTAGATCCACAATGATATTTTCTATTCTGGTGAATGCTTTTCATAAAATTTGGTTATAAATTTTCTGGAAGAGAAATAATTTATTTCTTGTATTATGTCTTTCTAAAGAAAGGTTGCAGTGCTATATTATGGGAAGAACACGTTAATAGTATGAAAAGAGTGATTAAGAAAGTTTTTTCTAAGCTTTCGGTCTTATATATGATTCAACATGTATTTGTTATTATCTTTATGACTAAAGGTATATTTACTATATTATCTTTTAGACTATCTTAAAGTAGTCTTAAAGTTAACCTAAAGGCAGTGATGATACCTGGATTGGTATATGTGGGAATTTTTTTGTAACACCAAGTTAGGTATAGTGTTTTTTTGTTTCTAAAAGTTAATGAAAATTTTAAATGCTAACCAGTGATTATTTCCAGGATGAAGAGTGTGTACGCCTTGATAAAGAGAGATTGGCTGCTCGTTTGGAGGGTCACAAAGAAGGGATTGTACAGACTGAACAGATTAGGTAAGGATTTTTTAAATAGGAAGTAGGTAATGTAGGTATATAAAAATGCATGTGGAAAAGGGTGTGTCAAAATGCTATTCATATTTATATTTATCTCTCCTACTGTATTCATTATGTTTCTGTGCCCTAAGTTCATGTGAATATGTGTGGGCATGTTTTATGATGAGGGAGATTGCAAGCTTTTGTGTTTATCATGCTCTCTGGATGGCTTTCTTGATTCTGTTACTGTGTTAGTGTGTCTTTGTAAAAAATACTTTCTAATCCAGCACTCATCATGTAAATTCTTGTTTGATTTATAGTGGAAGTCAGCAAGCTTGTCCTGCAAAGTGCCACATACTAAATATTTTTAGATTTATGGGGAATAGGGTCTCTTTTGCAATTACTTTACTCTTTTTTTGGTAAGGAAGGCAGCCTCAGACGATACAGGAATGAATGAGAATGTTTACGTTTTGCCTATGGCCTTAAGTTTGCTGACCCCTGATTTTTACCATAATTAGAATCACTTCTTAAGTTTTTTTTTTTTTTTTTTTTTTGGAGACAGAGCCTCAAGCTGTCTCCCTGGGTAGAGTGCCGTGGCATAGCTCACAGCAAACCTCCAACTCCTGGGCTCGAGCGAGTCTCCTGTCTCCGCCTCCCAAGTAGTTGGGACCACAGGCACCCGCCACAATGCCTGGCTATTTTTTTTCAGTTGCAGCCATCATTGTTGTTTGGCGGGCCGGGCTGGATTTGTACTCGCCACCTTAGGTGTATGTGGCTGGCGCCTTAGCCACTTGAGCCACAGGTGTCGAGCCAGAATCACTTCTTAATACTTCCTTGGTACAGTGTAATTTTTATGGAAGTTTTATCCAAGTCGCAATAAAAGAATATAACATCAGTCCCTTACAATTTCTGTGTGCCTTTTAATTCCTTGCTTCTGTATCCTTCCCTCCCCCAGCAACCAATTGCTGTCCTAAATTAGTCTGTTTTTTCTAGAGTTATTTGTAAATGGGATTGTGCGTTATGTGCCTTTAATTTAGACTGGTTTCTTAGCATGATTATTTTGAGATTTATTATGTTGTTGGGTGTTTCAGTAATTCCTTTTTATTACTTTGATTATATGGATGTACCACAGTTTCTTTTTTATTACTTTCATTATATGGATGTATCACAGTTTATCCAATGACCTGTTGATAGTCATTCTGCTTGTTACCAGGTTTTGCTCTTACAACAAAAGCTGCTATGAACACATGTATACAAGTTTTTGCATAGACATAATGCTTTTATTTATCTTGGCTAAATAATTAGGAGAATAGTGGAATCATATGGTAGGACAGGTATAACTTTTTTGAAATTGCCACAATTTTTCAAAGGGCTGGTGCCATTTTATGTTTCTGTCAACAGTGTAAAAGAGTTTTTTCCGTATCCTTTCTAACATTTGGTATGGTCAGGCTTTACAGTGTTAGTAATTCTAATAGGTTTTACTTTTTTTTTTAGGTCTTACAGTTTTAAGTTTGACATTTAAGTCTATGATCTACTTTCATTTAATTTTTTGAAATATATGGTATGTGGCTTTGATCAAAATCCACTTATTTTTTATGATATAGGTTTGAAGTTCCATTTATTCATGTGGATGCCCAGTTGTTTCAGCACCATTGACTCCACTGAATTGTCTTTGCACCTTTGTGAGATATGAGTTGTCCATGAATGTTTAGGTCTGTTTCTGGACCCATCTGTTCTGTTGATCTGTTTGTCTTTTTTCTAGTACAACACTGTTTTAAATACTGTATCCTTAATTGTTGTGTCTTTTTTTTTTTTTTTTTT
>NW_003852411.1:1861106-1894867 GCF_000181295.1 Otolemur garnettii | reverse complement strand
GGGCTGGGGATTTGAACCCGCCACCTTGGGTGTACGTGGCTGGCGCCTTAGCCGCTTGAGCCACAGGCGCCGAGCCAATTGTTGTGTCTTTATAGTGTGTCTTTAATTCAGGTAGAATTGGCTGTCCAATTTTGTTTTTTTGTTTGAAGGATATTTTTGCAAATTTAGATTCTTTTTGTTTCCTTATGAGTTTTGGACTTTGACAAAAAAAGCTTGCTGGGATTTTGATTGGGATAACATTGAATTAATAGATCATTTTGGGGAGAATCGATATCTTAACAGTATTGAGTGTTTTGATATGAACAAGGTATATTTCTTCATTTATTAGTGGAGAGATGTTTGGTTCTTTAAATTCTCTCAGCAATGTTTATAATTTTCAGTGCACATGTATTGCTCACCACATGTCATATTTGTTCAGAAATATTTCGTATTTTTAGTGTTATAAGTGAGGTTTTTTTGAAAAGTTATTTTCTGGTTGTGTTTGTTGATGGTATAGATAAATCAATTTTTATGTATTCTTGTATCTTTTTTTTTTTTGTATTCTTGTATCTTACAATCATGATAAACTCATTGATTAGTTCTTTGAGGAATCTCCATACTGTTTTCTATAGAGGTTGTACTAATTTGCAGTCCCACCAACGTTTTCTAAGTGTTCCTTTCTGTCTGCATCCATGCCAACATCCATTACTTTTGGGTGTTTTTTTTTGGCTGGGACCAGATTTTAACTGGTATATGGGCCTGGTGCCCTATTCCTTTGAGCCACAGGCACCACCCATTTGGGGGCTTTTTATTAAAGGCCATTCTGACAGGGGGTAAGGTGATAACTCATCGTGGTTTTAACTTGCATTTCCCTGATTAGTGATGTTGAACATTTGTCTATCATTGACAAACTTCTGATCATGTTTTTTGCCCACTTATTAAGGGGGTGGTTTTATTTTTTTTCCCCCTGAAGATTTACTTGAGTTTTTAGTCCTTTATCAAATGTATAGCTTCTGAATATTTTCTCCCATTCTGTAGGTTGTCTGTTTGATCTGTTAATGATTCCCTTGACTGTGCCTAAGCTTTTTAATTTAATCAAGATTCATGTATTTTTATTGTTGCTGTGGTTGTTGTTGGGATCTTTTTCGTATTCTCTTTGCCTAGGCTGATATCTAGAAGGGTTTTCCCAACATTTTCTTTGAGAATTCTTATGGTTTCATGCCTTACATTTAAGTCCTTTATGCATCTTGAGTTAATTTTTCTTTTTTTTTTTTTGAGACAGAGTCTCATTATGTCACCCTCAGTAGAGTGCCAAGGCATCACAGCTCACAACCTCAGATTCTTGGGCTTAAGTGATTTTCTTGCCTCAGACTCCCAAGTAGCTGGGACTATAGGCACCTGTCACAAAGCCTCACTATTTTTGTTGTTGATGTTGCTGTTGTTGTAGTCGTCACTGCTATTTAGCAGGCCTTGCCCGGGTTCCAACCCACCAGCCTCTGTGTATCGCGGGTGCCCTAATCACTGAGGTATAGGCGCCAAGCTAGAGTTAAATTTTTTTTTAAGTGTGAGAGATACAGATCTTGGCTATCCAGTTTTCGCAGCCCTGTTTATTGAATAGAGATTTTTTTCCCAGTCTGTATTATCTGCTTTGTCAAAGACCAAATGGCTGTGTGTGGATGGTTTTGTATCCTTTTTGTTGTTGTTGTTCTGTTCCATTGGTCTATGTCTCTAATTCTGCGCCAGGTTCATGCTGATTTAGTTGCTATAGCTGTTTTTCTTTTTTTCTTTGATAGCCTTGTAGTATAGTTTGGAGTTGATGCCTTTCGATTTATTGCTTTTGCATAAGATTGCCTTGACTATTTAGGCTCTTTTCTGGTTCAACATGAAGCATAGAATATTTTTTCTAGATCTGTGAAATATGGTATTGGTGACTCAGCGCCTGTGGCTCAGGTGGCTAAAGCGCCAGCCATGTACACCCAAGGTGACGGGTTCGAATCCAGCCCGGTCCGCCAAACAACAATGATGGCTGCAACCAAAAAATAGCCAGGTGTTGTGGCAGGCACCTGTAGTCCTAGCTACTTGGGAGGCAGAGGCAGGAGACTCGCTTGAGCCCAGGAGTTGGAGGTTGCTGTGAGCTGTGATCCACGGCATTCTACCCAGGGGGACAGCTTGAGACTCCTGTCTCCAAAAAAAAAAAGTATGGTATTGGTATTTTGATTGGGATTGCATTGAATCTATAAATCACTTCAGGTAGTGTTGATTCTACTGCTCCATGAGCATGATATGTTTATCCACTTGTTTGTATCATCTGTGATTTCTTTCCTCATTGTTTCTTAGTTCTCTTTGTAGAGATCTTTCACCTCCTTGGTTAAATATATTCCTAGATGTTTTATTTTTTGGTAGCACTTGTTTCATGGTATTGTAGCTTCGATTTGACTCTCAGCTTGACTGTTATTGGTGTGTAAGAATGCTACTTAATAGTGTACATTAATTTTGCAACCTGAGTCTTGGCTGAATTTATCAGTTCCAGGAGTCTCTGGGTGGAGTCTTTTGGGTGTTGTAGGTGTAAGATCATATTGTCTGTGAAAAGCGATAGTGAGATCTCTTCTTTCCCCATTCGGATACCCTTAATTCTTGTCTGATTGTTCTGGCTAGGACTTAACAGGTCTGTGTTGTTGAATAGAAAGAAGTGCTGGCAGTGGGCATCTGTGCCTTGTTTTAGGTCTTAGTGGGAATGCTTTCAACTTTTCTCCAGTATCATGCTGGTCGTGAATTTGTCATATATGGCTTTTAGAATCTCGAGATGTGTTCCTACTGTGCCTAGTTGGTTGGTAGTTTTTTTATCATGAACAGGTACTGAATTTTATTGAATAATTTTTCTACTTATGTTAAGATGATGATCTTTGTTTTGCTTCTGTTTATGTGACCAATCTGTTTATGATTAACATATGTTGTAGTGGATTTTTTTTTTGATAGGCTATTGAATTCAGTTTGTATTTTTTTTTGAGAATTTTTTCATTTATATTCATAAGGGGTGTTGATCTGAAGTTTTCTTTTTTTATTGTGTCCTGTTTTTGTTGGGGAGTAGGCCATCCTTCTCAAGGTATGAAATAATTTCTGCAAAATTGTAGAATGTGTATTAGCTCTTCTTTGTAGGACTGATCAAATTTGGCTGTGAATCCATTTGGTCCAGGGCTTTTCTTTGTTGGAATATTTTTTATTGCTGCTTTAATCTAATAATTGCTTATTATTGTTGTATGTTCACGTGTTCTTTTTCTTCCTGATGGAGTCTTAGAGGATTGTAAGTTTCCAGATATTTTTGTAGACTTGACTGGGGAAGGATCTGCTTCCTACTTCACTTCTGTGTTATCATCTTTATTTTTTAGTGAAATGTGTCTTTTTTGTGTGGTTATTTAAAAATTTTTCCGTTTTGCTGGTTTAAGCCATTTAATTCTGTTGACATTGAGGGAGTTTTTTCCTTTTCTTTGTTTTTTTGTGCTTGAGGCCCCTTAAGCTTCTTGGGATAATTTTTAAGTTTACAGTTTTTTATTAGGTTTAGAAAATTTGGGTCATTATTTCTTCATTATTATTTTTTTCCTATTTCCATCTTTCTGTGTTCTAGGTACCCAAATACTGCTTGAAGTTGTCTGGCAGCTCACTTATGTTCTTTTCTTTTTTTGGATTTTTTTTCCCTATGTATATTCTTTGAATTTTTAAAAATTTATTTTGGATAGTTTCTTTTGTCATGTATTCAATTTTAGTATTTTTTTCTATAATGTCATATTTTTGATCTCCAACATTTTAGTTTTCATCTCTAGAAATTTGTTTTGCTTTTGAAAAAAAGTCTTATTTCCTTTTCTCCACTTATTGAATGTATGTTTTTGAAATATAGTTATTATACTTACTTTAATGTCTTTGCAATATTTAATACCATTGATTGATATTTCTTCTTCTTCTGGCTCATGATTTCCTGCTACCTTACATGGTTTGTGATCTTTGATCACATACTAGACGTTGTGTATTTCACTTTGTTGAATGCTAGATATTACTGTATTTCTACACGATTTTTCTTTCTGTATCCTTTTTAGCTTTGTTTTGGGACATAGTTAAAAATCACTTTGAAATAGTTTATTACTTTCAGGTCTTGATTTTAAGATTTATTATTTGAACAAAGGTGAGTTTGGGTAATTACTTCCCACCCCACTGAGGCAAGACTATTCTGAGTACTCTATCCAATGCCCCTTGAATATGTGGTTTCATTCTGGCTGTTGGAAACAGGTATTCTTAACCCTGTGTGAGTGAGCACTGTATATTATTCCCTTTAATTCTCTTGGGTGATTTTTTTTTTTTTTGCAGTTTTTGGCCAGGGGCTGGGTTTGATCCCGCCACCTCTGGCATATGGGGCCAGCGCCCTACTCCTTTGAGCCACAGGCACTGCCTTCTTGGGTGATTCTTTACCTAGCCTTAGGTAGTTTCCTTACTCTTCTGTGCTAATCTCTGCTGGAATTCTTTTCTTTCTTTCTGTTTTTTTGTTGGAGACAGAGTGTTATTATGTTGCCCTCTGTAGAGTGCTCTGGCGGCACAACTAACAGCAGCCTCAAACTCTTGGGCTTAAGCAATTCACTCAGCCTCCCAAGAAGCTGAGACTATAGGTGCCTGCCACAGTGCCCAGCTATTTTTTTGATTGTAGTTGTTGTTGTTGTTTTAGCTGGCCTGGGCGAGATTTTAACCCGCCAGCTCTGGTATATGTGGCTGGCACCCTAGCCACTAAGCTATAGGCGCCGAGCCTCTGCTGGAATTCTTGAGGGAGATCTTCTATACAGCTCTCTCCTGAGGTAGTCTTAAGCCATCGGGCTTAAGCGATTTTCTTGCCTCAGCCTCCCAAGTAGCTGGGACTACAGGCACCTGTCACAACACCTGGCTATTTTTTGGCCTCTGAATTCCAACCACTTTGATCTTGCTATAATCGCAGTTCTGTTTCCTCAGTTCAGAGATTCTACTAATTCCTCCTGAGTTTTCCTCCTTATGTCATGTCTTAGAAACTTTAAAGGCCTTAAGCTAAGGTAGTCATAGGACTCACCTTCTTTCTCATTTGTCAGAATCATTGTCCTTCAGTGCTTGATAGCTAGTAGCTAGTGAATCCTTCTTTCATGTACTTTGGTCATTTCAAGTCTGGAGAGTTAATCATCTTGGCTGGAAGTAAAGGTGCTAGGATTGAAAGCCTAATGCAGGCTTGATTACAGTTTAGAAAAGTATAGTGTCCCCCTTTATCCTCAGGGGGTGTGCTGCAAGACTCCAATGGATGCTTGAAACCTTGGATAGTACCTAAGCCTTGTAATGAACGGCAGGCAACCTTTTCATTTAGAGGAAGCAGTTTATGGCTTCTCTTTGGCAGTTGCATATCTGAATTGTCAGCATCACTACCTTGTGCTTTGGGGTCATTATTAAAAGAAATAAGGGCCTGGCGCGGCCGCTCACCACCTGCAATCCTAGCACTCTGGGAGGCCAAGGTGGGTGGATTGCCTGAGCTTATGAGTTCAGACCAGCCTGAGCCAGAACAAGACCCCGTCTCTAAAAATAATAGCTGGATGTAGCAGGCGCCTATTGTCCCAGCAGTCCCAGACTGCCACTTGGCAATCTGAGGCATGACAGTCATTTAAGCCCAATAGTTTGAGGTTGCTGTGAGCTTTGGCGTCATGGCACCCTACGGAGGGTGACAAAGTGAGACTATATCTAAAAAAAAAAAAGAAAAAGAAATAAGGGTTACTTAAACATAAGCACTGCCTATCTGATAGCCATAAGTGAGTCTATCGGATAAACAAGATGGCTACTAAGTGACTAATGGGACAGGTAGTATGTATAGTGTGAATATATTTCATAAAAGAATCATTCATATGCCAGGCAGGACTGTGCACAATTTAAAAATTAACGAAGATGCTGGGTGCAGTGGTTCACGCCTGTAATCCTAGCACCCTGGGAGGCTGAGGTGGATCGATTGCTTGAGCTCATGAGTTCGAGACCAGTCTAAGCAAAAGTGAGACTTCATCTCCACTAAAAATAGAAAAAAAAAATTGAGGCAAGAGGATCGCTTGAGCCCAAGAGTTGGAGGTTGCTGTGAACTATGATGTCACAGCACTCTACCCAGGGTGACAGCTTGAGACTCTGTCTCAAAAAAAAAAAAAAAAAATTACCAAAGTGTTTACTTTGGGGATTTTTTATTTAATATTTTTGGACAGCAGTTAACTAAAACTGCGGAAAGCCAAACTAGGGAACTATTGTGTTTGAATTTGGCTTTTTGGCTTAATGTATGCCAGTATGTTTAGATTTTAAGGGAAAGTTACACAATATTATACAGAATGAGTCAAATACTGGGTACACATTGTGCATCTGTTATAAAGTACCTTCACACCTAATCTAAATAAAATCAGAATACTATATAATACTACTGTATTTAAACCTGCAGGAATTTTCGTCCTTTTTCCAGATTTTCTCTAACATATTTCAAGATTTTCATCTTGTGACTAAAGTAATATTTTTGTCTACTGTTATTAAGGTACCCAAACATTTTAAATTCTTTTTTCATATTACGTGATAAGGATACTTTGCTTAAGATTATCATCCTATGAATTCTATACTTTCAGTGTTATATCTTTTTTTATAGTTCTGCAAGCATAGCTTTTTTGCTGTTTATTTGAAAACCAAATAAAAGGGAGAAAAAGACAATCGTTGTGAATATGGTTTCGTCTTTCAGAGATTAGGAGTGTGTGTTTTGTGGCATGCAAAAGCCCATCACCTGTAAAACATGTGGTGCACTATGACATACAGGTTTGACACCTTGAAATAAATTTCAAAGAAAACCTAAACTTTGAACTGCCTATAGCAGGGGTTCTCAACCTGTGGGTCGCAATCCACAGGAACTGTATTAAAGGGTTGTGGCATTAGGAAGGTTGAGAACCACTGGCCTATGAGATGAATTTTTCATCCTCATTCCCAGGTGGCCTCTATGTGTATGTGTAATTTCCATAGACAGAGGTGGGTTATCTAATAAAGTTTCAGAAAATATAAAAATTAACACCCATATTAATGAGTTCTGCTTTTGGGGAGGAAAAGATGAAAAAAGTGAAGAATATTTTGGCATTGACCCTTTTAAGAAATTACTGATTTGCTTATAGAATAAGTAATAGCTCTACATGAATTCTTAATAAAAATCTTATATGATTACAAGTTATCAAGTCAGTTATAGAAATAAGAAAACTTTACTTATTGCCATTAAAGTGTTTTTTCCAGAAACTTACAGCTGTAACAAAATATGTTTATGATGTGCTCCAGGAATCCTTGCTGTAAAAATTAAAAAAAAAATACTGCTTTTAGATCTTTGTCTGAAGCTATGTCGGTGGAAAAAATTGCTGCAATCAAAGCCAAAATTATGGCTAAGAAAAGATCTACTATCAAGACTGATCTAGATGATGATATAACTGCCCTTAAACAGAGGAGTTTTGTCGATGCTGAGGTAGATGTGACCCGAGATATTGTTAGCAGAGAGAGAGTATGGAGGACACGAACAACTATCTTACAGAGCACAGGAAAGGTAATTGAAACTTTCTGTTTATTCATTAGAGCATGTGTGTTTCCATCCTTAAATATGGTTGTTGGTCACCAAAGAAGATGATGAAAATGTTGGAATCAAAACGTAAGCCCTTCACATACCATTTGTAAATCAAGGAATGGGCCAGTTTTCTTGTTGAGTCAGCTTTTTGCTTAACTTAATGAACAAGAAATATTGATGGAAAGTTCTCTGGTTATTAATTTTTTTCTCCAATAAAGTAGAAAAGTTGTAGAGATCAGTTAACTTTTTTTTTTTTTTTTTGTGAAATAAGAGTCTCAAGCTGTCGCCCTGGGTAAAGTGCTATGGCGTCATAGCTCACAGCAGCTTCCAACTTTTGGGCTCAAGTGATCCTCTTGCCTCAGTTTTTCTATTTTTAGTAGAGATGGGGTTTCACTCTTGCTGAGGCTGGTCTTTAACCTGTTAGCTCAAGCAATCCACCTGCCTCAGCCTCCCAGAATGCTGTGATTTCAGGCGTGAACCATCCCGGCCCAGTTAACATTTGTTGAGTGTGTTTTGTAAATTCTCTTGTGTGGGTATAGCAAATAATTTTATTATTAGTTCCTTATTCATGGAGATAGTTTGGTTTTCGTTTTGCTCCAATATTGTAGGATTTTCTTTTCTTTCCATTCTTTTCTTCCCTTCCTCCTCCCTTTCTCCTTTTCTCCTTTTCACTTTTCCAAATAGTGCATTAAAAACATTGTTATGCATATCCTTGTGCATTTATATGTGTGTATGGCCAAAGGATTAATTCTCAGAAATGAATTGGTGGTCTAAGGAGATGTACACTTTAAATTTAAAAAAATAAAAATTTGAAAGATACTGATATTCATTATTTTAATGGATCTCTAGAAAGGATGCATTGATTCTGTTTCAACACTGTTTCAGGCAGATAGGTTTTAGTTGTGGAATTTGGGGATTTTATCTTTATTGTGCTGTTCTAGTAGGAATAAAACTACTAGAAAAGAGCATATAAACAAAAGAATTACTTCTTTTTCTTTTGTACTTTGATTTGTTTTATAAAATACTTGAGGTTGAGATTGGATCATTCTCCAGAACTTAGAGAAATCTGAGGATATGAATAAGCTTCTATTTTTATTTAAAATAAAATGGTCTACTGGTACTAGTTTTTGTTGCCTAATATGCCTAATACTTGAATGATATTGTGCCTTAGGTTCATTCATCAATGTTCATTATAATTACTAACAAATCTGAAACTGCTACTCCAGGAGTAAAATAGTGATATACACATACTCCACCTTGCTTTCAGACCAAATATTACATTTTCTTTTTTTTTTATTTTATTAGATCTTAACTGTGTATATTACTGCATTTATGGGGTACAATGTGCTGATTTTATGTGCAATTTGGAATGTTTACATCAAACTAGTTAACACATCATTCACCTCACTTATTTAATTGTTGTGTTTAGACATTTATACTCTACTATTAATATATTTGACGTGTACACTTGCAATATGCACAATAAGTGAGGTCGCACTGATTACCCTCCCACCATCTGTTCCCGTTTTTTTCTCCTCCCCCTCCTCTTCTCTTCTTCTTTCTGGGCTATAATTGTGTTTTATCTTTTGTCTGAAAGTGTGAGTACTTATATATTTTCAGATAACTGAGATGGATAATTTTCTTTGGGCTCTAGGTGGCAGGATTGTACCATCATTTCAAAACTTAGTGTTAGAGTTTAGTTTAATGTTGTATCTTTTTAAAGATAAGTTAATAATTAACAATTGTTTGTTAACTAGGTTTGCCTCTGCAAGTATTCAGATTTAAAAAAAAAACATGTTTTGAGATCGTCTCTTTATGTACTGTTTTTCCCCACTAAAAACTAAAATACTCTTGGATACTTAGAACCCTATAGGTTTTGGTCAGATCTTTATTGTTACCGGTTATTATGTCCTTCTTAATTTTTGAGTTTCAGCAATAGAAGATAGTTTTAAGATTCTATACGAGGCCAGGCGTGGTAGCTCTTGCCTGTAATTCTAGCACTCTGGGAGACCTAGGCAGGTGGTTTGCTTGAGCTGAGAAGCTTGAGACTGGCCTGAGGAAGAGCGAGACCCCATCTCTACTAAAAAGAGAAAACTAGCCAGGCATAGTGGATGATGCCTGTAGTTCCAGTTACATATGGGGCTGAGGCAAGAGTTTGGCTTGAGCCCAGGAGTTTGAGGTTGCTGTGAGCAATGATGCCATGGCACTCTCTCTAGGGCAACAGAGTGAGACTCTATCTCAAAAAATAAAAAAAAAAAAGATTCTATAAGAAATATAAATTTGTCCTTTTATGCAGTTATATTGCAAAGTTCCCCAAATCAATCTGATTTTATAATGACATTTAAAACACATTCTTTCAGGCTGGGTGTTACGGCTCATGTCTAGCACTTTAGGAGCCCTTGATGGGACAACCACTTGAGGCCAGGATTTCCACACCAGCCTTGGCAACATAGTAAGACTCTGTCTCAACAGAAAAAACATACAAAATTTATCTAGGCATGGTGGCATGCATATAGTCCTATTACTTGGGAGGCTAAGTCAGGAGGATTGCCAGAATCCAGGAGTGTGAGGCTGCCCTGAGCTGTGATCTGACCACTACACTCCAGCCTTAGGGTGATGGTTAGACCCTGTCTCAAAAACAAACAAACAAAAAACCCATGCTGTTAAACTTGTATAAATTATTATGTTTGTTGCTAAAATTTTTATGATGAAACCAGTAATAGGAAGATAATAATCACCTATAATTCAACCATAGCTGATAACAGTATTTTGATTAATGCTTCTAGAGTTTGTCTTACTACTTTATTATTTTTTAAATATTAAGATTTGCTTTTCAACAACTTTTATAATACAGCTAAGGTTTTATTTTATTTTCCACTGTGTTGACTTTTGCAGTGATGCTACATAATCAAAGTAAAACATCTGGTACAATAACATGAATCAAGGCAGTATCACCAAACTTTATTAGTAACCATCATAAATAATGTTCTTGATGAAGCTTTAAAATACATTAATTTTGTTTTATCTTTGTTAATGAAGGGGTTTACAACTTGACCCTTGAATATGTCTTTTTAATTTTTTGTATAATGAAATTGGAATGTGTAAAGCACTTGCGCATATCAAAATATGGTAATCTCTATGAATAGCACCTGTGGTTTGAGCTGCAGGGTAAATCACTGGCTTTTTCACAGAAAACAGTTTTTTATTTGAATTAGTATGTTATTCAGATTTGAGTATTTGGCAGATACTCTTTGAAAACGAGGGAGTAAATCTGTTCCTTCAATGAAAGCAACTGACAGTATTTTTTTGCCAGTGATAAGAAATGTGAACTTTCATGAGGAAATTGGAATTTTGAGAAGTTTCTTAATGCTAGCTACTATGACCATAACAGCTTCTAATTCTTAAAGAGTCTTCTGATGAGTCTTCTATAATATTAATAAATGTAATTTGTTGATATTGTGTAATTCACCGTGTTAATATTTGGAAGGTACACATAATCAGTGATTGATATTTAGATGGCCAGTGAATACTGTTATAAAATCATGTATGAGTAGATAATCCATTTAAAGTTCAGGAGAAACTGATGGATTTTAAAGTAACAGTATAGAAAGTATATGGATGTGGTTTCCACATTGCATTAACCTTTAAGAAATTGCTGTTTATAATGTTTTGATATGATGTGAAAGAAGACTGTCCATAATTATCTGTAAAGCTATTAGAATTTTACTTCCTTTTTCAATTGTTTGCATATAGATTTTTGGCAAAACAAGATAGTACAACAAATGTGGAATGTAGAAGCAGACATGAAAATAGCGCTTTTTTCTTTTAAGTCAGACATTAAGGAAATTTGCAGAAATTTAAAGGAGCATTAATTTCTTGTCACTACTTTTTGGGCATTTGGGGAAATATTTTTTGTGAAATACACTATGTTTGCATGGAATCTTCTTTTTCATTTTTAAAGGAATTTCATTTTTTTTCCAGTTTTTTTTTTTTTTGAGACAGAGCCTCAAGCTGTCCCCCTGGGTAGAATACTGTGGCATCACAGCTCACAGCAACCTCCAACTCCTGAGCTCAAGCGAGTCTCCTGCCTCAGCCTCCCAAGTAGCTGGGACCACAGGCGCCCTCCACAACACCCGGCTATTTTTTGGTTGCAGCCGTCTTTGTTGTTTTGGCGGGCTTGGGCTGGATTCAAACCTGCCACCTTAGGTATATGTGGCTGGTGCCTTAGCCACTTGAGCCACAGGCGCTGAGCCTTTTTTTCCAGTTTTAATCTTTTTTTTGAGACAGAGTCTTAACTCTCTTACTCTGTTGCCCTCAGTAGAGTGCCATGGCATCAGCCTAGCCCATAGCAACCTGAAACTCTTGGGCTCAAGGATCCTCTTGCCTAAGCCTTCTTCTGAGTAGCTGGGACTACAGGTGCCTGCTAAAACACCTGTCTAGTTTTTTCTCTTTTTTAGTAGACACAGGGTCTCCCTCTTGCTTAGCCTGGTCTTGAACTCTTGAACTCAAGCAGTCCTCCTGCCTCAGCCTCCCAGAGTGCTAGGATTACAAGTGTGAACCACTACACCTGGTCTAGTTTTAATCTTTAATGCCATAAATATTTTAACTTACACAAACTAATGTTCTTTAGGCTTCTCAGTAATTTCTGAAAGACCCGTATTTGCTGCTCTAAAGAATTACAGGAATTAAAAAAGGAGAAGAGCTAAATAGGTGACACAGACGTATATATTCACTAAGGTTATATTTCACTAATTTTGTAAACATTTATTTGTGTAATATTTATTACTTTTAACTTCTATAAACTTCTTTTGCCTTTGTGCTAAGCAATAACCGGTGATGCATCGATCCTAGCTTCACATAGGTTATATTTTTTAGCAAAAGACATTACAGTCAGAATGCAACTCCATCTTAAGTCAAAGAGCACCTATACTTTCCCACTTAGAAATCTTTGGAAGTGTACATTGACTTTTCTTTTATTGTAATTTACTTTATTAATAGTTAACAATCTAGGATGTTTGCAGCTATCATCAGTTTCAGTGCAATTTCAGGTGCAATTGAGAATTTAGGAATCTCTGGAGGTGTTAGCATAACTAACTTTGAAGTTAAAATACATGCATGTGTACTTTTGATAGCACATGTGAAGGGCTCTCTCTCAAATTGACGTCACTGATTTTGTTCTCAGCAAACTGACCTGGGCTGTTCAACGTGACTTTTGTTGTTCTGATGTTAGTACATGTTCTTTTACAATAATAAATTCATAACCATCAGCAAATATCAATTTAAAATACATGGCATCAGGGCCTTTGAGATCAGCCTGGGCAACACAGTGAGATCCCATTTTCAGAAGCTCTGTAGCCGCTGCAGCTGGATCCCCACATATTACCATATAGCTACCATATAGCTCCTACTTTTAGGACCACCTCCTCAATCTCTAGCTGGCTGCTTCCATGGGTTTTGGGGTAGCTGGCAGCCAGAATAATTACTAATTCTTCTGCAGTGTAGTACTCACAGTATCCCAAAACTTTCAATATCTCATGCCTAATTTCTGGCATCTAAAACTAGCACTGGAGTTTATTATACAGAGGAGGATGTATTAAATAGTAGTTGATTTCTTTCTGAATTAGGAAGCCTGTTTGACAGGTCTGTTACATTTTATTTAAACGTTAGCTTGTTTCCTTTTCAGAATATGAATACATTTGTAGACAATTATGCAATTTAAAATGGAAATAATAAAATGAATAATACTGGTTTTATAGTAGTTTCTGGGTCATTTTCACAGTAGTAGTTGGTTTTTACTTAATGTCTATATAATGATACATCGTTATGATGTAGGAAAGAACCTACAGGAAGAAAACTTAGTTATTGTTTATTAAGTAAAGTTACTATTTTTGTGTATTTTTAAGTAATGTTACTATTTTTGTGTATTTAATTTTAAGTGAGCTTAATTAAAACCATTTATGTTTTAGAATTTTTCCAAGAATATATTTGCAATTCTTCAATCTGTAAAAGCCAGAGAAGAAGGACGTGCACCTGAACAGCGACCGGCCCCAAATGCAGCACCTGTGGTGAGGAATCTTTTACTGCTGTATGGTAATTTTAATGACAGTGCCACGTATATTTCATTGTTGTAATTTTGAACACATCACAGTGTTTTAAAATGAATACATTCTAAATCTTACGCTGATTTGGTATGACTGAAAGATGTGAAAACCCTTCCCAGCATTAAAAGTTACTTACTTCAGTGGTAATTCTTAACTGGAGTTAAGAGTCTGAAAGGGAAAAAGCCCTCTGAGTAAGTAAACTATAGCTGGCCTACTCAGTGTTGTGTGGGAGAATCACTAACCATTGTTAAAACATATAAATCCCCATTACTTTCCAGCTCAGGGGTCTTTTTGCTATCATTGCTATTTGTGACATCTTTCATGTCACTGTACCTTAGTTTCAGCTGCTCTGAGGGTTGACTGCCATACTCTTTGAGATGCCACTTAAGACACTCTGAGAATGTACCCTTCAATTTTATAGAAAGTACTTGAAGCTGCTTTCTTATGACTCAAAAAAGAGGGAAAAATAAAAAATACATGTTTCTGTTTTATGTAGAGTTTTAAAAAGTATCTTGAAATGTTGTAGAGTGTTAATACATCTTTGCAATATGTAGTAATTTTTTTTTTTTTTTTTTGGAGTTTTCGGTGACGGCTGGATTTGAACCTGCCATCTCTGGCATATGGGGCTGGTGCCCTACTCCTTTGAGCCACAGGTGCTACCCTAAGATGTAGTAGTTTTATTTGTTCATGAAATCATTGGTATTTAACTTTCAGAGGTAGTAGATTTTTGCTGATAAATAGATAAATACTTCTGGTGACTCTCCAGTGACTCTCCATTTGTTAGGTGATATGCTAGGGATCTTGAGATATAGTGAAAAAGATTCACAGTCTCTGTTCTCTTTGAGCATAGTCTAATAAGGTAGACTTACTAGATGTTTAAAAAAAATGTTAGTGGGGTAAGTACAGTGATGGTAAAGCACAGGGTGCTGAATTGGTGACATTTGGACTAGCAGTTGGTGGAAAATAACGTGAAACCTTAAAACAATTGAGCCATCATCATTGTGACTGTAAATATATTTTGTGTGTTTATATAATCATTACATTACTTGAAAATTTTAATATTTGGCTCTTGATTATAGAGATGTGTACCAGTGACCGTCTTGATAAGTATCTTCTATTTGGAATAATAGTTGAGATGGAATCCTGCTAGGGTGGCTCTTGTAGCTCAGTGGGTAGGGCGCTGGCCACATACACTGAAGCTGGCAGGTTTGAACCTGGCCCAGGTCAGCTAGAACAACAATGACAACTGCAACAATAATAAAAAAATAGCTGGGTTTTGTGGTGGGTGCCTCTAGTCCCAGTTACTTGGGAGACTGAGCCAAGAAAATTACTTAAGCCCAAGAGTTTGAGGTTGCTGTGAGCTGTGATGCCACGGCATTCTAGCCAGGGCAACAGCTTGAGACTGTCTCAAAAAAAAAAAAAAAAGAAGAAGAAAAGTATTTCATTCTTCATGAATTTTCTGAGCAGCTTTGGGAATAGTCTTTAAATTTGCACTTTTAGTTTATTACAGACTATAAGTTTTGGGTAAAATATTTCTTAATTAAATAATGCATTATTAGATTGACAACTTTTTCTGAGTACTGTATTTAAAATGTAACACCTATTACTTCTATTTTACCCTGTACTTTTATCATGGGTTTATTTTCATAGTTTTCATGTTCATTTAAATTGAGGGTTAATAGTCTGGTGGTAATTCAATTAAAAGGCCTTAATATGTAGCCCAATAAACTTTGAATTAGAAGGCTTTTTTTCTTTTTTGCTTAAAAAATCGTAAGTGGGGGAATATTTCATAAAGATCCTTATGTAACCAGATAGAATTATTAAACATACCTATTTTATTTTTCCTGAGAGTTTTGCCCTTTGCTTTGGTGTTAATGCACTTAGGATCCTTTGCCTTTGTCCCTAATACAGATGCTAATTTTCTAGCAGTAAATAATATTGCAAAAGTAGCATCAAATGACTAGTGGTTTACTTCCAAGTTTTTGTCTTATTGGCTATACTAAGAAAATAATCTCAGAAAATAAATATTTATGAATATTACATAAATGTCATTTTCAAAAATTAACATGTAACTCTTATCTTTCTGTAGGATCCGACGTTGCGTACCAAACAGCCTATCCCAGCTGCCTATAACAGATATGACCAGGAAAGATTCAAAGGAAAAGAAGGCAAGATGCTTGATTTTTATCTTCATCTTAACTGAGTTGATGCTGAAATTGAAAGGCAGTATGGCCTAACGTTAAGAGCTGTGGTTGGCAAAGTAATGTCTGCGGGCGAGATCTGGCCCACTGCATGTATATGTAAATAAAGTTTTGTTGGAACACAGCCACACTCATTCATCTATGTAGTATCTGTGGGTGCTTTAGCTCTGTGACAGCAGTATTGAGTTGTTTCATTAGACACTCTATAGCTTACAGAACCTAAAGATACCATCTGACGCTTTATAGAAAAAAATGGCCAACTCTTGGCTAACAGCATGGATTCTACATTCAGATAGCTTATGTCACAGTTACCTTTTTTTTTTTTTTTTTTTTTGAGACAGAGCCTCAAGCTGTCTCCCTGGGTAGAGTGCTGTGGCATCACAGCTCATAGCAACCTCTAACTCCTGGGCTCAAGCGAGTCTCTTGCCTCAGCCTCCCAAGTAGCTGGGACCACAAGCACCCACCACAATGCCCAGCTATTTTTTGGTTGCTGCCCTCATTGTTGTTTGGCGGGCCCAGGCTGGATTGGAACCCACCACCTTAGGTGTATATGGCTGACGCCTTAGCCACTTGAGCCACAGGCGCTGAGCCGTCACGATTACTTTTAATGCAAATCTTAATGTTACTTTAACTGCATTTATCTCAGTTTTCTCATATGTATAACAGTACTAATAGTGTCTGTCTCTCAGGGTTATGTTAGGGATTGAACAGTTAATAAGTGTTGAGTCTCCAGAGTAGTGTCTGCTATATATAATGAGCTGTTTGATATTGTTAATACTAGTACTGTTTTTAAAGAATTTATTTTAAGGAGATTCTATGTATCAAATCATGTTCCCTAAATTAAAATGTATAAATTGGGAACTTGGGAAACATAGACCTGAGGCAATGATATAGTCTGATAGTCTGATATAGTTCTGATAGTCTGTCTGACGTTCTGGCAAAAGTGAACCATTCCCATACTAGTAAGTTATTAGTGAAGTGAGCCTAACATCAGTATAATTTCTTGGGATCTTTGTTCATGTTGATTTGATTCATGAAAATGTGAGATGGAAGCAACCAGAAGTTTAAAATTTATGATTTTTTTCCTAAATAATCTGAAGTCCATTTATGTTTCTTTAAAGGATAGGTTGCCTTGATGCAGTGAATTTTGTGTGCTGACTTCATTTACTAGATAAAGACACATGTTATTTACATGCCATAGAGAAATAGTGCATTATTTACTGCAGTGTTTTTCTTTTGGAATCAATTTATATAAAGTGGAGATTGGAAAATAATAGCCTAAAGACAATGTCTGACCCTCTGTGGGCCAAATTGGAACACCCCCAATTGAATGCATATGCTGTTTGTCCCGCTCTTGCACAACAACTACAGAATTCAGTAGTTGTGACAGATAATTGATTGCCCACAATTTGTAAAATATTTGCCATACAACTCTTTACAAAAGGGCGTATTGGAACTCTGCCTTGGAACTTCCATCATTATTTACAACATTGCTTTCTATAAAATATATTACATATGCCTCATTGTAACTTTGAAACACAACTTTTTATAACTTAGGGACTTCTCATGGTATTAGGTACTTTTAGTGGTATTATCACTGGGTTTTAATAGTAAGTAATTTGGAAGGTATAAAGTATTTTATTCAGTCTTAATTTTTGAACATAATTGTGTACTGTACATAGTCTTAATCACTACCCACACAATTGGCTTATTGGTGTATATGGAATGTATTTTGAGGTTGATATCCTTCTTAAAATTACTGTCTTTACAAGTATGTAATTCAACTTTATATGTAGTAGCTTTAAGGGTTTGTTATACTGTTGAACTGTCAGATATAATGCAGATTATTGTTTTATATTTGTTATAGATCATAAAATACATGATATATAAAATCTAACAGTAAATCCCTTTTCTTTATAGAAACGGAGGGCTTCAAAATTGACACTATGGGCACCTACCATGGTATGACACTGAAATCTGTAACGGTAAGTTATTTTGACTGCAGATGTTCTTTTGTTCCAGGCATTTTGTGTGAGTAGCAGATGTTGAAGAAAACCGTTGTTCTCTAGTGTTTCCTATTTTAGGCGTTTATCTTTAATGACCCATTGTGCCAATTGATCTGTGTGGTATATTGTTTGATTCGTGGGTATCCTGTTTGTTTTAATTATTTTCTTTCCAAACTGAGTTGAGTATGTGCAAAAGCTGTTTTGATTAACTTGGAAGTAGGATGGTGCTACCTGGTTAGATCATTTAAAGTCATTCATTGAGTTACAAGGTCTATTTGGAAGAGTTCTTTGTCATAGTATCTTGTATTCTTCAAAATGTAATACCTTATGGTCTTTAAAAAGGCAGATTACAGTGTTTGATGTATGGTGTACAAAGTATCAAATACTGGATGTCCATGAATATAAGCCTTTGGTTCACTTTTTTATTTTTTAACGACCTAAAATTGGTTATTTCTAGATGCTGTGCCCAAGTTACATTTAATACTTTTCACTTTCATTTAGGCAACATTAGGACTTGATGATATAGTGCAGGAATTTTGTTAACCTTATTTTGCATATTTATATTCTGGAATATAAAAGCTTCTTGTACTTTAAAAATACTATGTATATATGTTAATTAGAATATATACTTAAAACACTACTACTGAACTTTTGTCTTTATAGATTATCAGATCTTTATGAGCTTTATATGACATGGAATCATGATATCTTTGCTGTGATTTTGCAGAATTAAGATATATCCTTGTTTTTACAGGGAATTTACCATGCTTTACATACATTTCCAGAAGTAGGTAGCAAGTAAGAGTACAGAATCTGGTTTTAAAAGTTAGAATTTGCTTTTTTACACTTTAAAGTACAATTGGATTTCAGTTATCTTACTGATAACTTGTTTTAAAATGTCATTAGATTTGTTTTTGTATTATTAAAATTGTGTGAAGCTGGGTGTGATAGCACTTGGTGAGGCTGAGGCAGGATGCTTGCTTGAGCCCAGGAGTCAGAGCCTTCAGTGAGCTATGATCATGTCACTGCACCTGGACAATAAACATAGCTAGATTTCCAATATGTAGCTAAGTTGTTAGAGGTATAATAATATTACCATTAGCTCTCACTTTCTGGAGCATCTAAAATTTCAGTCTCTCAGTCAGGTTATATTCTTAAAAGTAGGAACTGCTACATTAGTAATGTCCCCCCCACCCTACCATTTTATAAAGCTTTTGTAAGTCCTTTTTATAAAGCTTCTTTCATTCTCATTTTGTTGTTAATTAATTTGATGTTTATCCTTTAATAGAAGTATTTTGGGAGTGCTACAGTAGCAGTGATGTCCTAGAGTTACGTCTAGAGCCCAGGCCTGCAGAAGATGGAGATCATTGTTTAATACTTTCTTCCTGGCTTGGGGCCTGTAGCTCAGTGAGTGGGGCGCTGGCCACATACACCAAGGCTGGTGGGTTTGAGCCTGGCCCAGACCTGCTAAACAACAATGATAACTGCAGCCAAAAAAGGCTAGGCATTGTGGTGGGTGCCTGTAGTCCCAGCTGCTTGGGAGGCTGAGGCAAGAGAATCACTTAAGCCCAAGAGTTTGAGGTGGTTGTGAGCTATGATGCCACCGAGGGTGACATAGTGAGAGTCTGTCTCAAGGGGAAAAAAAAATACTGTTCTTCTTTCTTCCTTAGGGTTCTTATTCCTTTTTTCTTTCCTCTCTTCCTCAAGCAAGTATTTGTTGAGTATATGTAGTGTACTAAGTGCCATGTGCTGGGCTGGGTGCTAGAATACCAAAGATGAGCAGTGCCAAATGTGTTCTTGAGGATTGACTTATGGTCTGGTTTCTACACATTAGTCAGTCATTCACATATAAAATTGGGACTGTGGGGGCTGTGCCTGTGGCTCAAAAGGGTAGGGTGCCGGTCCCATATGCTGGAGGTGGTGGGTTCAAACCCAGCCCCTGCAAAAAACAAAATTGGGACTGTGTCAGGTATGTAGAGGCTTGTTGTGGCACAAGAGCTTAAAATTGGGGGATTTGTTGGCATTAGACTACTTCATTGAGGAGGTAATACTTGAAGACAAACTTGAAGTTTGTGTAGGACTGTGGTCCCCATCTGCCGAGCCCCAGACGAATACTGCCTGAGCTCTGCCTCCTGAGAATGTAATGGAAACATTAGAATCTCATAGGAAGGAGAAACCTACTGGAAACTGTACGGAGAGATTTAGGTTGCATAATTCTTAGGAGAAACCTAATGCCTGATGATCTGAGGTGGAGCCGAGGCAGTGATGCTAATACTAGGGAGTGGCTGCAAATATAGATTATCATTAGCAAAGAGGTTTGACTTCATAAAGACTATAATAAATCAGTTGCTTGTAGACTCATGTCAAAACTCTTCTCAGTGAGTGGCAAGTGCCAGTGAAGCTGTATCTGGTGGCAGGTGAGTTGATGTACTTCAGTCATATAGCTGCATCTGGTGGCAGGTTTTAAGTCAGAATGAGCCAAGTGAATAAACTTTGTCCATGCTGGAAGAGGATCAACTGCTAAGGATTGCCACTGTTGGTGACCTTAAAAATGTGTTGAGACAACTTTACATCTGTGAAATGCCTACTTCTACTTCCAACATCCTATCTTTGTAAAGAAGGGTTTTCTGAAGTGACAACCACCAAAACAAGATTGCAGAGTAGAGTGGACATAAGCAACACACTTTGGGTGTCACTGTATCCCATCACCCCCAGATGGGACTGTCTAGGTTGCAGGAAAACAAGTTCAGGGCTCCCACTGATTCTCATTATGGTGAGTTGTATAGTTATCTCATTTTATATGTAATTTTACATATAAAATAATAGAAATAAAGTATACAATAAATATAATGTGCTTTAGTCATCCCCAAATCATCCCCCTTTCTCCCAGTCCATGGAAAAATTGTCTGCCATAAAATTGTTATCTGGTGCCAAAAAAGTTGGAGATTGCTGGTATAGGAGTTAAGTTGGTGAAGATGATAGGAAAGCACGTTTTAGGAACAGTGAACAAAAAAACTAAGCATAAAAGCCCTTTTATGGGAAGAACTTGGAAAGTATAAAGATTTGAAAGAAGACTGTATTGTGTATATTTGAGGGATGACTATAGGAAAGTTTCTCCCAAAAGTTAGAGCCTACTTGCTCATGAAATTGACAGTGTGTTTCTTTGAGCACACTGCGGAGTCATTCCTTGTGCCAATCTAAATGTGGCCCCAGATGGGCTAGATAGAGGTTCACAGTCTTGCATGGCAGCACCCACATCTACCTGAGCAGTGTATACCTTTTTTTAGCTAAGTTGTTTTCTCTAGATTGCCAGACTACTCACTATCCTGTTGTCCTTTATCTGGCCCTCTTTACTTATTTATGCTACCTTCATAGACATTATTGGCTTTTGAGTTTGAAATTCCTGATCTAAATAAAAGCAGCACCAGCTTGTTAAAGAGAAGTTAATCAGTTGGAAACACTAAAAATGTAAAGCTTTGAAGTTGTTCCTGGCTTTGAATTTGTGTCTGGCTTTGCCACACACATTCTGCTGCTGGTGAAGTTAAGAAGGTCATTTAACCTTTCTATCAGGAGTGTTTTTATTTTATGGTAAAGATAATACAACTTAACATCTTAGTATTGTTGGAGATTAAAGGAGTCACTATATGTAATATGCTTAGTACAGAGAGGACTTAGGAAATAATGGCACTTTTATTATGAACTAATGGTTTTATAAATCTCAGTTTAACATATGTATATGTCTAGGCAGCTAAAGCTTCAGGGAAGTGTTTAATATTACCTGTTAATAATATTCAATTTTCATTAAAAGTTATGAGGACTTACTTGTTTAAATACTAAGAGAATTCTTTTCCTCTCAAGTAATTAGGATATTTTTTACTGTAGCTGTATGTTTATCTTATATGCCTTAGAGAGAAAATAGCTACAACGAAGTTATGTAAAAACGATGATAACTGGTTTTCTCTTTTTCCATCTGTTAGGGCTTATATATAGAAAAAATTGTAATTTATTTAGATTTAAATTATTTACTTTAAATAGTATACTGTGTATAAAGTGTTTGGAATTTTAATATGTAGTCACAGAATTATAATATTTTATGATTTGTGATTTTTCTGCACTCTGCATTTAAACTGAAATATTATTCTGCTTGTTAGAATATTATATTGTGCTTGAAATAATTTTCAAAACTTGTTGGTTGCCTTGATACCTCAGGGAACAGGGTTTTCTATCCTAAGCCAGTATAAGTGGTATAAAGTTATACTCTCTAAACAAAACAAAACTTTTTTTTAAATATATAGCTCACAAAATATAAAAATTAAAATATCATCTATAATAACCCATTATATCTCTTAAGCTTTTGAAGTTTATATACTTACTGCCTGTTACATGAATATGTCACTATTAACATGATTTTTATATTAGATCTCCATTTTCATAGACTTTTCCAGGAAGCCATCACTAAATTGAATAGATAGTATTTTTTTCCTTTGTACTCATAAAATATTCTTTATCCTTTTTGGCCCTGTTATAGTAATTTTCTTCTTGATTTTTTTCAGCTCTTTTTTTGGGGGTGGATAATGTTCTGGTTGTAGATTTGGACTGTGTCTTCTACAAGAGAGATATGAGAGAGAACTTTCTGTTATGATGTATTGGCCTGTTGTAGTATATTAAGCATCAGTTTTCTCAATTGAAAAAGGGTACAGCTTACTTGGGGATTTTTTTTTTTTTTTGAGGTTTAGATGTATATATTTTTTAGCATTGTGTTTTTTGATTATAGCATGTAATTATTTTTTGCAGAAATGTTTTTATATTAAACATAAAATATTTCATATATCTTTTATAATGAATAATGTAGAGAATAGTCTTTATTTCTGGTTGGCTGGTATTTAGAGTTATACTTATTTAGATGGGTGGGTACTAATTTCATTTCACTTACACCTTATTTGTGGTAAGAGGTATTGGAATGTGATTCAACTATAATATTTTGTAATCAACGTTTTGATGCTACTGTACTTAAAGAAAAATGAATTATTTTTTTCATTTCATTTCAACCAGAAAGAACATATTGATAGGTGTCAGAGAATCTTAATACATATTAAATGAAGTTTTTTGTGTGTGTTTTTCAGTTTTTGTATCTTAGTGTGATTTATTGAAAATCTTATTTCACTCTGTATGGTCTACTGTATACTGTAGGATGGTACTTTTAGTGCAAACTTATACAATTAAACTTCAGTAATTTAGCTTTGCATTTCATCAAAGGGTAATTATTGTTTAGTATCTGTAGCACACCTTAGTAATCTGTCAATGATTATATAGTTATGGCTACTATCACATAACACTCGAGACTTACTTTCAACCGATACATAAAGCTATTTTTGGCATATATGTCAGGAGTAATCTGGAAACCATTGCTTAATTTTTAATAAATTTAACATTGCTTTGTCTCAAAATGTTTTAATATTCATCATTATAAGAATAGGGGAGTAGCTAGGCATTGTGGTGTACACTTATAGTCCCAGCTACTTGGGAGGCTGAGGCAAGAGGATTGCTTCAGCCCAAGAGTTGGAGGTTGCTGTGGTGATGTGATGATGATAACCATGGCACTGTACTCTGGGTAACAGTGAGACCCTTTCTCAAAAAAAAAAAAAAAAAAAAAAAGGAGAAAATAGAAACCAGTTTGGAAATATGATGGTATTTTGTTAACAACATAATAAAAATTTATACTATGAAATTTCAGTTTGGTTATATGTTTTCTTAATTGTAGTTCAGTGTTTAATGTTATAATTCTTCATGACTCTCAGAATTGCACAAAAACAGATTTTAGTTTTTTTAGTTTAATATTCTCTTCTGGACATTTTACAGTAGAACCTTTTATCTCAATTTCTGTTTACCTGCATTGGTGCAACTTTAATCCATTCTATTTTAACAAAATTAGTGTGTTAAAGATATTTAGTCTTTTAAATTCTAACTTCTCAGTGTACTTGTAGACTAACCACTACTGTTCTTTAACACACAAATGCTTTTATTTTATATAGTCTTTCCCTTCATTATTTTGAAAAGGAAAGATTAATCTTTAATTCTTTTAATTTCATGAGATGATTTGAACCAGTTTGTGGATATGAAGAATACAGAGTGTATTATAACGTGGTATGTTTGGGTGTTTAGGTGTGTTCTTGATGAGCACTTTTTGTTGGCTGAGCTTCAGTTTGCTATGTCAGTTTCCAGGTCTTTGTAAATTGGATTAGATTTTAGTGGCTTTTCAACCTTTAATATAATTCTTGCATTCAAATATTATTTTTTGCCTTAGTATTATTCATAGTATTGTCTAGTGAGTTCATCCTCTCTCTGTCCTTCCCCCCCGCCCCCATCCTGCCAAACCTCATTAGATCTTTAATTCTACATTTTGGTTTCTTTTCCAGGTCTTTTTCTTGATGGATGTTTCTTTTAGTGTTGTTCTTCTTGTCTTTCCTGCTTCTCATGTTCCTCTGTGAGTGACTGTTCCATGTTTATTTTCAATATCTTTTTTAAACTCTTATTTGCTTCTGGTCTGGACAAATCTTACTATTTAGAAACTAAGCTTTTATTTGAAATTTTAGACTGAATAAGTTTGGTACATTCATTTGAAATACTTAGACATTAAACACTGAGGGTGGCGGGTTTGAACCCGGCCCGGACCAGCTAAACAACAATGACGACTACAACAAAAAAATGGCCAGGAGTTGTCGTGGGTGCCTGTAGTCCTAGCTACTTGGGAGGCTGGGGCAAGAAAAAACGCTTAAGCTCAGGACTCTAAGGTGGTTGTGAGCTGTGATGCCACAGCACTCTGCTGAGGACAAAATAATGAAACTCTGTCTCAGAAAAAAATAAAAAAGAACTAGAAAAATTAGCCAACCATGGTGGTGTACATCTGTATTCCCAGCTATAGGGGAGGCTGAGGCAGGTTGATCACTTGATTCAGTGAGCTATGATGAAGCCATTGCACTTTAGTGGGGATGACAGAGTGAGACCTTATAGAACTTAGATATTTGTCTCACTGTTGAACTTGTCATATTTTATGAAAGCTAAGTTATTGAAAAAACTTTTGTTTTTTACATTTACATTTTTGTAGCAGTATGTAAGATCAAATAGAGTTATTTGGAAATCAAGTCAATTTAATATTTTTAAAGATTATAGTTAGAATTGATTCAGTCTTTTAACATTGTCTATAAATAGTAAATTCTGGTTTACTATTTACTATAGACAATTTAACATTGTCTATAAATAGTAAATTCTGATTACAATCAATCCTGTAATCGTTACCCTTCCCAAATTTGGTATTTTTAGATAGCTGCTTCAGTCTTCCTGAAGTATCTTTTGGTCATTTTAATTTTATATATGTTGCCATGAATTCCTAATATATTTCAGTATGCCAAATTTGAAAACTAAAATTAAGTATCTCTTTGATCTTTCAGAAATTTCTATTCTATGGATGACTTTTAGTTTTCTTAATAGAAAACAAAACCCCCCACATTCAGCTTCTAATACAATATTTTAATAATTTATCTTAAAAAGCTTACAAATATTTCACAGTGTCCTTAGTAATTATTGAACTTTAAATACATAGAGTAATGGATGTTATAGGCACATTATAATTCATCGAGAACTTTGTGTGTATTACCTTTTTTCTACAAAAGTTACTTTAATAATAATGAGAAAATGAACTTTAAAAACTTTACAGATCAATGACTATAAAAAAACAAAAAATAGATATTGGGAAACATTTTTCCTTATCTAGATTAAATGTAATATATGATCTAATACTTTCTAATTCATTGATAAAAGTCAGTTTTGGGGAGTCCTGTGATATACAAAAGTTTGAATTATTTCTAACTTTTCTGAGTCATTAGTATATTTGAAAAGTTTGTATGTATTTAAAGCTTTAAAATCAATGTAAAGGTCATGCATGGGGTAGTAGATTTTATAAAAGTATGTTTTACTGTGTCATACTGCCACTTACATTTTATAGTGGAACTGTCTTGTAGATCACCAAAGATCAATTCATAGTCAGAGAATCTGATTCTAAGTGCCTGAATAATTTTCATTAGCATTTTTGTTATGTAACAGATCAGAGGATAAATACTTGCTGATGAATAGCAGTACAGAAGGTTTTGTTGCTTGGGAAAGATAAACAGGTTGGATCCCAAGTTGCCCCAGAGTGACATACTTTAGTGATTTGCCATGGCCCAAGGAAAGGCTGAGAATCTTGGTAATAGTAGAGCATGAGAAATTAAATCATTTTAATCAAGCTTATGCAAGTAGCATCAGAAATCAAATGACTGATTTGTTAATTTACAGTGAGAAATGTAATTGCTAAGAGCACTGGATGATTTCTCCATCTAGCACATACATGTCCTCCATGTAAAGAAGTTACATTGGAAGTCACAGTTTCACAATGAGCATGTAATAAATTAAATCCTTCAAGAGTATAAAGGTATTAAAATAGTTGTGTATTTGCCAGGCCAGAGTATCTTGCCCTTTGGAGTTGCCTAGATGGATAGGCTTTGTCATCATTTGCTGCTGTGACTTCTGTTCCTTGTTGTTGCGTCTACTAATCCCTCTCCAGATGAGTATGATGTGTTATTTCTTTACATGCATACATTGCTGATTTAATTTCAGGACTAACATTTCTTTCCATTCTGTTTCATTTATTAAAAAGTGAGGGAGTAGGGTAGCACCTGTGGCTCAAAGGAGTAGGGTGCTGACCCCATATGCCAAGGGTGGCTGGTTCAAACCCAGCCCTGGCCAAAAACTGCAAAAAAAAAAAAAAAAGTGAGGAAGGGAGTTCTTTTGTATTTGAAGTTATTTATTTTTTGTGTTTATTTACCAACATTGCATTGTGCATATATATATACATACTATTCAAATCATTTATATACATGTGTGATTTTTTTTTTTTTTTATGAATCATTTGAAAGTAGGTTGTAGACATCACAAGACTTAGTCCATGGGTGGTGGAAGGGTGACTGGAAAGATCACCTATATTTCTGTCTAACAAGGGTACAAGTGAACTTTTCTAGAACTAGAATATAAATGTTTTGACACAATGACTATGCAAATGACATGAAATTTATGTGAACCAGCTTGATGAAAGTATTTCAAAATGTATATGAAAACACTACACTGTACCGCATGTTTGCATTAATGTATACAGCTATCATTTAATTAAAAAAAAAAAAGACAGTCCATTTTAGTCAGTATCTTCTCAGAACCAGATCTTTTTCCTGTGGATCCACAATACTGTCATCACACCCAAAACATTTAATATTAACATAATAACATAATCAGTTATAAAGCCTGTGGTTAGTTTTGTATTGCTGCTGTAACAAATTACCACAAATGTAATGGCTTAATACAACAAAAATTTATTATTATGTAGTTCCGAAGGTCATAAGTCTGACATAGGTCTCCATAGGGTGAAATCAAGGTGTTGGCAGGGCTACTTTTCTTTGCAGAGGCTCTAGGAGTGCATCCCTGAATTTGAAATTCTTAATGTAGATATCCAAAGGATTTGCTTTATCACTAGAGAAGGTAGACGTCATAGAATAATACTGCTTTAAGTTTGAACTCTAGGCCTAAAATTAGTCCCATAGAAGATAATCAAATTAAGGAGGTTATTTAAATCTTACTCTTGATCAATGGAGTAATTTCAGTGCTACAAAGTACCACAATTTGTTTTCTTAGCATTGTATAAAGTACTTTTAGAATGCAGTCAGAATAGGTATAAATGGCTCGGCGCCTATAGCTCAACCGGCTAAGGCGCCAGCCATGTACACCTAAGGTGGCGGGTTCGAATCCCCAGCCTGGACCTGCCAAACAACGACAGCTACAACCAAAAAAAAAAAAAAATAGCTGGGTGTTGTGGCGGGCGCCTGTGGTCCCAGCTACTTGGGAGGCGGAGGCAGGAGACTCGCTTGAGCCCAGGAGTTGGAGGTTGCTGTGAGCTGTAATGCCACGGCACTCTACCCAGGGGGACAGCTTGAGGCTCTGTCTCAGAAAAAAAAAAAAAAAAAAAAAAAGGAATAGGTATAAACTAAATATAGTTAAAGCATATATAGAGAAGTACTAATATGAGTACAGTTGTAGAAGAATTTATGTATAGAAAGAAATATCATCATTCTGTGTTGCCATGAGCATTTTACATGGCCTCAGAGTGGTAGCATTAAAAATTTGACATTCATTTGAAAAATCTGAATATGTATACAGCATAACTACAGAGTACGAAGGTTTTTTCATAAGAGTAATTGGATTATGTAGAAAGTTTGTTCACATTTTACTTGGTTATACTTACATAAAATTCATTTAGTGAAGTTAGCAAAACTGTTTTCAGTAATAGGAAAAGTTTCTTTCTCTCCTCCTTTCTTCTGTTTCCCCTTCCAGTGCTTCTTACCGGCCAAATATACTTTCCTCTTCTTTCCTCACATGCATAAAACCGATAAAAACATGATTGAGGTCTCTGCTAGCACATTTAAACTAAGTATAGTGACATTTGTATTTGGTCTGCAGTGAAAACCTACCTTTCTTATGGACTTTTATTTACTTAGGGTTAGGCTAGGGTGCTCTCAGACTCCTGTCCTTATCCTGTTTTCCTGCCTCAAGCTCCCAAAGTGTTGGGGTTATAGATATGAGCTACTTTGCCAGGCTTCAAATAGTATATATTTTAGGCTAGGCCAGTTGACAAAAATCAAAGAAATCATGTAGGTACATAGGAAATAAGAGAGAAATCAAATTTCCACATGTTTTTAATAAGTATAATGTATAACAATCTGTAATACTCATTTGCTAATGAGAAGAATAGAATCTCTGGGGTTCTCAGTGAATGTTATCTGTTAACCCAGATTAATTGCAAACATTGCTCTATTAGTGCTGATATATAATGAGATTTTGTATATTTCATCTTTGAAAAAATATCTTTTCATCCAAATAGGAACTGCTAAATACTATCATTCCATGAGCATATGATAGTGAGTATATCTGTCACTTGGAAGGCATTTCTAGAATGCTACTAGACTTTGATCTCTACTATTTTCTTGATATTTGCCTTTTTTAGCTTGTCATTGATTACATTGCAGATTTATCATTGGCAATGTAGAGTTAGATGGAAGTTTTCTAGTTAATGTTATACAGATTTTGAAATAAGGAAATGTTGTTTGTATTGAGGTCTGAAGAATGCAGCCTGAACTCTGCTTTGAGTTTTGAAAATATAGTATAGCCTCCATAGTTGACTACTTCCCTATATTGACAGCCACCTTAAATTAACCTAATTTTTATAGACCAGACATGAGTCACATGTACTTATCAGTACAGTAGGCCTAGTTCCTTATGCTTGTTGACCACCTCTGTATGTTGACCAGTTTATTACGACCCCTGGGGTGGTCTACAGAGTTTCTACTTTAGATTTGTATGAGAATGGAATTCTTATTTCTTGTTTTAATTTTTGACAGTACAGAAAGTATGTAAAACAGCTTGAGATTATTTGTAATGCAAACAACAGTAGCTGTCCTCAAAACAAGAATAATAATTTCTTATATATAATTACTGTTTTGTTCTGTTTTTTTATTTTTTTAGATAGTCTCACTTAGTAGCCTGGGTAGAGTGCTGTGGCATCATAGCTCAGAATAACCTCAAACTCTTGGGCTTAAGCAGTCCTCTTGTCTCAGCCTCCTGAGTAGCTGGGACTACAGTCACCCACCACAATGCCCAGCTAGTTTTTCTACTTTTAGTAGAAATGGGGTCTTGCTTTGCTCAGGCTGGTCTCAAACTCTTCAGGCAATCCACCTGCCTTGGCTTCCCATAGTGCCAGGGTTATAGTGCCAGTGGTTATGAGCCACTGTGCCTGGCCCCACTGTTTTAATTTAAGTTGAATTCATTAAAAACAATCATCAAATCTGTAGCAAAATCTAGTTTTTATTATTTATTTTTTAGGGCACTATGTTGCCCTTGGTGTCACAACTCACAACCTCAAACTCTTGGGCTTAACCAATTTTCTTTTTTCTTTTTTTTTTTTTTTTTTGAGACAGAGCCTCAAGCTGTCTCCCTGGGTAGAGTGCCGTGGCATTACAGCTCACAGCAACCTCCAACTCCTGGGCTCAAGCGAGTCTCCTGCCTCCGCCTCCCAAGTAGCTGGGACCACAGGCGCCCGCCACAACGCCCGGCTATTTTTTGGTTGCAGCCGTCATTGTTGTTTGGCGGGTCCAGGCTGGGGATTCTAACCCGCCACCTTAGGTGTACGTGGCTGGCGCCTTAGCCGGTTGAGCTATAGGCGCCGAGCCAACCAAGTTTCTTATTTCAGCTTCCCAAGTAGCTGGGACTGCAGGTGCCCTCCGTAATGCCCAGCTATTATTGTTGTTGTTGCAGTTGTCATTGTTGTTTAGCAGGCCTGGACCAGGTTCAAACCTACCAGCCTCAGTGTATGTGGCTGGTGCTGTAACCACTGTGCTATAGGCTCTGAGCCGCAAAATCTAAGTTTTAAAGCCATTCAGTGTTTGGTATTAGTGGTTGAGGCTGGATCTTCTCATTCAGAAAAATTTAATCTTGGTCCTGAGCTCAGAAAAATCACAGTAAAACTTTACTGTTGATAAAGTATTGGACTTAAGTGGTCGGGCACATCAGTATTATTTCTGACAGAAATTCATAGAACTGATGATGGTTAATCTCTGGGAGCAAGTGAAGTGCCCTGCTGATGAATAAGTATAGGGTATAAATGCCTAACATTTTTACATTTTTACAAGCTTTGTAAATTTGCCTTCTAAGATGTTTTCTGCTGCTCACAAGTTTATCACTATTTGTTGTAAACATCTTAACAGATTCCACTTTAGCTTGTACTCTGTCAGTAGTGTTTTCTCAACTACTTTGAAATTGTTCTTGCCTATAATTGTTTCATGGAGACTATACATAGAGGCTAATTCCTCATTCATTTCAAACATAACATTGACTCCTAAAATAAACAGCTGAGTGGTATTGGTAACATCTTATTGGTATTGATAATAACTCAGCTGTAGCCAAAGAAAACCTCTCATTTGCCTGTCTTTTGATTGAAATTTGCCCTTGCATCTTTTGTCCTCAACTCTTGATGAAAGGCTAATATAGTCTTAAACAGGTTTATTTTCTCTAGATAAGTTTTTTAGTTTGCTTCAGTCAAATACAATTTATGTAACTTTCTTACTTGGCTAGCAAATGAACGCCTCAAATTTGCTTTGCAGTCCGATTTT
Organism: Otolemur garnettii; assembly: GCF_000181295.1. Classification (NCBI taxonomy): domain Eukaryota; kingdom Metazoa; phylum Chordata; class Mammalia; order Primates; family Galagidae; genus Otolemur; species Otolemur garnettii. The sequence goes on along the minus strand of NW_003852411.1, from coordinate 1,863,730 downwards.
AATTTGTTTTATTTTTGTGAAAAAATTCTACTGCGATGAGATATTTTATTTTAAACTTCTACTTTTTTTTGATCACTGCTTTCTTGTAAGTTGGGAATATTTTACCAGACTATGCTCCAGTAATATTGATGTATTTTGTATTCTTTCTGCCCAGTTTTAAGTCTCTATAAATAGTGTTTTGCCATCTTACTCATTAACAAAATCTGCATTTCTTTATGTCTTAAGAACATAGTACTAACTGTGACATTATGGGTATGCACTGGTAAGTAAAAAGTAAAATTCAAACATCACTGTGTGGCAAAACACATGGTGTGCAACAAATGTTTCTTGAGTGCCTGCTGCATACTGGATACTGTATGCAGTAGACCACAGAGTTGCAGTGATAAACAGGAGGGAGGACAAAAATACTAGTGCTATGTGCTTTTTGCACGAGTAAACTAAGGTGAAGTAATAATAACTGCATCTTTGTGATATGTAGTATGCCAACCAGCCGTATTAAAACTGAGAGTACTGCATAAGGTTCCTGTTACAAATATTTCATTCTGCTGTTATAAGTGCAGAGGTAGTCACAGATTAAAAATGAATGAGTGTGGTTGCCTTGCAATAAATCTTCATGGATAGTGAAATTTGAATATCATCTAATTTGTACATTTCACAAAATTATTTTTTATTATCTTGATTAAAAAAAAATAGAGATGTAAAAACCATTCTTGGCCTGTGGGTCATACAGAAACAATTAGTGGCTTGTATCTGGCTTAACGGCAGTTGTTTATTAACTTCTTAAGTTTTTATCAGTGGGTATAAAGAGCAGCAATTTTTTCCAATTCAGGCCATTAGTACTTGTTGAATTTTTTGTCTTTAGGTATTGATGGATGAATTATGTATCAAGTAAAAGTACTAACTTAATAAATTTGTAAGAATGGAGATAGTTGTATAATGGCTGTTACTGTGTAATATAGTTAGAATTGTTGTTCACTTTATTTTAGACAATACGGGAATATTAAATGAAAATTATTAATGATGGATTTAAGTTTTAATTTATATTAAAAGCAGTGGGAAACAGTATTCTGAGTTATACTTCTTAGTTCTGAAGGAATAAAAGTTTCATGAATAAATCTTTTATGATCAGAAATGTTTGATTGCTTTGAGTTAAATAGGATGGATTTTTGGCTTTTTTTTTTTTTTTTGAGACATAGAGTCTCACTATGTCGCCCTTGGTAGAGTGCTGTGGTGTCACAACTCACAGCAACCTCCAACTCTTGGGCTTAAGCGATTCTCTTGCCTCAGCCTCCCATGTAGCCAAGACTACAGGCACCCACCACAATGCCCAGCTATTTTTTTTTTTTAATTGCAGTTGTTGTTGTTATTTTAGCTGGCCCAGTCAGGGTTCAAACTCACCAGCCTCAGTGCCTGTGGCTGGTGCCATAACCACTTTGCTATGGGCACCAAGCCGATTTCTGGTATTTTTTTAAAAGAAAATTTCTCATAATGAATGATGTTTTTACTAAGATCATGACATCATACAGTATTTGGGGAACAAAGTTATAAGATGTTTTTATGTTTTGTTGGTTGGTTGGTTGGTTGGTCAGCTAAGGATGAGAAAAAGAGTTTGGGTGCAGAGACGAAGCAGTTGATAAGAGAAGCTGTGTTGAGTTAGATGGCAAATTTGGAAGAGTAGGATAGTGAAGTGGGCATGAAGAAGAAGAGAGGATTAGCAAACTCAGCCTCCTGCAGACCTTGTTAATCTTCCTACCTTAAATATGATAAGACAGCTTACCTTTTTTCATTTGTAGTGATTTTTTGGACATTGTGGTAGCCATCTTGTATGGCCTAGCTTAAGTACAGCACTCCTTCACCCTCCTGTCCCAGGTTGTACTTTCTACCAGCCATGAAGACTGCAGGTATCGGGCGCTGTAGCATTAGCACTTGGAACTGCCTAGCTTTTTCCCTTCTCCCACTGCATATTCTGAATTGTCAGGTTCTTCTAAATTAGCAGTTCTCAAATTGGTTGAGACCCTTATGGGGGTCGAACGACCCTTTCACAGGGGTCGCCTGAATACATCCTGCATATCAGACATTTACGTTATGATTCACGACAGTAGCAAAATTACAGGTATGAAGTAGCAATGAAAATAATTTTATGGTTGGGGGTCACCACAACATGAAGAACTGTATTAAAGGGTCACGGCATTAGAAAGGTTGAGAACCACTGTTCTAAATATAAAGTCTAAACTTAATTAGTACCTGGTAGCTCAAGATGATATGATTATTGCTCCTAAATTATTGCTGTTTCTAATGCCAAGATGTACTAATTTGATCAAAGACTTAATTTTTTAGGCCTAGGCAGCTGATGTAATTGGGAAATAGAGGTTTTTTTCTTTGAAATGAATTCATGAGTGCCTTTAAACAGAGTGCATACTTAGAAAATACGAATAATAACATAGCAAATCTTAAGGATTCTTGTGTTCTTCTCTGAGCACAATAGATCTGGAAAGAGGAAAATCCCTAGTTAACTTGCACACTCAAGTCAGGCAACCAGTCACAGGATATCAGCTTAGAGAAAGGAGTATCATTCTCTAATTGACTCTCTTTTAGTCCATCTTCGTAATTTTTTTTTTTTTTTT
>NW_003852411.1:1818135-1860716 GCF_000181295.1 Otolemur garnettii | reverse complement strand
GAGCCGGTAATTATCATTTTTAAAGCACTCTTCCATCTGTTCTACCTCTTCCTTTTTTCCTGAAATATTTTAAAGCAAAATCCAGACATTGTCATTTTGTTACTACATACTTTGCATCTCTAAAACAGAAAGACTTTTTTTACATAGCTGTAGTGCCATTATTGTATACAACAAAAAAAATGTTTATATCATCAAATGTGTATTTCATTTTCCAGTTTCTTTGATTTTTCTGAAAACTGTTTTTGTAGTTCATTTATTGAAAATAAGACTCAAACAAGTACTACAAGTTCATTTAGTTGTTAGGAAGTTTCTTTTATTTTAGAGCATAATCTTTTTTGTGTTGTGGACCTATTTGGCAGACTATTGCATCCTGTGAATCTTCTGTCTGAGTACTGTTTTTAATGGATAAAATAGAATTCATAAAACCAATTAAAGTTATCTATATACTAAAAATATACACATTTATGACATAATTTGTTCATTTTTACTAATGTATTAAATAACAAGATCTGGTAACAAATTTGCTAGATGCCAGAATTTTAAAGTATGATGAGCATACATAATATTTCAAGGTAATCTGTAACTTTTGTAACATGATAGAAAAATAAAACTGATTTCTATTAGTGACAAGTTGCAACCATGCTAATATATATGTGGCTTGTTTGTCTACATTGATGAAGGAAGGAATATTAATTTCAGTTAAAGGTTGATAAAAATAAAATTGTATAATTTTTTTTCCCACTGAAATTCAGGAATCCTTTGAATAAAGGGATGCTACTAAGAAATAAATGGTTGTGGCTATTAAGAAATGAATGGTTATGGTTCTGCCTCACTGCCTTTTAAAAATATTTTATTAGTTATTTAAAATTTCAAAATATTTAAGGGGATACAAGTGTTTTTGTTACATGGATAGCTACACTTAATTTAGGGGTTTTAGTGTGTTCATCATCAAAGTGGTATTCATTGTAGCCAATAGGTAAATTTTTTATCCCACACCTACTCCACCCTCCCTGTGTTCTTAGATCCTCTGTATTGCTTTGTGACTGTACCCATCTGTCAGCTCCCACTTACTAGTGAAGATTTTTCCGTTCCTGAGATATTTCATTTAGGATAATGGTCTCCAGTTCCATCCAAGTTGCTGCAAAAGACATAATTTCATTCCTTTTTTTGCTGAGTTATACATCATGGTATATACACACTATATTTTCTTTATCTACTTATGAATTGAAGAGTGCTTAGATTGATCCCATTTTTTTGCAGTTGTGCATTGGGCTGCGGTAAACATTGCAGTGTAGAGGTTTTTTTTTGGTAAAATGATCTTTATTCCTTTGGGGAGATAACCACTAGTGGTGAGAGTATGGTAAGTCTAAAGTTACTTCTTTAGGGGCCTCCCATTTTTCTTTGTTTTTGCCTTTAATTCTTTAGACAGATTCTCAGTCTGTTGCCTCAGGTAGGATGAAGTGGTATCATCATAGTTTACAGCAACCTTAGACTCCCGGGCTCAAGTGATCCTCCTGCCTCAACCTCCTGAGTAATGTTTCTACTTTTAGTAGAGACAGAGTCTCACTCTTGGCTCAGGCAGCTCTCCAGTTCTTGAGCTCAAGCAATCCTCCTGTCTTTGCCTTCAGAATGGTAGGATTATAGGCGTGAACCACTGTGGTTGTCTATACTGTTTTTCAGAGAAGTTGTACTAGTTTGCATTCCTACCCCAACAGTATATAAGTATGTGCATCTTTGCTAACTTTAGTTATCTTTTTTTACTTTCTAATAATGTGTATCTCATTATAGTTTTAATTTGCATTTTCTTTTTTTTGGCCAGGGCTGAGTTTGAACCCTCCACCTCCAGCATATAGGGCTGGTGCCCTACTCCTTTGAGCCACAGTGCCGCCCTTAATTTGCATTTTCTTAGTGATTAGTGATACTGAACATTTTTTCATATTTTTATTGGCTATTTGACTGCCTTTTGAAAAATGCTTGCTCATGGCTTTTACCTACATTTTAATGGGATTGTTTGCTTTTTTCTTGCTGATTTGTTTGAGTTCTTCGTGGATTCTGGGTATTGGTCCTTTGTCATATGTATAATTTGCAAATATTTTCTCCTAATCTGTAGATTGTCTATTAACTCTATTATTATCTTTGGTGTACAGAAGCTTTTTAATTTAATTAAATCTCATTTATTAAATTCTTTTGGCAAAATAGCTTATGACTAAGACCTCAAAAGCATATATAGCAATTGCTGGCTTTTTGTAAGTTTTTGTCAAGTTCTTTTCCCCCCTCCTGGCTTTTATCCTACCAATTTTTTTTTGTCTGAAACATTCTTCCCCTTGTTCTTAATAAGACTGCTTTCTTCTCATAATCAGATCTCAGTTTAGTGGTCACTTTTTCAGAGACTGGTTTTCTTCTAATAATTTTTTACTTGTTTTCTGTGACTTTTCTTTTTTGAATATAAGAATCTGAAGGTAGAAACCACGTCCTTCTTGTCTTCCTTTATATTTTTAGTGGTGAGAGCAGAATACTTGATTATGTATGTGTCACTTGAAAAGAACAATTGAATTTTAAGATCATATTGTGCATTATACATATATATTTTAGTTACTTCCTAAACTTTCATGTGTTTATAGGGGTAATTATGATTTATTAATACTGATGCTTTGTAATATCTAGGCCCTCCGTGCCACTTGGCAGTTCTTTTATATGTTGCTTGATGGTTCCCTTTATTTTGAGACAGAGTCTCACTTTGTCATCCTCGGTAGAGTGCCGTGGCGTCAAAGCTTACAGCAACCTCAAACTCTTGGGCCCAAGGGATTCTCTTGCCTCAGCCTCCCAAGTAGCTGGCACTATAGGTGCCTGCCACAATGCCCAGCTATTTTTTTTGTCACAGTTGCCATTGTTGGTTAGCTGACCTGGACCAGGTTTGAACCCTCCAACTTTGGTGTATGTGGCTGGTGCCATAACCACTGTGCAGTGGGCACCGAGTCTGCTTCTTGATGGTTCTTTACTATGCTGCCCCCCCACCCTTTTTTAAAGAGTCTCAAGTTGTTGCCCTCAGCAGAGTGTCATGGCGTCACAGCTCACAGCAACCTCAGACTCCTGGGCTTAAGTGATTCTCTTGCTTCAGCCTCCTAAGAAGCTGGGACTATAGGCGCCCACCAAAATGCCCAGCTATTTTCTTGTTGCATTTGTCATTGTTATTTAGCTGGCCCAGGCCAGGCTTGAACCTGCCAGCCTCGGTGCATGTGGCTGGCGCTGTAACCACTGGGCTATGGGTGTCAAGCCAACGATCAGGTTTTTATGTAGTGTTTTCTCTCTTGGTGAATGGTACTGTTCATCTCTTCAGTGTTCAAGCGAGATCTTAGGCATCATCCTTGCCACTTACTCCCCCCTCTCATCTTTAATAATAACCAGGCATCATTAAAGCCTGTAAGTCCTACTTCCTAACATTTCTGGAATCCCTTCTCTCCATATTACAGTTATCCTTTCTCACTATGCAGAAAATTGGATTTGATATCTTAAAAAAAGATTCCTTTAAACAAAATGAAAAAGTTTCATTTAGTCAAATTTCAGTTCACTGTTCCTCACTCAGGATTATTTTTTTTGTTTCTTTTTATATCAATCTTGAGGGAGAGAGATAATAATTTATAATGGGGTTGAAAGTAGGAATGGGATCAAAAGATTAGGTAGAGAGACTAGCCTTAATAAGGAAGAGAATCATTTATGAGCCTTGTACCTGGCAAAGGGTTTTAGAGATTTTGGTATTTATCTGAAGTTTGTTGAGAAGCCATTGAAACAGTGGGATAACATGAATACCTTTGTGGTATTTCAGATTTTGTTTTTTGAAACCAGTCTTGCTCTGTTGCGCAGACTGCTGTATATTGGTGTGATCACAGCTCACTGCAGCCTTGAAGTTCTGGGCTTAAGTGATCCTCCTGCCTCAGCTTCCCCAGTAGCTAGGACTACAGGTGTATGCCTGATTCTGTGTGTGTGTGCACGTGCACATGCAGGTGTGTGTTTGTTTTGGTTTTTTTCCTGTAGAGATAGAGTCTCACAGTGTTTTTTCTAGCCCTTAGCCTCAAGTGATCTTCCTATGTTGGCTTCCCAAAGTGCTGGAAGAACAGGCATGAGCCGCTGTGCTTGCCCAGCTTTGTGTTTTGAAAGTATCCATTACAGAATATTGGCAGTGGGTTATATGGATATGAGGAAATTGGTTATAAAGGTATTCCAGTATTTCAGAAGTCAGAGATATGCTATATTAGAGTGGTAAGTTCAAGAAAAGCAGATGGATTCGAGTTAGGGACCTAGGTCCTTGTGGTTCCTGGTATTCCTTTGTGCTCATTTGACTGGAGTTGCCATTCACTGACCTAGGGAATGCTGAAAAAGTTTTAAATTGGGGAATTAAAGAAGATAACTTGGGTTTATATATTTATATATATATATATATATACACAAAATATGTACATATTCTCATAGACATTTGTGCAGACATACAAATACAGTTTGCTTTCTGTATCCATGGGTATCATATCGATTCAACCAACTGTGGACCAAAAATCAAAAACACTTGTACTGAACATGTACAGAAATTTTTGCATGTCATTTTTTTTTCCTAAATAGTGTGGCATTATGGCTATTTACGTAGAATTTACCTCATATTAGATATGACAAACAGCCTAGAGATGATTTGAAGTATATGTGAGAATGTACATGTGCTTTCTGCTAACACTGTGTCATTTTATAGAAGAGGCTTGAGCATTTGGAGCATTTGTGGATTTTAGTATCCACAGGGAGTCCTGGAACCAGTCTCCAACAGATAACAAAGAAAACTGTACTTTAAATTTGAGGTTTTACTTGTGAAGTTTGATTAAGGACTTTATTTCTGTAAAAGTCGTATTTACCATATGTTTTTTGTTGTTGTTGTGCAGTTATTAGCTTTTTTTTTTTTAAGTGTGTAGGAGTCATTCTCTTACTTGTCTTGCTTAAATCTGCTAGGAAGAAGGCTGTAGCAATCTTTTCTTCCCACTATGTCATGGTACACACAGATCATGTTTTAAAATTTTAAGCGCATGTGAAAAAGTGGACTAGTTCTTTTTGGTCATTTATTTCTAGGCTCAGACAACATTTTACATTGTATCTGGTTCAGTCAGTCGACTTTGTGGTTGCTTTTGGGGGGATATGTTGGTTCACCTTCATTGGTGACATGATTTAGCAACACAGGTTTCCAAATCCTGTTTCCCTAATCTTTTCTTAATAATAAGGCATTTACTGTAATATCATCTCAGCTCCATTATGTTATGTACACAAGAATTTTTTGCTTCTCTGAGGCTTAGCATGGATACCGATTATGAAGAGATAACAGAATCTTTAACTTGTCTTTTTTTTGTAAAGAAGTTCTTGGATCTCTTTGCATCTTGGTTTGTTCAGGTGGCAGAGCACACAGAGGGCATGGTCTTACAGAACATTACGGAATCATCATAGGAGCTAGGAACAATTATATTACTGTAAAATTTGCTGTTGAGTAGGTTTTCTAGCACATTTTAATATTCGACATATATTACCTGTCTTCTGGGAATAATGTCTAAATGATATATTGACATTCTCTATGGTATCTTAGAAATGTATGTAGATAGGGATGAGAGGGGAGCTTTTTAAACTTAGGTTAATTTAAATAGTGAAATTTCTTAGTTAAGCAGGAAAAAGAATTACCTAAAGAGCTAGATAAGCAGACTTTACCACCTCACAGCAAAACAGTAGGTGAGTGACAGTAGGATGAGTAAATTGCATTGCAACTTTATTTTTAAAAAATTATTAATTGTGCTTTAAAGGAATCATCTTTATGATTTCTAAGTGCCACTTGCCTGCTGTTTACAGATGTACCATAGGACCCAAAGAAGTAATGTACATGCTTTTCAAAGGTTCTGGTTACCTTAATAAGCAACTGAAAAGAAGAGAAAATAACTAGGGGTGTGAGATATTCTCCCCTTTTCCTTCTCTTTATTTGCACCTCAGATGCCCTTCCAGTGTATGAAAATGGCTGTGAAGCCTGAAGGCCCTGGCAAAGGGTTGCAGAACAAGCAGAGAGGGGGAGAATAGAGAGACAGGTCATTTTTGCTTAGCTCTTTAGACTTTTTAGCAGCTGTCACATGTGAAATTTATAGTAGAACACTACAGCGATTAAGAACATGATCTTTGAAATGGAAACCTTCTGCTTTACTAGCTATCTGATCTTAGTATTTAACCTCTCATATGAATCTTTCTTTTTTATTGCTTAGTGTTGTTTATGAGGATTATGTGAGATCATATATGTAAAGTGCTTTAGCGCACTACCAGGCACACTGCATACACAGTAAATAGTTCCTGCTGCTATTTCTGGTCCAGTTTTTGTAGGATATGCTGGAGATAGACATTAATAAAATTCCAGTTGAGATAATATGTGATTATGCTGTATACAATAGCATGAAGAGAAATCTAAATTATTTGGTTGAATTAGAATTTCATTACCCCAAACCTTGATTGAAATAAACTACTGTCATATGTATTCAAAGTTTTTAGTGTTTTCATCTTCTAAAATGTCCATTAACACTTTGAGCAAAAGAAAAAGAAAAAAAATTACATTGCTGCTATTATTTTGCCTTTTGCCAAATGTAATACTGCCATTTAATTATACATATATATATATATTTTTTTTTCTTTTATTTGATACAGAGTCTCACTATGTTGCCCTTGGTAGAATGCTGTGGCGTCACAGCTCACAGCAGCTTCAGACTCTTGGGCTTGAGCGATTCTCTTGCCTCAGCCTCCCAAGTTCTGGACTATAGGTGCCTGCCACAACACCCAGATGTTTTTTTGTTGTTGTTGCAGTCATCCTTGTTGTTTAGCTGGCCTGGTCGTGGTTCAGGCCCACCAGCCTCGGTGTATGTGGCTGATGCCCTACCTACTGAGCTATGGGTACTACCCTAATTTTATATTTTTAGATATACAGAAACTACATAGTTCTGGGATGAAGAAGGCATAGTTAGCAAGTAATGAGATGTTTAAATACATCATTAGCTTATTTTCCTCAAGAAATTGACTTGCATGTTGTTCAAAGTGAAAAGTCAAAAATAAATTAATAGTAGAATATTTATTTTAAAATAAGGATTTTCAACGTATAAAGAAACTGTATTTGATCCCATCCCCTTTGAGGATTCAGACTCACAATGTTATCAGGTTGTCATCATTTTATCAGATAGTATTATCAGAAATATAGAAATAATTTTAAATTGATATGTGAGAGAGGAAGAATTTAGATGTCTGTTAAGAAATCTGTTTTTCATAAATCATTTTTTGAAAATTTGAATTCTCCCAAAGGAAATTACTATCTTTTACACTGTAATCATAATTTGTAGAAATAGCGCTTGGGTTATGTGTCTGTGTACATAACCTGTGTGTATATATACACATTTTCACCCCTCTGTTCTCTGAAGTATAAATCAGAGAACGTTACTCTGGGGGAAGGATTCCTTTTGTCTTTCATCAAACTTATAATAACTTGGTGTTATCCTATCATGTGTGACTTTAATTTAGTAATTTTGATGTTTCTGTAATTGCATAGAATAAATGAGAGACTAGAACCAAGAACTATGGGGTGTTACATATCTAATTTTCAAAGTCACTCAATATAGAATAGAATACTTAGACTTCTGATTTGAAAGTCAGAGAGAAATTGAATACAAACAGAATTCAACATACTAAATAGTACATATAGTTTTTGTGATTTTTTTTTTAACCTTAACAGATGTTATAGTTCTGGTGATTTATCACTTCATAATAGAAATCAGGGATAAAAATGATTATTAGTAGAATTAAGATAAACATTATTAAACTAAGAGTGATGGAAGCATTTTACATACTTGTATAGAATAAAAACACTGTTTTAGAATTAATGGGTTGGTATTTCTTGATTTGAAACTTTATGATGAGCCAAACAAAATTACTGTGAAAATATTTGTATCATAATACTCAGTAAAGTTTTTTGTGTGTATTTTTTTATTAAAAACTCAATAAAAGTGCATCGTATACATTGTTCATCCTAGAATCAAGTGTTCATCAAACATTTGTAGTTTTCTCCCATCCTTCCCAGAAAGGTTTTTAATTGGTAATGCAGAATATTTTTCATCTACCAAATTAAAAACTGCAGGTTTGTAAACTTGGCGCTCAGATAAAGAAATAGGTGCCATAAAATGATTAAGTATTGGCATGTGTACACCTGCTGTCAGGAAATAAACTTCCCGTATGTTGCAGTTTGGCAGACATGCATCTTTAAAATGTATTGAATGAAACTGCACCTGCACACTTTTTTTTTTTCAACAGTACAACCTATTTGTGCCTTTAAGTGATTGCTTTTGCTTCAGTTATTTTATAGATCTACTTGAAGTTAAATGATACTCTTTAGAGTGTAATAATTGATTTAATTGAATAATTCATTGAAAAACTTGCTTGGCTTTTAATACCATTGAGGAAACAATTTTCTATTTTGAAACATTTAATAACGTTTTGTTATAAAAATTTGAGCCTGAGACACATTAATTTTTTACATTTCATCACATCCATGTCAAAATAATTTCCCCCAGTGTATGTGAGTATTAATAAAGAAGTTAAAATGAATATCTCAGTTACTTTCAAAAAGTAAATACTTTGATGAGAACTGCATTGGTGAAACATCTGAACTTTGTGAATGTATTTGTGGAATAACTCAACTAAATCTTATTGCATGGAATATAGTTTTTAGAACCCTAGAGTAGTCCGGTCAGAAAATTTGTCCTGTGCTCAATTACAAAATTTTCTTAAAATTGATAGCAATATTTTATTTACATTTAATTGTGTATTAAAACAAAAAGCTCTGTGTAAAATGAAGGGTCTTTTAACTCTTCATTTTTTTAAATTAAAATTTATCTGGAAAATATATCCAAATACATTTTATTGGCCCCAACATAAGACTTGAACCATGCTTGTTATTGCATGTTAATATACAGAATCCCTTTGTATAGTTTTTAATAGATTCTTTTGGGATACTTTTTGTTGTATTCCATTGTAGTTTTAAGAATTACCTTTTCCAGAAATAAAAAAATACTTTTTGAATTATTTTATGTGATGAGTTTTAACTAAAACTTGTCCTATGGATGTAATCAGTTTTACCTATACATGCTTTCAGCAATATTTACAGATTGCACATTTGGAAAAAAAGTTGTCTTTTCTAATGTAGTTTACGGTGGCGATACCTGCCTGCCTTTTCTTTTGCTGCATTGGCACAAGCATTGTGCTTATTTTGTTGTAAATGATTCCAGTATTTTATCAGTTCACTAGGCTGGAACTGATGAGAGGTAATTAGGTGGCTGTATTTACAGCTTGAGTAAGAAACTCGCCAGTGATTGAACACAAACTCATTGGGAGGGGGCACAGGATCAATTCTCAACTTGGCAAGACAGATCCCTACATACACATCTTCCAAGTGCAAACGGCGGATACCTAAGGAAACTTTAAAAATCTTTTCTGCCAGATCTCCAGAAAAAACATAGCCAGTTCCAGAACAGAAGACAGGGTATCGTTCACTTGGGTAGAGGTCTGGTGGCATGTACCACTTGCTATCTTTGTTTCGGTTAGGTGCGTATCCTCGCATTAGGTAACCAGTAAAATAGTTATGTCTAGGAGGCAGATCTGGCTTCAGTAACTTATGTATTAAATATTCAGTATTGACAAACATGTCACTGTCAGTTTTCATAACATACGGAATATGTGGACAGTATGTTGCAACCCAGTTCATACCCATTAGTGTTTTAATGGTCAAATTATAATATGTATCTAAGTATTCCTGTTGAATTATATCATGATATTGTCTGCTTTCTTCCAGTATTGCACGTTGAAGGTATCCATTTAGCTTAACACTTAAGCCCAACAAGAAAATTCGTGTGATTTGGATACCAGGTGCTAGACTTTCATTGCCCCAAGTTTGCCGAATAGCTCTTCTGGCTTCTATTTGTCCAGGCTCTGCAGCTATTAGCAGTATCAAAAAAGGGCTTTTCTCCTGGCATTTTTCAGGCTCATTGATGATATATTTGAAATGGTAAGAATTTGGGTGTCCAATTCCTTTTTCATTGTAAATACTTCCATTGGCACTAAGTGTATTCTCCAGGCCTGTAACTCCTTGTGGTGACAGGTCTGTATTATTAGAGTTAGTTGCAGTTTGAGGCCTCAGAGTTTGAGGGATTGTTTCTTTCCAAATGTTTCGAAGGGAACTGTGGTTTGTCTCACTTTTTGTAGAACGAAATCCTCGGAAAGTATATGACACAGGGTTTTCTTTGAATCCAGTTCTGCCTGGCAGCCAGTCATGATGATTAAAAAACAAAAACATAGCAAAAAGAAACACTAGAGAAAGTACTCCAATAAGATGGGTACGAAACAGAGACCTCTTGGCATTCCAGGTCATCTTTGCAAAGCAGCAGTGTCTTCTCCTGCACTGAAGCATGTTGTAAATACCCAGTAGTGGTATATGAGATATCGGTGGTGGAAAATGTTATCTTCTTTTCAGTTAGTACTGTTCTTTGGCAGTCATTTTCTAATTTGGTCACGTTGTATCCTTCGCAGTCATTCTATAAAGATGAAGCATAAAATTTTACAAAATGCCAAATCTTATAAAACTTCCTGAAAGAGACTTTGGATGCTAATAAAATTAAGGCAATTAGTTCTCAAACTGTGAAAATATGATGACCCAGGAATAAAACTGATATAATTTGTTTCCTATTAGCAACTTAATATCATCACTGGAAACAGGATTAATTTCTTTAAACAAGGGTCATTTTAAAGACAGATGGTAGATTAATTTTCTTCTACTTACTTCATTGCCTCAGTATTTCTGATCATTTGTACTTTGACCCAAGTTAAAGATTTAAAAGTTGGATGCATGCAGAAAAGAAAAATGTTTCTAGACCCCCCAAAAAGACCACGTAAGAAGGTTGGGAGAGCAGATGGAAATTTTATTGGCATTAATTAAAATTGATTTGACATACCATTGGTGGTATGGTACACAGTCAGCAGCCTTTTTTGTAAAATGGTCATGTATCAGTTGTGGGACAGACGGTGCAAGGTTGATTATGGCAGAGTTCTGTTAGTCACAGTACACTGCTTGGCATGTTTCCATTGGCCCCTACTGTGTTGAGAAAGTCAATGAGAAGATGCACCTGTCAAAATTAATTTTCAGGGTCCAGTAACTTTAGTGCAGGATTTTTAGACAGTAATAAATGATGAACATTTTCAAGTTCTCTTTTCTAATTTTAACCTACTGCATGTATGAAGTATTCAGGAGATCATTGTCCTTACTTAGACTTAAAATTGATTGAAAAATATGTTCTGTAATTATCTTTAATTATCTATGGTTTTGGCAGAATATTGTCACTTGTCTCTGTGTTAAAACTACTTTGACAGTTCTCCGGGTTTCCTATAAAATACAGGCAATAGTTAATAATCATATCTGTTTAACTTTTTAAATCTCAAAATATATTTTAAAATATTCTTAAGTTATTCTGTATTCTAAGAGTTTGTTAAAAATTTAGGACTTATAATAACACAGCTGTCAGTGTCCTGGGTTTTGAAAAGGTTATGAGATGTCAATGTGGGAGATTCATGATACCATATATTGAGAACTGGTTATGTTATCTTGTAACCATCTTTTCAGTGCATAGCACAAGCTTTTGTTACTTTAGTTTTTCTGGACCAAGGTGTGAGTTTGAATTTCGTTAAGAGAAAAATCATTTTGGGAAGAGAGAGACTAATGAATATGTAATTTTTAAATTTTCAGTTTTTTATTAGGAAAATTATTTCCTTAAACAGAAAACTAATTAAATGATTTTATTGCAGGATCATTTGCTTATTTGAAATTATATATGTAAATAGATATGTTTATTTAACTTGTGATATTGAGAGGTTCATGGTTAATAACTAATTTGTTTAACCTGGACATGAAATTTAATTATTTTTAGGAAATAGGATTTACATGGGAAGTCTTCATATAACTGAATAGGTAGAGAGTAAAAATCACATATGTAATGTTAAGTACTTGAAGAAAATTGATTGAAAGTGTTAGGTATAAATGAATGAAAGTACAATTTTAGTAGCATCCACTAGGAGGAGCAAGTGGGTGGGAATTTGAACAAATTTCTAATGTGTGATAGTATATGTAGGCACCAGCATTTGAAAATTTGTAGTTTCTGAGATTACATAGTATTTTTAGAAGTTATAATAGTTCTCAAATGTAAAAAAAAAAAATGTTTAATTTCGAGAAATATAAACAGTGTGTTTAAGTTTGGGATTTTAAATACATCATCAGTTTTGTTATTTATTAGAATTAATTATATGAATTTTAATCTCACATTACTATAATGAAGACCAAGGCTATTCACTGTACCAACAAAACATAGTTTTGCTATGAGCTAAGCTGAAAATAATACAGTTGAGCATTCAGAGTTAGAAATTCAGTTTTTTCCCTTCTTGTACTTATAGTTAGGCATTCTGTTTGGACCAGGAAACTCTTTTTAAGCTTTTGTTTCCAAATGATACATGAAGTAAATAGGAATGACATCCCCTCTGCTTAGAAAGAGACAGGTAGATATAAGGGTTATGTATATAAATTTAAACAGAGGCTGCTTTTAAAATGTATTTGATTATCTGGATCTGAGTATAATAAAGGTAAAAAATGTATCAGCCTTCTTTTGATATAATAATGGTTGGAATCTGGTTGAAGTCCAATCAGTTAGATTTTTTAAAATGTAAAGTTGATGGTTTAAAAAGCAATATATATTAGATCAGATGTTTGAGTGAATGTTTGAATAAAGGACAGAATAAATGAATTGAGGAAAATAATCATAATAATAGTTATGTTAGTTTTATGAAAGCAATATACCTGAAGTGATGTCTCCCAAGTATTTCATTGTTACAGAAAATAGCAAATTATCACATACAGTAATCTAGCATAAATACATAATTTTGCCTTAACACTGTATGATAGATAAGCATCTTAATGTAAAACTTCATGATATTCATATGTTTGTAAATACTAAGCTGCAGGGACTAAATGAAGTCTATGTATCTAGCCTTTAAAAAATTCTTTTTTAAAAGTTTCTCAGTTAGAATTTTTTCTGTTAAAAAAGATTAAATTGGAATAACTGTTCTTAAGTGATAAAATTATTCTTTAGTTATTACCTATCATATTTTAATTGTTGAAAAGTGAAAATGAGACAAGAAAGTTAAAATATTTTGATTTGCAAAATAGTTTTGCACCTTTACATTTTCAAAATAGAAATAGTTTTGTCTCTCAGTTCTTTTTTGGTGATAATATTTTCAAGTACATTTACATCTGAAGTTCATGGGGAAAATTTTCACTATTAAAAGCTATTCAGCATATACAACCACAGTTTTTATTATTTGGCTTTTAAAAGTGATGATATCTTTAGTCTATTGGAACAGTCCTAGATTTAAGTGATGCTTTAATAGAGAAACTTACTCTCCTTTTTGAGATGTTTAGCTTATAAAACTGCTAAATTGATGACTTTGGCATTGAGAGATAGAAGTGTTAAGAGGTACTTTGAGATTTGTATAACTGTGTATTTTGAATACTGTATGATTTTAGTTTTTAGGTTAGAATAAATATTCATGGTTATGAGTGAGACCTGATACTGAGATCTAATAGGGCCTGGTAAACTTCTTCAGTCTTAACTTTGGAATGCAGTGCCTACACGTCTTTAAAATGTTTGCCTTTTGTGATTATTGAATAATAGACTGTTTTATTGTGGTGTGAAACTGGAGGAAAATCCGAATCTTTGATAGATGTGCAAAATTTTAGAAATATCATTGATTACTTGAACCCTGAGTTTCTATTCTGACTATATTTGTTGCTAAAATAGTTTATCTCTGCCCTGTACACACATAATAGTAGCAGCAATTAGATTACATATTAACATAGCCTAGAAGTACGTTAGTTAGATTTGAATTTTTTTTGAACTTATGTTGCTGTTTGTAAATATTTTTATATTAAAATATTTTCATATTATGTTTTTTGAATTTTACTTTTAAAATGATCATCAGGAACACCTTAGATACAGTCATTTAGAATCAGTTCCATTACCTATAATAAAAGCTCAGTATTTCAGGTAGTGGAATTTTTAGCTTCCTGTTGATATCTCTTTGTTTAAAGTTGTATTTCGTGGACACTGTAATAACATGTGACTCTATTGTGGTGTTGTGCATAAACTCACACTACCTTATATGATCCCATGCTCATGCTTTTCTTTTAGTATCTTGTACTTGATAATACTTAAGATTTGTTGATAGTTTCTGAGGGCTGTTTTCATTATCTTTTATTTAGAGAGAGAGAGAGATTGGAGGGAAGATTTTTGTTACTAAAAGCTGGTTATGCATTAAGATTTTGTTTTAAAAAGACTTTGGAAAAAACTCCTCATATTAAGATTATCCTTGATACTATTTAATGTAATTTCACTGCATTGTCTTTTTTGATAGCCATTTTTAAGACAGCACTTTAATTTTCTACATAAAGATTCAATATGACCTAATTTGATAAAGATTTGCTGTGTTTTCTGTAAAGGGCTACAGATTTTTTTTTTAAAGTTTAATTTCTCAGAGAATCCTTTAAGCACATCTAGTTATTATTTGCTTTCTCCTCTCTTATATATCTGTAATCCAGAATTACTCCCAGGTACATATTTAGCTGAATAAAGCAGTGACAGCTTGTCTTCTGAACAATGACAAATTTTAAAATTACATATTAAGAAATCCTTTCATAGTTTCAAGGGCAGTTAACTGTATGTACTTGTATATCAGGTATTAGTGCCTCCAGGGCCATATAAAAAGGTAACATTTAAATGAATATCATACACAAGATATTGACATACCTTTCTTGGTCAGGCCATTTATGTGGAGAGGATTATGCCCACTGAAAATACTTTTGGCACGCCATCACTTCAGCAAAAAAGATGCTATCGAACATGCGCACATCCCCCAGCAGTCTGCCTCCTGCGACTGCTTTTCACAGTATCCAAAGTGTCCATCTGTCTGCTTGTCTTCGAGTTACCCTCCTTGTTCATATGGGTCCTAGTCTTCTGAAATTTTCCCTTTCTTTCATTTTCTCTCTCCTTCATTAAACAAAAGAGCTGTAGTTGTCCGTTCTATTTGGAGCACTGTTGACTCTTCCCGACAGTTGATGCATTGAAGCTTTTTACATCTGCTGTTTTCCTGGCTGGACAATGCAGTGCTGTGTTCTCTTCTCAGTATCCATATTTCTAGTAATAACCCTGAGCTGCAGGGTAAAGCGCCAGAGCTAGAATGTAGTGCTTCGATTGTATTGAGAAAGAATAGGATTTACCTCTCTTCTGTCGTCGTTGCCTGGCAGCTGCAGGAAAGATTTTGAGCAGTTTTACTGAGGTTTTAGTCTATAATATGAAAGCCACGGTTCCTCAGCTGCTGCACAGGCAGGC
This sequence comes from Otolemur garnettii, assembly GCF_000181295.1. Classification (NCBI taxonomy): domain Eukaryota; kingdom Metazoa; phylum Chordata; class Mammalia; order Primates; family Galagidae; genus Otolemur; species Otolemur garnettii. The sequence goes on along the minus strand of NW_003852411.1, from coordinate 1,845,201 downwards.
AGCAGTTTAAATGTGGGCTTGACAGATGCTCTCTCTGACAGAGCAGAATTTAACGTCACTGCTTGGCTGAATCCCACGTGATTGTTTGCATTCATTTTGACTAAAAACCTAAGGTAGGGAGAAGCTTAGAGATTTTACTTCCCGGTGATAAATGATATGTATCCAATATAATTACAGCGATAAGTGAATAATGTAAAAATGAGATAATTATGAAACAAATTTGATTTTTTTTCAGCTTATGTCCTTTTTTTCATTCTGTGCTTAAGCACAGACTTTCTTAATGTTTCTGTGTTCGGTATTGGTTTTCATGTTTCTTACATGCTTCTATAAGGTGTAAGCAATATAAGGTTTTATATGTAAGCTAGTATAATTTAACCCCTTCAGTGCACTCCTCCTCTAGAAGTTTCTTTTTTCCCTCAAATTGCTCTGATTTTACTTACTGATACCTGGAAAAGATTCATAGACCACTTATGTTTGTAACTTAGACTTGCCCCTGTTTGGGGGGGGATTTGTAGAAATTAGTTGCTATGGATTGCTTTACTCACGTGTGATGCAGCCCATTTCTTTTTTGCTTTTATTTGGTTTCTGTTGTTGAAAACAGTGAAGTTTAGCTTAAATCATTGGCATTTACTTTTCCTAATTAAAATTACATGTAACATAGGATGCAACAAAGTGGTATAATAGATACAAAACACATATAGGATCTTCTTGGTAAGTAGTAAGATTTTACTAATTTTATTTACTTATTCTGATATTTCAAGATGATTTAGTAACTTGCCAACAAGCAGATTGTGTAAACCCTACATACTCTGAAATCTTTCTTAATATGATTAGTTTTTTTTGGAACATAAGTACCTTGCTCCTTTTTTTCCTGTAAAGCATTGGGGCAGGAGTTTGTTGTTGTCGTTGTTTTGATTTTTAAATAGTTGTAATTTTGTCAGTTTTTCTCTGAGATTCTAGGAAAAATAACTCCTAGAAATGTATAGTTTTGGAGCTTAAGCAATATGCTTATATATATTTTCTTGATCTTATTTATCTTCCCCAGCAATATCTGCTGTTTCAAGTGACTGTATGTTTATATTTTCTCTGATATTTTAAAAAATCTTTATAGTTTTCCTTTTTTAATTTTTAATTCAGTAACCACTGGCCATGTTGTCATTGTGTTTTTAAGGTTTACTGGTGAAATGTGCTTTGTGGTTTTAAGACCCCCTTAACTCTGCTTTTTAGGAGTGTTGTGACTTTCTTAGAAATGTTAGAATGAATATTAAAGATAATTTTATAAATGGGAAATGTTAAGGCCTAGAGCTTTGACTTTTCCTAGTTAAGTTTGAAGGAGAGTACTAAAACTCTGATTTCTTAGCATAAATCCTTAAGTATACTCATTGCAATGTTTATAACCTTCTTTTTTTTTTTATTAGATAAACTAGTTAACAGAGTAATGCTTAAGAAACTACTTAAAGTAATTGATTTTCCAAAAGCGTGAGTGGATTTTTGTAGATCGGTATTTATTTGTTGTTGGTTCCTTATGTAGGATTTGACTGTGAAGCTAGCAGCAATGACCATTTATTGTGGTCACAATCAGATTGTATACTAAGCCTACCTGAGCTGTTATGTAATATGAGTGACTTTTTCCTTAGAATTATTTTATTATTATAACACCCACTTAAAAGATGAAGAACCAGTGTGTAGAATTGTTAAGTAATTAGCCCAGACATCGGTGAAATAGTGATGAGAATAAGGCTAAGCTGGGAATTGAAACAAGATTAAGTTCTTACACTCTGTTCTTAAGCATCATACTATGTGGAACTGCTGGATAAAGGAGTAGAACATGTGTCTAAATCAATCTGTGTAGCCCCTAACATTTAATAAACTGTGATTAAATGCAAATGTCGGCCACAGTAGTTGACCAATATGTATTTGTTTAAAAAGGTGAATAAAATAAAAATGCAAACATTGATTTGTAATTCTATTAATGATTCCTGGGTATGTTGTGGCTGTGTTCGAAAAAAAAATTTCCTCAGTTTCTCTAATAGTGCCATGTAGTAATTATTTTTGCAAATTCTTTTGTTGAACTATAGTTTTGAAACCCCCCACTGGGTTTATTAATTTTGATTAATAAAGAGATCTTTATAACCTACTCATTAGTGGTTTCCTCCAGTATTGGGTTAACCCCTGAATTTCCAGTGGGTTTTTCTCAGCGATGCTTGCTGTGGGGCAGGTGTTTATATAGCAGGAGACTCATAAAAATTACTAACTAAAGCTGCCAGTGTACTTAACTATACTTTAAATGCCTGCGTATATTGCATCCTAGTTCTGAAGTTTAAGTTAAGCTGGTTAAGAACTTTACATAAAAAAACAGGAAAATATCAGACATGAGAAAGTTCCTTTAGTGACTTTTTCTAACAACCTGCATGTTTCCAGTCAAGAGAAATTGTAAAAATCTTATGACAGGCAAGCTTGTAGAAGTTTTTCCTTAAGTCTAGTTTCTTTTAACATTTGAATTCTATGGTTAAACTAACTCCCATGACTGTGACAGGTTTCTTTGTCAGACTCTGCAAACTGGCAGCTATTTTATTAAAATAGTTATAAATGGCTTGTAATTGTTACTTTCTTAGTCTATTTTTAATCTGTAACACATCTCGATGGAAAAGGGGGTGGTCATTACTCTTCAGTTTTTTTCTGGGCATGTCTGGAATAGCCATGTAATAACTGTAATAACTGAGAAGCTAAAATTTAAGGACAGAATTTGTAGTGCCTCTTAATTCTCAATTTTTACTGGGTCTAGAAGTAATTACTACTTTGTTCATATAGTTAATTGTTTCTGAATGATTATTACATGATGAATCAGATGTAAATTTTCTGTTCAAATGCTTACTTTCTAATAGTTACTCATAGAGATCTATCATCTATTTATCTATGTATATAAATTCAACTATATGTCCTTGGTAAAAAGAGTGCAAGAGAAAGAGTTGGGGGAGAACTCCTTGGCTAGGGTGGGTGATTTCCATTTAATGGGAATAAACAAAGACTTGTGAGTAATATGAGAAGGGAAACAGACATAGCCATGCCCACATTGGTCTCCATTCCTGTTGTGCTTTAGTTTAGTAGGAGTAACCAGTTCTTGAATGCATTTATTTCAAGAACTAGCTCTTTTCCAATGCTGGACAAAAGTCTTAATGTTTTAGACTAGGTGTAATTTCCGATGTACCATGCTGAAAACTGCCATTTGGCATAGTTAACTAAAGAACAGTTTTAGCTTTACTGAGGTCACTAAACAGTTTTGCTTGGTAATGTTTGCTTGGAGTTTATATCTCTTAATGGTTTCTACTTAAAACCAAATGCAGTCCTTTTCATTACATAAAGGATCTGGACAAATGGCTTATTTTGGTTATTTAATGATAGTAAATAGTTTTTCCTTTTTGAATAAAAGTGTTTAATTAAAGGTTATAATCTTCCTCTGAAGTCAGTAGATAATTTATGAACCAGTATAATGTTTCTTTGAACTTAACAAAGCAAGACATTAGCCTGAGTGCAAATTAGCAATCTCAGAATGACCACAAGTGTCAGTGTTTGCCTGTCTTATTTTTCTCCTCCAGTTTTTACCTAATTGTACAGCAGATACTTGTGTTGTTTAAGAATTTCTTTTGACTTGAAAGCAAAGCTAAATGTAAATGTCTCTTTCAGATCCAGTAATAGATACTTTTAGGTATTTTAATTCATGTAAACTGTTAATAAGTATTTAAAATCAGCAGTGATTTGGCAAATACTTTATCGTTCTTTCATATTCTTTGGTTTCTCTTTATCATATCTATTTCAGTTAGGAATATTTTTGCTTAGAGATGTGAGTCTCAGTGGGGATAGTACTGCTTTTTTAAAATTATTATTATTTTTTTAAGACAGTTTCAGTATGTCACCATCTGTAGAGTTCTCTGCTGTCACAGCTCACAGCAACCTCAAACTCTTGGTCTCAAGCGATTCTCTTGCCTCAGCCTCCCAAGTAGCCCAGCTATTTTTATTTTGGTGGTGCAGCTGTCATTGTTGTTTTAGCTGGCCCAGTCCATTTCAAACCGGCCAGCCTAGGTGTATGTGACTGACGCCCTACCCACTGAGCTATGGATGGGTAGGGCTTTTTAAGAAGTATTCTACAGGCTGGGCACCTGTACCTCAGTGATTGGAGCACCAGCCCTGTGCACCAGAGATGGCAGGTTTGAACCTGGCTGGGGGCCTACTTAACAAAAATAAAGAAGTATTCTAGAGGTCTGTGAGGGTGTTTCTGTTTACCAGAGTGACAGCAGAGCGGTGAATGAGTGGGGCTAGGGTAGGTAGTAGTAGTCCTGTAGTTTGTGAGCAGCCTTTGTGAACAGTACAGACTAGTTCAGTGTTCTGCAGGATTTCTGACTTTCCCATTAGATACCTGTGTATGTGAACAACATTTATAATTAAGTGATTCTAAAAGATAATTGGAATATAATTTATATTTTGCAGTTTTAACATGCATTAAACTTTTTTAGGAATGTTAACTATAGTATACATTGAGAGAAGCTTATCGTTTATTTATTTATTTATTTATTTATTTTTGAGACAGAGCCTCAAGCTGTCCCCCTGGGCAGAGTGCCGTGGCATTACAGCTCACAGCAACCTCCAACTCTGGGGCTCAAGCGAGTCTCCTGCCTCTTCCTCCCAAGTAGCTGGGACCACAGGCGCCCGCCACAACGCCCGGCTATTTTTTGGTTGCAGCTGTCGTTGTTTGGCGGGTCCGGGCTGGGGATTCGAAACCCGCCACCTTAGGTGTACGTGGCTGGCGCCTTAGCCGGTTGAGCTATAGGCGCCGAGCCCGTCTATTTATTTATTTTTTTAAAAAGTTTTCTTTTGAGACAGAGTCTCACTTTGTCATCCTTGGTAGAGTGCTGTGGCATCACAGCTCAGCATCCTCAAACTCTTGGGGCTCAAGTGATTCTCTGGCTTCAGCTTCCCTAGTAGACTATAGGCACTTGTCACAGTGCCTGGCTATTTTTAGAGATGAAGACTTGCTCTTCTCTTAGAGGCACAGATTATATTACCTTTGCATTTAATTTCAAGTAGTTGGAGGGGTCAGTGTAAAATATCTTTTATATTAAGGGGGTGTATTAAATTTGAAAGGGCTATGATAGCCACTGAGTTAGCATCCTTGAATAAATTATTTCACACACTTTATTCTTCACTCCCTATAAACCCTACATACTATTAGTATTTGAAATTTTTAACATTGTTAATTTATTTTAAAGTGTGACAGACAATTTGTAAATTCAGGTAGATGTAAAACATTGAAACTTACTTAATGCTAAAACTGCACAAAGAAGCGTAGTTACCCCAAAATTAGTTATTAGTATCAGAAAATATTAATTTAATAACTGTAGTAGATAAGAGGTATTAAAGTAAAATAATGTTTTCCAAGGACTTTTTTTTTACATGAACCCTCCACCAATTTCCGTGTTATCCTTGAGCAGGGGCTATGCTGATCTTCTGTATTGTTCCAATTTTAATATATGTGCTGTCAAAACAAGCATATCAGAGGGCTTTTTTGAAGGAAGAAGTAGTATTAAGTCTACATGATCCTAAATTCATATAGCTGTCTTCAGTATGATTGTTTACGGTCTGATTGGAAAATAGGGGCTTTAGTATAAACAAACTTTGCAAAGCAGAAATGAGGCATGCAAGTTTATAGGATAATGGACAGATAATGTTTGATTTGGGGTGTTTTATCCCCCTCCCCCATAAGCTCACAACTTCTTTGATTGTGTTAGGGGTTCACTTACATTCAGCAAAGACATTGAGCAATTTTTTTTTTTTTTTAGTCAGAGTCTCACTATGTCACAGCTCACAGCAACTTCAAACTCTAGGGCTTAAGCGATTCTCTTGCCTCAGCCTCCCGAGTAGCTGGGACTATAGGCGCCCATCACAACACCCAGCTATTTTTTGATTGCAGTTGTCATTGTTGTTTAGCAGGCCTGGGCTGGGCTTGAACCTGCCAGCCTTGGTGTATGTGGCCAGCTGCCTACTCACTGAGCTATGGGCGCCAAGCAACATGGAGCAATTTTTATATGTAGGCTTCAGGAGAATGTAAGATTCAAACTTAAGTTCCTTTCTTTCAAGAAATTGATGGATACTTAGATCACCATGAAGCTAATAAAGTAACTGGAAATAAATGTTATATAGTTATTTAATTTATTTTCTTCATGTACAAATTCTTGTGAAATTCCTTATGATGGTGTCACTTGATTTTACTGACTTTGATACTTTTGGTCTTTCTGCCAAAGAAAATTAGTATTACATTTTTATCTTTTTTATTACTTACGAAGTTCCAATATTTCTGAAATCAGGTAAAGATCTCACAGAAAATACAGTTTCTGAGCTATAGTGAGCCAAAATAAAATGAAAAATTTTATCTTTTTTTCTGTTTATATCTTCCATTTATCTCCTTGTTGCTAATTAACATTATGCCTTTTTCATTAATTTTCTCATAGTTGACTTTTAAAATCTACATTTCCTTTTTGACTTTTCACAGGATTTATATTTAATAGTAATTCCAGAATTTATAATGTTCTAGAAAACGGTAAAGTTGACTATTCTGTTTGTGCATAGTGTGTAGGTATGTGCTTGTGCACATACAGATAATTCATATAGTTAAGATTCCCAATTTATTGTATCATGTTAAATGTTTTCTTTTAAAGCTTGTCGTATTGTTATTTCTTTTTTCGACCTATATTGCTAGTAACTGTTATTCTTTTTTTTTTTTTTTTTTTTTTTTTTGGCCGGGGCTGAGTTTGAACCCGCCACCTCTGGCATATGGGGCCAGCACCCCACTCCTTTGAGCCACAGGCGCCGCCCAGTAACTGTTATTCTGTGATTTCCCAAACATTCAGATTTACGCCAGATTTCCAAATACATATCCTTTGACCGAAGTAGTTCGGCAGAGAGGGGAATGTGTTTTTATTAACAAAGGACAAAAGAAAAGCAAGTTTATAGGGCTATATATAGCATTATACCATCTTTGAAGAAACCTATATTAGATTATGTCTTCAAACTGGATCAGTTAATTGGACATTGAAGTTGTATAATAGCATTGTTCTTAGTGAAAAGATATTGTTTACATTAGAAAAATGGAGTTGCAGAACAGAATTGGACCTCTGAGGTCATCTAAAAATCGATTTTTCTCATTTATGGATGAAGTAACTAAGACCCTAGGACAGTGGTTCTCAACCTTCCTAATGCCACAACCCTTTAATGCAGTTCCTGTGGGTCGCAATCCACAGTTTGAGAACCGCTGCCCTAGGAGGTTGTGGTTTTCTCAATGTTCCACACTTAATGTGGCAACTCCAAAGCTAGAATTTAAATCTCCAGACACTGCCTCTAGTGTCTAGCAGGTTTTCTCTTTTAGTTCGTGGACCCATGAGTTACACAAATGATTCCTATGGACTATCTAGCTAACTCATGATCTCTGTCAATATAAAAACAATTCTGCCAGTTTTAAGTGAAGAAAGATAGTGCTTCTATTAGTTCTCAGAGAGAGGTGTGAAAGAATTGTTCACTTGTGGGCAGCACCTGTGGCTCAAGGAGTAGGGTGCCAGCCCCATAGACCGGAGGTGGCGGGCTCAAACCCCGCCCTGGCCAAAAACTGCAACAAGAATTGTTCACTTGTGCCAGAAGATGTGAAATCATTATAGACTTTGATATAAAAGGAGATCAGTGCACGTGCTTAGAATTGTTGCTAATTGCAGTTCTGTGCCAAACCATTTCAATTACATTCACATGGATGTCATTTTTTAATCACTAGATAAATAAATAGGAAAAAAGAACATTTTTCCAACATGCAAGCATACTTCCTTTAAAGAGTTTGTGGCCTTCCTCACTCTCTTTTTCTCTTATGATTCAAATTTTATTTGCTGTATTATTGTGGGTTTTGTATAGAAACAGAATCAACAGAATCTGATGTAATCTTATGTAATCTATGTATACACCTAGATTTTTTTTATCTATGTATATACTTAAGGAGATCTAGAATATTAGTTACTAGTATTTATTAGTATGTAGTATGTAATAAATACTAGTATTAGTAGAGTATGTATAGTATATATAAAGTGATTTATTATAAAGAATTCGCTTATATAGTTATAGAGCAAGCTGAGAGCCTATTCTCTCTTATTCTGCCTTTTATTCAAATGTGCAGTAAATTAGATGAGGCCTACCCGTATTAGAGAGGGTGATCTACTTTTCTACTTTATTCAGTCTGCTGATTCAAATGTTTGTCTCATCCAGAAACACCCCACAGTCACACCCAGAATGTTTAACCAAATATCTGGGCACCCTATGGCCCAGTTAAGTTGACAAACAAAATTAATTATGGTACTTGTCTTCATTCATCTTATTTCCAGCAAGAAGAATGCACACTTGACTTAGTTACACATATGAAAAGTGTCTTAGAATGCTAAACATTTTAGAATGTGTTTAGTGAATCTATGTTGATAAGGTTTTCATGATCCCCCTAATTCTTCTGGTATTTATCGAAATTTATTCACACATCTCTCTTTTTGTGAGATTCATTTACTTTTGTACCAGTTTGATTTTCAATCAAGAAAGTGTTCTAAGAAATGATGAATGGAAAAATGGTATTAATTTAGGTTTTTAATCAGCGAATATCTTGCTTCTTTGTAATGCTGTTCATTAGTACTGTATATTCCAATTTTGTCTGTGACTGTAAAGAAAATGAATATTATATTTCCAGGTCAAAGTATATTTGATTTGGGCATGAGTGGAATTTTTCTTTTCATTGAGATTAAAATATTTATTTTAGTGTACACTTTTTGTATTTTAGGTAACAGAAACTCAAGTCTGCTTAAATAAGAAAAAGAAATACGTTATGGTGTTTTAGGAGTATTTTACAGGACCAAAAACTGAGAAGTGTAAATTTGCCTTTAAAACAACACAGAAATCGGAAAGCTATCAGGCTTTCTCTGTTTCCATCTGGTGCCACATGGTACTTGTAACTTTTTCTGCATCTGTACATAAGCTTTTGTGGCCCTTTGTGTACACTGTCATCCTCATAGCTAGCTAGGCTTCATGCAACTGTAGTTGGGTTTGCTCAGCGTATCTTAATATGGATTTTAAACTCCCAGGGAAAGAAAATCGGATTGGGTCAGCCTAGTTCCTATATTTGTCCCTTGTGGACAGAATCAAGTACTTCTGAGAAAAGGGGACATTATAATCTGAGCAGATATTCCCACAGAGTCTACTCTGGGGAATTTATAATTGAACTTCACTCATTCTTTTAAGAATACTTAGTGTTGGCTTAGTGCCCATTGCTCAGTGGTTAGGGTACCAGCCACTTGCACCAGGGCTGGTGGGTTCGCACCCGATCAGGACATGCTAAACACCAATAACAACAATTAAAAAACCATCCAGACGTGGCAGGCTGAGGCAAGAGAATTGCTTGAATCCAAGAGTTTGAGGTTGCTGTGACCTGTGATGGTGACACTCTGAGGGCCACATAGTAAGACTCTTGTCAAATATATATATACACACACACACACACACACACACACATAGATATATCATGCTTATTCTTTTGAGTTTTTGAAAAATTTTGGTAAGATGTATAAAATTGCCATTTTAAAGTTTACAATTCAGTGGCATTGACTATCTTCACAGTATTGTATGACCATCACTGCTGTTCATCTCCAGAACATTTTATCATTCCAGACTGAAACTATGCACACATTAACCAATAACTCCCAATTCCTGCCTACTTCTAGCCCCTTGGTAACAACTCTTCTACTTTCTGTCTCTGAATGTGACTATTTGAGATACCTCATATTGGTGGAATCAAGCTTACTTCATTTAGTATGTTTTCAGTGTTCGTATTTTAGCATATGTTAGAATTTTATTCCTTTTAGGGCTAAATGACATTCCATTATATGTATAAATCTTACTTTGCTTATCCATTTGTCAGTGTTGACATTTGGGTTGTTTCTGCTTTTTGCCTATCATGAATAATGTGGCTATGGACTTGGGTGTACAAATACCTGTTCAAATCCTTGCTTTCAGTTATACACACTCAAGCAGAATTGCTGGATCATACAGTAAATTTTTTGATGTATCCTATTGTGGTACCATTCCTACCAGCTATGCACAAGAGTTCTAATTTTTCCTTTTTTTTTTTTGTTAAATAGTCTCACTCTGTAGCCCTCTTAGCTCACAGCATCCTCAAACTCTTGGGCTTGAGCAATCCTCAGCCACCCTACTTGCTGGGATTACAGGTGCCTGCCTCAATGCCCAGCTAGTTTTTCCATTTTTAGTAGAGATGGAGTCTCACTCTTGCTCAGGCAGTCCACCCACCTCAGCTTCCCAGAGTGCTAGGATTACAGGCATAAACTGCCACTCCTGGCCTGAATTCTAATTTTTCTATATTCTCATCTATACTTGTTATTTTCTAGGTTTTGTTGCTATTTTGTTATTGTATTTTAATAATAACCATCCTATTGAGTTTGAAGTGATGTCTTGTGGTTTTTCATTTCCTTTTTGCTAGTGATTAGTGATGTGTCCAGCTTATTTTCATGTGCTTATTGGCTTATTGGCTGTCTATCTTCTGTCAAGAAATGTCTGTTGAAGTTCTTTGCCCATTTTTAAATTGGGTGGTTTGTTTTATTGTTGAATTGTAGAAATTTTTATATAGACTTGCAAATCACATATCTAATAAGAAATTTAATAGCCAATGTCCGCTACCATGGATTGCTTTTCCCCTGTGTTGATAGTGTCTTTTGTGTAAAAGTTGTAATTTTGATAAAATCCTATTCATTTTTTTTTTTTCTGTTATCTATACTTTTGGTTTCATAATCCAAGAAATCAACGCTAAATCTGTCATGAAGCTTTTCCTCTCAGTTTTCTTCTAAGAGTTTTAAAGTTTTAGCTTTTCAATTTAGGCCTTTTATCCATTTTGATTTAATTTTTGTATATGGTATAAAGTAATGGGTTCAAGTTTGTTCTTTTATGTGTGGATGTCGAGAATCCCCATTTGTTGAGAAGACTGTCCTTTCCTCATCATATGAGGAAAGGTCTTGGCAACTTTCTCAGAAATTGTTTGATCAGATATGCAAGAGTTTGTTTCTGGGCTTTCTATTCTATTCCATTGATCTAAATGTCTGTCTTTATACCAGTATCACACTATTTTGGCTACTGTAGCTTAGTAGTTAAATTTTAAAATCTGGAAGTTTGAGAGCTCCAATTTTGATGTTTGGCTATTTGGAATCTCTTGAAATTCCATGTGAATTTTAGGATGGGTTTTGCTATTTCTACAAAAATGTTAGGATTTTGATAGGGATTGCATTGAATCTATAGGTTATTTCAGGGAGTACTGAAACTTAATTCTAGTCTGTGAACATAGGTTATTTTTGTTTATTTGTCTTCAATTTCTTTCAGCAGTGTTTTCATAGTTTTCGATGTACAAATCTTTTTTCTTTAATGTTTTATTCTTTTTAATGCTATTCCAAATAGAATTGCTTTCTTTTTTTTTTTTTTTTTGAGACAGAGCCTCAAGCTGTCCCCCTGGGTAGAGTGCCATGGCATTACAGCTCACAGCAACCTCCAACTCCTGGGCTCAAGCGAGTCTCCTGCCTCCGCCTCCCAAGTAGCTGGGACCACAGGCGCCCGCCACAACGCCCGGCTATTTTTTGGTTGCAGCCGTCATTGTTGTTTGGCGGGTCCGGGCTGGGGATTCGAACCCGCCACCTTAGGTGTATGTGGCTGGCGCCTTAGCCGCTTGAGCCACAGGCGCCGAGCCTAGAATTGCTTTCTTAATTTACTTTTTAGACAGTTTACTGTGTGTAGAAACAACTGATTTTTTTGTGTGTGTTGATTTTGTATTCTGCAACTTTGCCATCTCTAAGGGTTTCTACATATAAATACTGTATAAATATTAAAATTTAAATTAAAAAGAGAGATGAGGTCTTACTCTGTCACCCAGCCCAGAGTGTAGTGGAGTTCTGCAGCCTTGAATTCCTGGGCTCAAGTGATCCTTCTACTTCAGCTTCTTGAGTCGATGGGACTGCAGGTGCACTATACCATGCCAGGCTAACAGAGATAATTTTACCACTTCCTTTTGCTTCATTTCTCTGGCTAGAATTTCTAATGCTATGGAGGATTAAATATCATACTTACTACAACAGTCACCAATATCATAACTCATCTGAGGAATTACTGAGAACAAGACATTCTCCTGGCAAGCCTGGAGATCTCTTGTGACTTGGAAGGCAAGCCACCAAGTAACTCAGTAATCCTGGAGGAACAAAGTTCAGTCCTATAGTAAGGCTGTTGTTAAACATTAATCATTTTATGACAGTTCCTGAAAGGATTAGTGGAGAAAAATTGCATTTAGTATTTTAAAGATCATTTCCTTACCACCTTTGAAGATCATTTCCTTGAGTACATACTCTGTAGGCACCTATGAAATCATTTCCCCTCGCACACAGCCCCTGCATGTCTTTGCTTAGTAATCTTTCCTCCTGTTGTGTATCTTCTCAATAAAAGGACCCTGCGAGAAGTACTCAGTGCTATCCTACACCTATGGTTAACCTCACCTCTTGCAGCATGTACTGTCAATCTGTTTCTTGCATGATCATTTATGTGGTTGCAACATAATGCAGTGTTGAGTAGAAGTGACACAAGCAGGTGTCTTCATTAGGTTCCTAATCTTAGGGGAAGTGCTTTAAGTCTTTCACCATTGAGTGTGAAAGGCTTTTCTTATAGGCTTTTCTATAGGCTTTTCTTATATACATATCCTGTTACGTTATTACGTTTTCTTCAATTCTTATTTGAGGTTTTTTTAAATGAAAGGCTATTGGAGTTTGTCGAATGCTTTTTTCTCCTGAATCAATTGAAGCGATCATGAGAGATTCTGTTAATATGGTATATCACATTGATTGATTTTGATATGTTGAATCATCCTAACATTCCAGGAATAAATCTCACTTGGTCATGGTATATAATTTGTCTAATGTGCTGTTGAATTAGATTTACTAGTTCTTGGCTTATTCTGTACAAAGAGCGTTTATGGAAAGAAGAAGATTTAATAGTTGGTGGTCCCATTTTGGTTTTGGTACTGAACTGAAAACACACAGACAAATACACATGTATGTTACAAATAATTATGTATGTAATCGTATTTAGGACTTTAACATTTATTTATACATTCTAACATGTATACATACATAGTCTCCATTAAATTTCAAGCCCCTGAGGGCACATACTCTTGACTATTGTTTATACTTCTGTAGTCCCATTTTATTATTTGGCACATATATGCTCTCCCTATATGTATGTGGAATGAAGGAGTGCTGTTTAATTCTCTTGACAATCCTATATGATAGTTATTTTCACCATCTTCACTTAACAGATACATACAAAAAACAATTTACTCAATGTTATAGTGGTAAATCAGTCATTCTAATCAAATGGATTCATTTTAATTAGTGTACATTTATTAAACCCCTGTGATACACCTCACTCTAAATTAATTAGGCTTTGGAGAAATAATAGACAATCTCTGATCTGCAGTACTTGCTGTCTGGCTGGAGAAAGCAGTTAAGAATTATGCAGCATAATGAGATGTTATGATCCGAATGTCGCCCAAAATTCATGTGTTCAAACTTAATCTCCATTGTGGTGGTATTAAGAGGTGGTGCATGATTAAGTCATGAGGACAAACCCTCATAAATGAATTAGTGCCTTATAAAGGGGCTGAAAGGAACTAGGTTAGGCCCTTTTTTGCTCTTCCACTTTTTGCCAGGTGAGGAAAAGGTGTTTGTCCCCTGCAGAGGATGTGACCACAGGCATCATCCTCAAATCAGAGAGAGCTGCTCATACCAGACACCAAACCTCCTGGCTCCTTGATCTTGGGACTTGGTAGGCTTCAGATTATGAGAAATGCATTTCTATTATTTACATATTGCCCAATCTGGGGTGTTTTGTTGTTGTAGCAAAAATGAACTAAGATTGAGGGATTTGATAGAGGTATATACAGAATGCTGAAAAGTCACAAGGGAGAAACATTTGAATTACAGGAAGAGAGGGAATGAAAAAGGAAAAAGAGTAAAGTTTGCTGAGGGAAATCTTCAAACTAGAGGTAATTAGGTATAATAGAAGCATAAGTTTTGGAATTAAAATGGCTCAGATTTGTTCTGCTATTTACTAGCTGTGTGACCTGGGACAAGTCACTTGGATTTTTCAACTTAATTTTTCTTATCTATTAAATAAATATAACATCTACTTTAATCTGTTTGTTTTGAGGTTAGGTGATAACTTAGCCATTTAAGTAGTTATATCTCTGAATTCAGAGAGGTGCTGAGCAAAGGGAAGGAAAGAGAAGATTATTTACGTTCCAATTCCAGGACCCTTTCTGTTTCAAGAGAAAAGGACTATGCTTTCTAAGTATGTTAACCGTTTTCTGTGTTAGCAAATATTGTTGTACATATGCCTCCAGGTTATAACAAGTCTAAAAAATTGTGGTTACTATTAAAATGTTTTACTTCTGATCTTTTGTATTTTTTAGCCTCATTGTAATTTGTCCCCAAAGTTGCTTTTTTGCTTACTAGGTTTTCCAAAACACTCTTTTGAGGGAGGAAAAAAGACCTATTCAGTGTACTTAGAAATTCACATGTTTATGTAAATATTCTCATATTTGTGAGTTCTAACTGTTAAATTCTTATTTCATAGAAATTACTTTTTATGAAGGCAAAACATGCTAGGGTATAGTTCATATTTACATAATTTTTAAAACATGACTTTTGCTATTATTAACATACCAGAAAGGAAATTAGATTATATACTCATGGAGTCTGCATATACATATATTCCGTATGTTTTCTTCTTTAAGAGTTTTTAGTATTTCACTGTTTCATCTAAATTGGACTTTTCAAAGTTAACTAAATATAGTATATTCTTTTTCATACTGACACTTGTTACATTTTTTTGTGGTATTATATATTTTTTTCTACTTGTTTAAGTAACAGATAAACTATTTTGTCTCCCAGTAGCAGAAGATTTTAGAGTATCTCATTTGCTAAAGTAAGGCGAGCAAGGATTGCTTGTAAACAGCATACTTTGTTTTGTCTTCTTATGCTTCGCAAACATGAGTCTATCACTTGTTTTCCCCTTCCATTTTAATTCAGTTATTTCTTTTCCAGAATGTTTCAAGTCTTGGTGAAATTATAATGCTCCTGACTTTTGAAGAGAAAGCAACTTTCCCTTTCCAGTTAGCACATATTATCTGCTCTTTGATTTTTCTTTTTGCTGATACTTTTCTTTTCTGGGCTGGGTAGTATTATTTTCCCCAATCCTGATATCTTAAATATATAACTGTCAGATTATTCTATATTACTGCCAAGCTATTATTTCTATTTCTCAATATATGCCAGATATATTGCTGTGTAGCCTTTTGTAGCCTTTGAAAAAGTATTTTACTTTTATTTCTTAATCTTTAGAATGGAGGGTGATGGGATTGTGGTATCTGGTTTCTGTGGTCCCTTATGCAGTGTCGTCTATAACTTTATTTCACAATAATGGAAATCAGAGTAAAAGATGCTGTAACACATCTTGGGTAGTGTTGGCTAGAGAGTCCTAGAAAAGGCAATAAACGAATGGTACAATTAAGGATCTTCCCATTTTTCATCCAAGAAGTTAATTGTCTACTCTTGTGTCATAGCTATATAATTCTTTATGTATTTATAAAACTCAAAAATTAAGGAAAGTTATACTATAGTGACTTTGACAACTCAAATTTTCAGTAAATCTAAGAAGTTAAAATTAGATAAAATGCTTTCTGTGACAACGGACAGAAATTTGTCTCAATCACTTGAGACCAAAAAAGGTGTATGTGGGATGTATAGAGTGATGAAGTGGGGAATTTTAATGGCTCATATAGTTAAGAAGGGTTTGGGGTAACATAGTAGATATCGTAAGGAGTATTGTATTCCACCTTTTCGTGCGTTGAGCTTCATTCGCTTCTTCTTTTCTTCACGAGTGAAGGGACATGATCATCAGTAATTCTAGGTTTATATCTTTGTAGCCTTGTGGCATCTGAGCCAGGGAAAGGCACTTGATTGACTTTATTAGTATTTGAAGGGATCAAAGTTTGGACTTACTCAAAAGTAGACAAAAATTTCTAAAGGTTATGATTTGTAATGGAAAAGGTTGTTTTCTTTTTGTTTGTTGTTGTTTGTTTGTTTTGCATTACTTACAGTTGCACCTTTTGCCTGACCCATGTTACAGAAGCCATAGTCTTTGTTCATTATAGATATATTTTTAGTAGTCAAGTGTATCACTTTTGGTTCATGTAATTCTCTTTATATGCACATAAGGCTGTATTCTGGTAATTTTGAGCTAGGTCCACTCTATTACCAAAGAAGAGGGGCTTTGAATTGAATCCAGCCAGACTAATACTCAAATATGGACAGATGCCTGCATATGTATTTGATTGATCTTCCTGTTTCTTTTTCTTCCCTTTGTGTTTGTGATTAGACCTTACTCCATAAAGCAGTGTTTACATACTAGAATACAGAAGTGATATGGTTCACTTACACGTCACTCTTGTTATCTTATTATAATGTCTTGTTGATTTATCTTTATGCAGGAGCTTGGGATAAGAAACTAACATTTCTTTAAATTATATTCACTAACATTTCTTTATATTAGATTCCTATTTAATAATTATTTCTTGGCTTTTGATTTCTAAAAAGTCTAGATGTAGTTCAGTTCAACCAACATGTGTTGCGTTACTTATGCTCTGGGCACTGGAGATTACATGTCACCCCAGTATGAACCTAGAAACAAATGTAATCATAAGATTTCCTCACATTATAAGGGTATTAAATATTTGATATGCTCTTCACCTTACTTATGACTCACCTTTTCTTATATTGAAGTTGTACTTTGATGTAGTTTGGAGAAAGATTACCATATTTTAAGCTTGATGGATTTCTACAAAGAATACAATGCTCCATTAAATGAGCACCTAAAATGATTTAAGATTAAATGTACCAATAAATACTAAATGCATAATAGTGAGACTATTAGAAAAGGATATTTTACTGTCCTCAGGTGCCTTTTATTTATTTTTAACTTTAAGGAGTTTTTGCTAGTTGCTGCTGCAGCTATTTGTTGTTTTTTAACAAAGAATGGTTTCTGTGATATGCTACCTGAATGCTAGGAGTACTATTGTATTGAAGGGACAGCATTTTTTTCTGTTGGTACTAATTTTTATATCATTTATTTAAAAAATATACAATGGGATGACCTGCCCTTCTAAATCATTTCACATTTAAAATATTAAATTTTTAAAGAGAACGTAATTCTTTTAAAATATTTATTTAAAATAAATATTTTTAGTAAACATTTCTTTGGATATGTTTCTTTCAATGATATCATGATGCTGACAACTAAGTTTGTGAATTCATCCTAGAAAAAAGTGTATGTACTTCACTGTCGAATATGACTCAGTCACCTTCAAAGTATTCCCCTTGAGAAGCTATGCACTGATGCCAGTGCCTAGTTCACTCTTCAAAGCAGTTTTGAAACTCTTCCTGGAATGGCCATCAAAGCTATTGTTGTATTACTCGTGATGTCCTAAATGTCATAGAAATGTCCTTCTTTTAATATTTCCTTTATCTGGGGTGGGGCACATAGCTCAGTGGGTAGGGTGCCAGCCACATACACCAAGGCTGGTGAGTTTGAACCCAGCCTGGGCCAGCTAAACAACAATGACAACTGCAACAACAACAACAGCAGCAACAAATAGCCAGGTGTTGTGGTGGGCGCCTGTAGTCCCAGCTACTTGGGAGGCTGAGGCAAGAGAATCGCTTGAGCCCAAGAGTTTGAAGTTGCTGTGAGCAATGATGCCATAGCACTCTACCCAGGGCGACATTTTGAGACTCTGTCTCCAAAAAAAAAAAAAAAATTGCCTTTATCTTTGGGTAAAGAAAAAAGCCATTGGGGGGCAGATCAGAGGGAGTAAAGAGGGTGTTCGAATACTGTTATTTGTTTACTGGCTGAAAACCTCTCTCAGAGATAGTGCCATGTGAGTTGGTGCATTGTTGAGGTCTGAGTTGGCCGAGATCAGTTGGCCAATTAAATTTTTTTAAAACTGTTTCTCTATTGATGTTTACTTGGTGTGTTATGCTTCTCACAATCCGCCAACAATTTTGATGCACAATTCAATAAAGTTCTGCAATGTTTTCATCAGTTTTGTTCCTTACGGCTATCCTGACATCTCTTCATCAGTGTGCTTTCTTTCCCCTCACAAAAATGTTTAATCCAGTTGTACACTGCCATTTTCTTCACAGCATTATCCCCATAAACTTGCACTGACATGTCCCTTATTTCATTTCCACTTTTGCCAAGTTTAGCAAATTTACGAATGTTTGTTTGTTGCTATAATTTGAGCTCTGATATTCTTGGAGTAGCACTCAAAAGCGTGCACCAACAATAATGAATGCCACTCAGCAAGGTACCCCCACACTTTGTACAACTGTGAGACACTGATATGCCAATGTTCTAAAACTTTACCGAGTTGTTCAAGCAGTGCTGCCAACATAAGGGCACAGTGGCAAATTTTTCGTTATTATGGATTCATGTAACTCCCTGATATTCATCAGATTTCCCTCTCTTAAGTACGACTACAGTAAAATCTTATGAATTCATAGTTACAGAATTTTCATTTGTAGCTTTCTGTAAAGAAAAATGTGTTAAGAAAAATTAGTGTGAATGATCAGACAATTTTATGTATCTTAAGCATTTCAGTGGCATTTGTTCCTGAATGTGTAATTGATATACTTGGAACACTTAAAATATTTCCTTGTACATAGTACATGCTCATTAATTAGTTGAGATTTGTTATGTAGTTTAAGATACTCTCATCCACTCAATTCAAATGTAATAAATCTCATATTCATAAACGTGATTTTTCTTGAGTATTTTAAAGGCACTGGATTATTTGAAATGTTTGTGTTTTGTGATACACTCCAAAGTAACATTGTTTAGATTTTTCTAATGAGAGATTATAAATCATTCATTTTAAGTTGGTTTAAAGGAAAAAAGTTTATTGTAAAACAGGTAATGACATTTATGAAAATATTAAAATTGTCAGTAATTAAGTGAATCATTAAAAAATTATGCATTTACAGTAACTATGATATGCTGACTGTTTAAATTTATTTTCTGCTAAAGATCTCTATTCCTGTCTTATGATAATAGCATAACAGATAAGAGGTTTTTTTTTCTTAAAACTTAATGGTCATAGCACATTGAACAGACTAATTGAGTGAGAAAAGCAGAGAGTGAGAATAAGAGGGTTTTTTTTTTTGCAGTAATTATAGTGTTTAACTGTTACGTAAAGGAACTTTGATGTCACATATCAATTCTAATTCTTTTAAAGGAGGGTGCGTCTGCTCGTAAGACTCAGACCCCTGCAGCCCAGCCTGTACCAAGACCAGGTAAAAATATAAAACCTGTTTTTTGTTTTTTTTTTAATGATTATAACAGTACACTTTTTGAATATGTATAATACTTTGAAGAAATTGAAATTTTTTATAAAATACATCGAAGGGTTATCTTTCTTCAGACTGTCAGTATTGGTGAAGCATTAGATTTCAAAACTATAAGAATGTACATTAAAATACTTGTTAAACTTCAGTCAGCGTCCTTAATAAAACTTTATAGCAGAAAAAATAAAGTTAAAATGAAAATCATGTTGAGTTATTTATTTTCCTGTCAACCAGATTTTGTAATAGTCTTTACTATTAATAATAATTTCCCTAATTGGATTCAGGGATAAAGTAGATTATAAAACTCTTTGTTTTTGAGTAATTAAAGTGTGTCATAAAAACATTTACTTGAATAAATAAGTGTAGTTTAGTTAAAGGGTGAAAGAAAATTTTTAAGAAAATATTATTACTTTAAGATTTGTAGGAATGGTTTAAAGGGCTGTTTATGTGTATTCATTTTCTCACCAATTCCCTGTCCTAGTTCCATGAAAATATGTGCAGATTTGATACTCTTTTTTCCTGCAGAAGCACAGCATTATACTTTTAATAGACTGATATGCTCCTTTGATGCTTACAGATTCCATATATCTCTGCTATTGTGTACATACAATCCTGTACCACTTTAAAAATGTGTTAAATAGTGGTACTATCAAGTTATTATAGAAAAATTTTCCTCTCTCTTCCTAGTTCCTAAAAGATGGGCCTTTATAAATGCACGTAGATCCCAGCCAGCATGGTATTTGAGGTCTGTTTGAAGTTTGATTTTGGCTTCTGGTGTTTGTTTTATTTTTATGTTTAGCACAATTTCAGTGATGCAATGCAACTTTCTTTTTTTTTTAACCTCATCAGTGCTGTTGAAAGTGAGTATAAAGAAAATAAAGAATAGGAAAGGCACAGGCAAGGATTTAAATGAGTGATCTTCTCCACAAATTTGATGGTATCAGTAATATAGATTTGGATTTGTTTTTATTCACAATATGTTTATGCACAGGCTAATTCTAAAATTATGTAGTTTACAAATACTAAATATTTCTTTAAGCACTTCAAAAGTACCATATTAAGAATGTGTGGGGCATATATTAGAAGGATTTTGTAGGCAATTTCACTATGGCCTAGATCCAGACATACAGATCCCTCTTAGACATGGTTAGTATTTCTTTTTAAGAATGGGTTTGTTTGAAATCTTGTGTCATTTCTGTATTTGAGTAGGAGCAGAGGAGTACATATTGTGCAGATTAGATTTTAACTTTATTAGTAGATTTCTATATTAGAAGGCATCATAAGATTGTAAGGAAGAACAGTTAAATTCAACAAATATTATTTGAATGCCTTGCATGTGCTAGATTCTTTGCCAGAAACTAGGAGAAGCTAAAGGAACCATTGAAAGGAAGGAAGAAAAAAGTGAAAGAAATAGGTATTCACAGATATTCTACCTCAGATGTATAGGAATGTTGTGGAGGCAGTTGAATCACAGATGCAGAATTGTTTGTTTTCTTTGGAAAGGAGGGATGAGAGGTTATGGATTGTCAATGTAAAGATCCCATAAGAAATTTACAAGAGTAGTAGTTTCTTCCTGCCTTAGGCATTTGCCATATTCCTACCTCTTAACTGGACTTTTTGTTCACCCTGTTGTCCTTCACAAGTTGGTTGCTTTTCATCCTTCAAATTTCATCATAAATGCCACTTTTTTTTTTTTTTTGAGACAGAGCCTCAAGCTGTCCCCCTGGGTAGAGTGCCATGGCATTACAGCTCACAGCAACCTCCAACTCCTGGGCTCAAGCGAGTCTCCTGCCTCCGCCTCCCAAGTAGCTGGGACCACAGGCGCCCGCCACAGCGCCCGGCTATTTTTTGGTTGCAGCCGTCATTGTTGTTTGGCGGGTCCGGGCTGGGGATTCGAACCCGCCACCTTAGGTGTACGTGGCTGGCGCCTTAGCTGGTTGAGCTATAGGCGCCGAGCCAAATGCCACTTTCTTTGAGAGGCTTTTTCTAAGCATGCTATCTAAAGGACATTCCTGCCAGTGTATATTCATTTTTGCTTCTTAATAACTTTTATTACATACATTTGTTTGTGTTTTTGTTTATGGTCTGACTCCCCTCCTCTACTAAAAGCCCTTTGAGAACAGGGATTACTTCTGTGTTCCCATCTATTAATAACTTAGCAGAGTGCCTTATATATGGGCTCTGAATAAATATTTCTTTATAATTATATTTGAAGTCAAGCAAAGCAACAATAATGTTATTTCTTATGGTTTATTCTTAGCTTGCAAATTGGCAGTTAGTGCATTTGCATCAGTGCTGGTAGTGGTAATAGAAGCAGTAGCAGTTAGGGTTCAGTATATGGTAAATATGGGCCAAGACTTAATTGGTATTCTTGCTTTAAAAATTCTCATAACAATATTAAGATACTGAAACTATTCTCTATTAGAGTTGAGGAAACTGAGGCCCAGCAAAGCTAATCAGTGTGCTTAGAAAGTAGCAAAATAGGGATATGAAGTAAATATCATCTGAGTACAGACCCTTGCTATTGATCACTATGTCATCCAAACTCGCTAACCTTCACCCTGTTTAAAAATCAAGCTTGTCATTAGCAGGTTTGCCACAGTGTCTTACATAATAGGGAATCTGTTTATAGTCTTTCATAGTTATTTGTAAACCTATAAACTTTATTTTTAATATTTATGAGCCTTTATTATAGTATTATATGTTTTGCCTTTCTCTTATATTGGGTCTTCAGCCTTGAAGTGTCTAGTGTTTCCATAACTTCCTGATCCCATTTGTGGCTTTCCTTCCCAAATCAGTGGTTATTTGAGTTGCAAATTTGTTTCCTTCCTCTTCCCCTTCTTTCTGTCGTTTCCTTCAGTTATTTTCAGAGCAGCTCCTCCTGTCTTCTGTTTATCCCATTAATCTATCTATTTTGCCATCTCTTTATCCAACAAATAACAAATACATACTGAGACTGTATATAGACGGCACTATCTAGCTAATCACATTTATCCATGAGCCCTCTTTCTCTTCTTCTTTCCTTTTTTTTTTAGAGACAGTCTCACTTTGTTTCCCTTGGTAGAGCACTATGGCATCATAGCTCACAGCAACCTCAAAATCCTAGGCTCAAGCAACTGTCTTGCCTCAGCCTCCCGAGTACCTGGAACTACAGGTGCCTGCCACAATGCCCAGCTATTTTTAGAGGCGGGGTCTTGCTCTATATCACGCTAGTCTTAAATCTGTGAGCTCAGGCAATCCACCTGCCTCGGCTTCCCAGGGTGCTGGGATTATAGGCGTGAGCCCAGCTATCATTTTCAAAATGATTTGAGAAAGTTTTAGTAATTTTTTTCACAGCAAGAAGGAAGATGAAAGAACTGTAACACATATATATGTTTTGGGGCTTAGGTTTGTGTATGTAGTTTTCTGCTTTATGTGGCTGGAAAGATCATAGTACTAAATACTGTAGTATTTTATCATAATGCAGTAAGTAGCTCATAGAGGATTACAGAGAACTAGTTAAAGTGTAGTGTTTTGCTGCCTTTTAAATGGAAGTATTTTAAAAATGTTTGTACTGTGTGAGTCTCTTTAAAGGTGGTATTTGTTTTTGAGAATTGATACTGAATTAGGATTTTAAGTCTCTAAATTTTTATTTACTTTTTTAATTTAAAAACCCCAAACTCCAGCTAGCATGTGGCACGTCTAAGGTCATTGATAAAATTTTACTGTATGGATAATTCCTGACAATTAAATATGAAGCACTTGTTATACTTTATGAAATATAAAATGTATTGATCTTTAATTACTATCATACCAACAAATATTTCATTGTATATATAAATAATAAGATACAAATATTTGTGGTTTTTTTAAAAATAATCTCACTTTGTTGCCCAGGTTAGAGTGCAGTGATGTCATCGTAGCTCACTGCCGTCATAAACTTCAGGGCTCAAGTGATCTTCTGGCCTCAGTCTCCTGAGTAACTGGGACAACTGACACATTCCACCACATACGGTTAATTTTTAAGTTTTTTTTTTTGAGGACAGGGTCTTGCTGTGTTGCTCTGGCTGTTCTGAAATTCCTGGCTTCAAGTAATCCTGCATTGGCTTCCCAAAGTGCTAAGGTTATAGATAGGTGTGAGCCACTGCACCTGACCCAGTATTTGTTTTTTTATAACATGATCACAATCAATGATATAGTTATTTCCAGATGATATGTACTTGACTCATTATCTTTATTTTTATTTTTTTTTTAATTTATTTATTTTAGATTTTATTTTTATTTTTTTGCAATTTTTTGGCCGGGGCTGAGTTTGAACATGCTACCTCTGGCATATGGGGCCAGTGCCCTACTCCTTTGAGCCACAGGTGCCGCCCGACTCATTATCTTTAACGTACTCTTTCTTTCCCAGGAAAATACCAGAAAACAATTTTTAAAAGAGAAGGAAATAAATATTTTTTCTGGGTTTTATGTTCTACTAACTCCTTTCTCTTTCCTTCAGAATGGTTAAATGCATTTCCCCCCTCACTGTGTTATCTGGATTTATCTTTATTACATTAGTAATTGGTTTGTTATGAAATTATTTATTTTATTTTCTAGTTAGACGTTGATGTCCATTAACATAGATTTCTAGTATCTGGCAATGTAATAGAGTAGTCTGCCTTTATCTATAGGGGATAGATTCCAAGATTTAGTGGATACCTGAAACTAGGGATAGTACCAAATGTGACTTTGGTCAATCATAACACAATCTTTCACTTACAAATGTAGTGTCTTTTGTATCTCAGCTAAGTACTTAGCACATTGTGGCCATAACTTTTGCAGTTTGAGGTGCCATGCAAAACTAGCATGAATTTTTTTTTTCTGCACAATTTCATGGATAGAAAATTCAGTGTTATCTTATTAGGGGTCCTCAAACTTTTTAAACAGGAGGCCAGTTCACTGTCCCTCAGACCGTTGGAGGGCCGGACTACAGGCCTCGGGACAAGTCGGCTGCTAAGCAGTACAGGCAGCAGCGGCAGAAACACCCAGCAGGCCGGATAAATGTCCTAGATGGACTCCATGTGGCCCACGGGCCGTAGTTTGAGGACACCTGTCTTAGATCTTAATAAACTCAGCATATGATTGTTTTTATTGTGGAGAACTTTCACCTTTTCACTCAAAGGAAGCATTTTTATGGCTTGTCTTTGGCGGTGGCATATCCAAATTGCCATCATCATTACACTTGCACTTTGGGGCCATTCTTAAGTAAAATAAAAGCTGCTTGAACACAGATGCTGAAGAATATCGAACAATGGATCTGATTAACCAAGATATCTACTAAGCTATTTAAGGACTGGTGGCATATAGTGCTGCACTAAGCTGGACAAGGGGAAGATTCACATCCTTGTGTGAGATTTCATCATGCTATTCAGAAAGGCATGCAGTTTAAATCTAATGAATTGTTTCTGGAATTTTCCACATAGTATTTTCATTGTGCTATGTTTTTTGCCAATATTTCATGCTGTAGATAACTCAAATTGCAGAAATTAACTGAAGATTGGGGGAAAATACTATATATCCACTTTCTTTGTGGCTGCAGGTTGTTGAATAATCATGCATTTTAATATTTTTGTGAAGCAGAGGGATTATAACATTGAGATGGTTCAGGTTATGTTTTTCCTTTTTATAAACTAGTCATGTGACACAAATAATTTTTGTCCTTATTGGTAAGTTTGATAATATGATTTTTATAATATGCAATTGTGATTTTCCTCCCCTTTACAGTTTCTCAAGCAAGACCTCCCCCAAATCAGAAGAAAGGTGAGATGATTTTAAACTTCCTTTATGAAGTAAATGTGGATAAACTGGAATGCAAAAGCTAGGGCGATTATTATGTTTTTACAGCTATATGAAATGTGTGTGTGGTGTCTGTTCCTCATTAGTCAGTGCTTAAGGGATACCACTGCTAATTAAGTATTTTTAATATTATATCACTGCAGCTTAAAATACTTTTTAGCTCTAAAGAATTCAGAGTTACTATTGATAAACTTTCAACTTTTAATAGGGAGAGCAAGGGTAGTTTCTTTTAATAATAATATATTTGCTACCTGTAAAATTTTGTCTTTATAGGATCACGAACACCTATTATCATAATTCCTGCAGCTACCACCTCTTTAATAACCATGCTTAATGCAAAAGACCTTCTACAGGACCTGAAGTAAGTAATATATTAAACTGTTTTCATAGAACTTTGAGATATCAGCGAGGAAAAATAGTAACTCAGTACTGCTTATTTAGAGAAAACAAAATTTTAATTTCTGTGTTATAGGCTTTGCAGATAATCTGAAGTACAGTTTTTCAGAACAGAGTATATTCTTTTATATCTAGATCCTATAGGGAAAATACGAAAACTTCTGGCTCATGGCCTAATGAAAAGAATATCATTGTATTAACTTTTAAATGAACTGTTTTGTTTTGCTTTTTTCTTGACGAGCTTGAGGGGTTTTGAAAACAAACCCAGGCTCTCTCTGTATATTTGATGTGTCCTCTAGGAGGAGTAGGAGAGTGGGTGGGACATAATTATCTAACCTGTGCATCAGCAAGTGAAGCCTGTGCCCTGCATTAACATTTCCAGATACTTAACTTTTTGAAATTTTTAATGCCTTTTACTTTCTCATTTCTTTTTTAAATGAATAAAGTACATTGTTTAATGTACTAAATACTAATACAAAACTAGTAGACGGACAACAGTATGTCCACAGGAGAGCAAAACACAGTTGAATTCAAGAATAAGGAGGGGGTTTGATAAACTGTCACCTAACAGGCACAATTAGGGGTATCTGGCACACTTCTAGGTGAAGGTCTCAAGTAACTGGACTTTCCCTAACAAATGAAAACAATGAATGTTGCCGTAAGGGTCTCACGGAAAACCGATGTCACGAAGAATAAGCACGCTTATTGAAATTGTATTTTAAATAAAGGTGACCATCTGCTCGCTCAGGCAAAATGGTGAGCTTCTTTATTTGCAGTTGGCTTATATAGGGAATGTTGTACCTGATTACAATGCAGCAATGACACTGATCCGTTTAAACATCTTATGACCACCCGCCCTATAAGTAGCTCCTCCCTGGTAATCTGATAATCCACCCAGCATACACCTTTAAGCATAATCCTTTCAGTATAACCTGGTTTGACATAACCTAGTGAAGAACGTGTTGTCAGTTATTACTTTCTTTGTTCTTATCTGATGAAGCCTGAGGCTACAGGGGAAAGAGACGATTTGAATGTCTGCCTCCAAATGGAGGAATCTTTAAGCAAAGCATAGAGAAACTTGGGGCATACAGGAGTTTGTGTGCAAACGTCTGCTCCCAAGTAGGCCGTAAATAGGGGGGAGGGTGTTGCTTGATCCTTATACAAGGAATTCTCAGGCTGGACTTCTCTCTTTTTTTTTTTTTGAGACGGAGCCTCAAGCTATCCCCCTGGGTAGAGTGCCATGGCATCACCCTCACAGCAACCTCCAACTCCTGGGCTCAAGCGAGTC
>NW_003852411.1:1802164-1817927 GCF_000181295.1 Otolemur garnettii | reverse complement strand
ACAGAGCCTCAAGCTATCCCTCTGGGTAGAGTGCTATGGCATCACAGCTCACAGCAACCTCCAACTCCTGGGCTCAAGCGAGTCTCCTGTCTCTGCCTCCCAAGTAGCTGGGACCATAGGTGCCTGCCACAACGCCCGGCTATTTTTTGGTTGCAGCCATCATTGTTTGGCGGGCCGGGCTGGATTCAAACCCGCTACCTTAGTTGTATGTGGGTGGTGCCTTAGCCACTTGAGCCACAGGCGCCTAGCCTCAAAGGTCTTTCATGAGCCCAGGTTTCATCTGTGCCTGTGTATGACATTACCATTCCCAGACCTGTCAGCCAGCAACCTTCATCACTTACCACAGATCAGGAAAGGTTACTCCATTCCCAGACCCATCAGTAAGTGACCTTCGTCACTTACCGCAGATCAGGAAAGGTTACTGATGGGTATCTGGCCGGTTTTCCAAAGGGCTTTTTCATAGGCCTTATAAAATCAACCTTAATTCCTTAATGCAGTCTGGAAATGCTGTTCCAGCCAAAGCCTTGGTCATGTTAGGCCCGCAACTAACCTGGCCACCTGGGATTCTGCGTCAGTTTTTTAAGTATGCCTGCAGAAAGTCTTTTCAATGCTCTCTCTCAAACGGCTTTTTTGGCCAGAGGCATATAGACGTTTCGCCTATAAATGAACCTAATCATATGTACCCTATATTAATTGGAAATTAAAAAGAAATGTTACTGATTTGTGTATATTTGTTTTGTAACCTGATATTTTGCTGAATTTATCAATTCTAAGAGTCTTTTGGGGGGGACTTTGGTATTTTTCTACATGCAAGTTTGTATCAGTGAAAAGTGATTGTTTGACCTTTTCTTTCCTATTTTGGATGCCCTTTATTTCATTCTCTTTCCTGATCACTCTGGCTAGGACTTCAGTACTGTGTTGAATGGAAATGATGATAGTGGGCACACCTGTTCTTGTTCCAGTTCTTAAGGGATGTGATTTCCACTTTTCCCCATTCAGTATGGCGTTGGCTATAGATCTGCCGTATATAGTTTTTATAATTTTGTGGTATGTTCTTCTGCCTAATTTATTGAGGGTTTTTGTCATGAAAGGGTGCTGGATTTTATCGAATGCCTTTTCTGCATCTATATGTGGTCTTTGATTTTGCTTCTCATTATGTGGTGAATTCCATTTATTGATTTGCATACCATCCTTGCATCCCTAGGGTTAAACCCATTTGATCATGGTGATTTTTTTTTTTTTTTTTTGAGACAGAGCCTCAAGCTGCCCCCCCTGGGTAGAGTGCTGTGACATCACAGCTCACAGCAACCTCCCACTCCTGGCTCAAGCGAGTCTCCTGCCTCAGCCTCCCAAGTAGCTGGGACCACAGGCGCCCGCCACAAGGCCCAGCTATTTTTTTGGTTGCAGCTGTCATTGTTGTTTGGTGGCCTTGGGCTAGATTCAAACCTGCCACCTTAGGTGTATGTGGCTGGTGCCTTAGCCACTTGAGCCCACAGGTGCCGAGCCCACAATGGCCATTATTAAAAAGTCAAATAAAATGGATCCTGTTATGAAGCAAGAGAGAAAGACACACTAATACACTGTTGGTGGCACTGTAAATTAGTACCAACTCTATAGCAAACAATATGGAGATTCTTCAAAGAAATAAGTGTAGACCTATAATTTGACCTAGCAGTCCCATTACTAGATGTATACCCCAAAGAAAAGAAATCATTTTATCAAAAAGACTCCTGTACTTAAAAGTCTACTGCTGCACAGATCACAGTGTCAAAGATGTGGAATCTACCCAAGTGTCCATCAGTTCATGAGAGGATTAAGAAAGTGTGGTACACGTGTATTCGTCAAATGTAGCATGGAGTACTACTGAGCTGTAAAAAGGGACAAAATGATACCTTTTGCAGCACATGTACTCTAGTAATTTGAAGCTAATCAGTCTGCACACACAAGAGCATAAAGAGATGTAAAGGTCATAGAAAATAAAGATGGGGTAGGAAAAAAGGGGTTAATAACCTGTATAGCAAATACAGTGACCACTCTTTGGGTGATGGGCACACTAAAAGCCCTGGCTTAAGCGTTATAAAAGATACCTGTGTAATAAGAACATTTGTACCCCCTTAATGTTTTGAATATAAAAAAGAAATGAGAAGAAGAAAGAATGAGCTGACCTGTTTCTTCCTATATATAGCTGGTAATACAGATTCCGCAGGGCAAGATATATTCTTTCCACATGGGGATGAGAAAATAGCCCTTGTCACCAGGGTCTTGGAATTGAAGGCACAACGGACCTGAATAAACATATTAATGGATTTACCCTTCTGCCTGCTTTACACCCCCTCACCTCTTCTTTCCCTGACCAGGTTTTCTGTGTTCTTTCACTTCTTCTCATATTTATTGCTTTTTTGGCTAAAAAATATAAAGCATCTTGCCTTGTTCATTTGTTGATACTTCGCTGTTTTGTATAGATCCTCGTGCTTGTAAAACTAAGAAAATGTATATGCTTTTCTTAATCACCTGCTGTCCATTTGGTCTGTATATCCAGCCGAAGAGCACACAAAGAAATACAAGAGGATTGGATGTGATCTCTAGTTCCCTTATACTAGCTTGATATCTTATTACTCAAAAGTGAAAAATTTAGTATTTTATAAACTTGAATCATTTTGAACCACCTAAAGATAGGTTCAAAATCAGTTATCAGCCATTAAAAGCTTTACCTAGTTCCTCTCACAAATCACATGGTATTGGTAAGAAAGTACATAATAGTGATTTTTCATAATAAAAAGATATCTTTGAAGTTTATTATTTTGTACAATTTGAGACCCAAAAAAGATATATAATACATCTAGCTTGATCTACTCTTTTTCCGGAGTAAAAATAACAGTAGATAAAAGAACCTCAATGGCTATTTGAGCCTTTTAATTTTGCTAGTTAGTTGCAAAGCGGGAAATAAAACCAGGTCTCCTGATGACCAGTTTAATAATCTTATCATTTGGACAGCAGAGACACCTAACAGATAATTCATATTAAGAACTGGGTTTTATTCTGGCTTTGATAGTTGTGTCATAACAATCAAGAACAAATCAAACTCTTCTACAAAATGCAAGGCCTAAATTCAGTGTTAGAATACTGTATTTTGTAATCTGAATAATCTGTTGAAAATTTCTTGTTAAATATTTTTATTGGTAACTAGGAAAATATTTAGTAACATAACTAATATCTGGAAGAAGAATGTGAATGCTCTGGCTTTTTCTCAAAGTGACAATGACAGTTCTTTAGCAAAAAAAATTAAAACAATCTCACATTGAAAAATAAAATCATACTTCTTTTCAGTAGCTTTTGATTGATTAAAAATGAGAAACAAAGTAAGTTGCAGTCCTTCTGGTTTCAGGTTCTGTTAAGTACAGAATTAAGTTTTAAGTGCCTCCAACTGAAATAGCTATCTTTTTATTTTGAGACAGTCTCATTATGTCACCCTTGGTAGAGAGCTGTGGCATCACAGCTCAACAGCAACCTCAGACTCTTAGACTTAAACAATTCTCTTGCCTCAGCCTCCCAAGTAGCTGGGACTATAGGCACCCACCATAACGCCCGGCTATTTTTTGGTTGCAGTTGTCATTGTTGTTTAGCAGGCCCAGGCTAGGCTTGAACCCTCCAGCTTCAGTGTATGTGACTGTCGCCCTACTCACTAAGCTACAGGGCACCAAACCATGAAATAGCTTTCTTCTTAAAATCTAAATAGACTGGCACGAACAAGCATATTTATACATTTTGATACATTCAAATGATGTGCGCAGATTTTTGTTTTTATTTTTGTAATAGTTTCTATGTCTTGTAATTATCACCAGTCTTTCCAACTAAATTATGATTTCCTCAATGATAAGTGCTTGTTATTCTCTTGATATTTGTAACTATGTTGTTTAAAACAGTGTGTAATAATGCATATTAAGTAAATGTCTGAGGGGAAAAAAGAGGGGGAAAACACATTGAGAAAATTAGATAATACAAGACTTGTGTACCTGAAATTCATACATAATTTGTTGGAGCATATTTGTGTAACCAGTGAATTTCATGCATTTATTTCAACTTGAAATTCTTTTTTGATGGGTGGTTGTCTTACTCCTGGGACTTGATTTCACTTCCCATGAAGCTTCATTATACTTGGTATTGGTTTTTTTTAGCATTTATAATATTTGAGGAGGATGATCTTTAAGGCTCTTTCCAATTTTTATGATTTATGAATTTGGTATGATCTAGTTCTCACAAATTTTAATAATTGATAACTATATTTCTTATAAATGTTTGGCTGGTTACAAAAATTCACGGTAGTTTTGTGAAATGTTAAGAAATTCTCTAATTCTTCACTCTCCAGAACCATTGCAGTAATCATCTGAATGTATTACAAATCTAATACTTAAAAATTACAATAGAAGATAATAAACAGTGCAAAGAAATTATAAAGTAAATTTCAGTGTTGTTATGTTTAACCATGTTTACTACAGAGAATCCAAACAATTAAACAGGCCACATTCTTAGGATAAACCGTACCTAATTTTTCTTCCAAGTTTTAAATACTCCCTTCATTGTTTAACACCTCATTGCAACTGACATCTCCCCTACAGTTTGTCATCTGGAGGCTTTGCTATGTAATTAATACATAATTGAAACCTCCTCCACACAATAATAGTACTGGCTATAACCCATAACTCAAGTTGGCATAGATTCTATTTGGTTTTATGTAAAATTTAGGATTCTTTAGTTATCTAACTCTTCAATAAGTAAATGAAATAAAACCCAGCTTAAAATTAAGGTAACTAAGATTATTTATGGAAGTATTATCAAATACACATGTCTGTAAACATGATTATGAGAGATTTAATAGGATTGCTAAGGTTATTTAATACTTTTAAAATTTGTTTCAGAATATTAGGGTACACATTTTGTTTACATAATTTGTTTTTGTTCAGATTGAGTCAACATTATAAGTATGCATTTTACCCAGGTGTAAAGTTATTTAAAATAAACTAATTAAATATATAATAACTTTTTTTTTTTGAGACAGAATCTTAAGCTGTTGCTCTGGATAGAGTTTCTTAGCGTCATAGCTCACAGCAACCTCCAACTCTTAGGCTCAAGTGATCCTCTTGCCTCAGTTTTTCTATTTTTAGTAGAGACAGGGTCTCGCTTTTTGCTCAGCTGGTCTTGAACTCGTGAGCTCAAGTTATCCATTTGCCTCAGCCTCCCAGAGTGCTAGGATTACAGGCATGAGCCACTGTGCCCAGCCTGGATGTAACTTCTTGATTTTGGTCATGACAGCAGTCTCACAGGGCAGAATTCCAAAAAGGAGAAAGATTGTACATAGAGTGATTAGAAGCCATACACATGTTTTCCTCTTGCATCCTCCAAATGTTGAGCAGAGTCATGTGAGAAAACTACTTAAGCTCTGGGAAACAACCATTGGCAAAGAAGACAGAAAAATTACTGGAGATTACACTAGATTGAGAATAGTTCCCGTTCTCAACTGCCATAGGCAATGCAAAGTGACACAGCCAACTTGGAAAAGATTATGGTAGTTTCTCTTTTCTTTTCTTCTTCTTCTTCTTTTTTTTTTTTTAAACACATTGAAGATGCTGTACCGTCTTCTGG
Organism: Otolemur garnettii; assembly: GCF_000181295.1. Lineage (NCBI taxonomy): Eukaryota > Metazoa > Chordata > Mammalia > Primates > Galagidae > Otolemur > Otolemur garnettii. The sequence goes on along the minus strand of NW_003852411.1, from coordinate 1,812,287 downwards.
TTTCCTTTGCTGCTGCTGCTAAGTTAACTATTAGTGTGATAAATCAGTCTTATGAATGAACTGTGCTCTGTGTGATTACTTTAAGTCATTTTGAGTTTATCTGGTTAACTATGTGTGACTTCTTTTTTATGTATTCCACTTGGGGTTTGTTAGAATTAAATCTATGTAGTAGTGGTGTTTCTCATCACTTCTGAGTGTTGGCTGTTACCTCTTTTCTGTATTACTTCTATTCTCCAATCTTCATATCCGTTTTCTGAAACTTAAGTAATGTGCTTAGTTGTTCTTAGACCTTCTCATTCTGTCTTCCATGTTTCTTAAAGGATTCTATTTTCTGTCTCGTTGTCTTTCTGTTGCCTGCACTTTTTGATCATTTCTTTACATTTAATTTATAGTTATCTCTTTGATCATACCCTACTCTGATCTTAAGCCTATCCATTATATCTTAAACTTCAGTTATCTTATATTTCAGTTTTAATGTTTCTGTTTAGTTCTTTTTCAAATCTTTCTCTGTTACTGTAATTTGTTTTTATCTGCACATATTTACAAGATTGTTTTTATAAGCTTTCCTCTTTTTTAAAGCTTTCATCTTTGATACTTGCAACATTTGCAGTCCTTAGTTATCTTCTTCTTCTGAATATTTAATACCTGTTACTTTGTTTCCCTGTGTGTTTCTTTTTTACTGTTCATTTTACTGTTTTTAATTTTGTTCACTTATTTACTGTTCATTTTTCTTGGAGTTTCTTACTGTGGGAATTCTTTTAACTGGTGAGTGAATGTGAGAGGACGCCAGACAGTATTTGTGTCTGCTGAGCACCTGGGAACATCCCTAGCCTAGCGTCACTTTAAATTAAATTCTCTATTGAACATCTAAATACTATTGTCTTTGCTGCAAATTTGAGTGAGATTCAGTTTATAGTTTTGAGACATTAGATTTTTACTTGCAGTTGCCAGAGGAGGAGTTAATAATGGGGACGGAAACAGGTTGGTCTATGAGATTATTTCTAGTTTACCATTATATCGGATTTAACCCCTGAGATTCAACTTTATGAGAGAAGGAACTCTTACTAGATTTCGTACCTTGACCGGAATTTGGACTTTACTTTCTATTCCAGGACCCCGTGAAAGTGAAAAAACAAAGCTCAAGTTTAATTGGTATATGCTTCCACAGATAGCAGTCTGTGGCATTATTACATATGTCTTTGAGTACCCCTGTTTATTCTGTCTTTGGTACAACCATTCTTCTTGCTAGCTACTTCAGAGATGGCTGTAAAAGTTTTTCCCGCTATTTTTTCTTTTTTTCCTTTTCTGTTATGATTAGTGATCAACCATGTTTTTTCCATGTACTGGTTAACCATATGTATGTCTTTTTATGAGAAATGTCTATTAAGATCTTTTGCCCATTTTTTAATCAGATTATTTTTTCCTGTTGAGTTGTTGGAGTCCATATATATATTTATTTTTTATTTTTTTCTGGTTGTTAATACCTTATCTGATGGATAGTTAAGGAGTATTTTCTCCCATTCTGTAGGTTGTTTCTCCATTTTGTTGATTGTTTTGTTGATTATTTCCCTTGTTTGCATAAGCTTTGCAGCTTGATCGAATCCCACTTGTTTATTTTTGCCTTTTTTTGTCTATTTTTGTGTGTTACTCAAAAAATTTTTGCCCAGATCAATATCCTAGAGCTTCCAATGTTTTCAGCCTTTTTTAATTCCACAGCACACTTGACCATATAGTTAAACTTCTATAGCACACTTAAATTATGTTGATCAAAGAAAAGTTTATAAAAAAGAATATATTTTCTGTGCTTTGAAAGTCTTTTGAAAATAATTTAATTAGTGGTCTTTTTTTTTTTTTTAAATTGTTGGGGATTCATTGAGGGTACAAAGAACAAGGTTACAGTGATTGCATTTGTTAGGTAAAGTCCCTCTTATAATTGTGTCCTGCCCCCAAAGTGTGTGTCACATACTGTGACCCCCCCCACCTCCTCCCTCCTTCCCTCTCTCTGCCTTCTTCTTCCCTCACCCTCCCACCATGTACTAGGTCATTAATTGTTCTCGGATGAGAATTGAGTACATAGGATTCTTCTCCATTCTTGTGATGCTTTCCACTTCCATCCAGGTTAATACAAAAGATGTAAAGTTTCCATCTTTTTTAATGGCTAAATAGTATTCCATGGTATACATATACCTCAACTTGTTAATCCATTGCGGGGTTGGTGGGCATTTAGACTGTTTCCACATTTTGGCGATTGTAAACTGAGCTGTGATAAACAGTCTAGTGCAGCAGTTCTCAACCTGTGGGTCGCAACCCCTTTGGAGGTCAAATGACCTTTTCACAGGCGTCACCTGAGACCACCCTGCATATCAGATATTTATTTACATTATGATTCATAACAGTAGCAAAATTAATTATGAAGTAGCAATGAAAATAATTTTATGGTTGGAGGTCACCACAACGTGAGGAACTGTATTAAACGGTCAGGGCATTAGGAAGGTTGAGAACCACTGGTCTAGTGCAAGTGTCCTTATGGTAAAAGAATTTTTTTTTCCTTCTGGGTAGATGCTCAGTAATGGGATCACAGGATCAAATAGGAGATCCAGTTTGAGTTCTTTGAGGGTTTTCCATACTTCTTCAAAAAGGGTTGTATTAGTTTGCAGTCTCACCAGCAGTATAAAAGTGTTCCTTTCTCTCCACATCCACACCAGTGTCTGCAATTTTGAAATTTTGTGATGTGGGCCATTCTCAGGAGTTAGATGATATCTCAGGGTGGTTTTAATTTGCATTTCTCTAATAATTAGGGATGATGAGCATTTTTTCATATGTTTGTTAGCCATTTGTCTGTCTTCTTTAGAGAAGGTTCTATTCATCTCTCTTGCCCATTGATATATGGGAATGTTAGCTTTTTTCATGTGGATTAATTTGAGTTATCTGTAGATCCTAGTTATCAAGCTTTAGTCAATTCAAAATATTCTAGTGTCCTTTCCCATTGTGTAGGTTGTCTGTTTGCTTTTGTTGTCATCTCCTTAGCTGTACAGAAGCTTTTCAGTTTAATTAGAACCTACTTTAATTAGGTCCTTCCTAGTACAAGTAGGAAGTCTTCTTCATAGAGTCTTTCTCCTGACCGGTATCTTCAAGTGTTTTTCCCATGCTTGCTTTGAGGATTTTTATAGTTTCATGCCTTTAATTTTAAGTCCTTTATCCATCTTGAATCAATTTTTGTAAGTGGAGAAAGATGTGGGACATTTCAGTCTTTTACATGTGGATATCCAGTTCTCCCAGCACCATTTATTAAATAGTGAGTCTTTCCTCCAGTATATGTTCTTTGTTTATTGAAGATTAGGTGGTTGGCTCGGCGCCTGTGGCTCAAGCGGTTAAGGTGCCAGCCATGTACACCTGAGTTGGAATCCATCCCGAGACCGCCAAACAACGACACTGCAACCAAAAAATATCTGGGCATTGTGGCAGGCGCCTATAGTCACAGCTACTTGGGAGGTGGAGGCAGGAAACTCGCTTGAGCTCAGGCGTTGGAGGTTGCTGTGAGCTGTGATGCCATAGCACTCTACCTAGGGCAACAGCTTGAGGCTCTGTCTCACAAAAAAAAAAAAAAAAAGAAAAAAAGGGTCGGCGCCTGTAGCTCAAATAGCTAAGGCGCTGGCCATGTACTCCAGAACTGGTGGGTTCGAATCCAGCCAGGGCCTGCCAAACAGCAATGACAACTACAACCCCCCCTCCAAAAAAAAATGGCTGGACGTTGTGCCGGGCTCCTATAGTCCCAGCTACTTGGGAGGCTGAGGCAAGAGAATCATTTAAGCCCAGCCTCCGGGAGTTGGAGGTTACTGTGAGCTGTGATGTCATAGCACTCTACCCAGGGCAACAGCTTGAGGCTCTGTCTCAAAAAAAAAAAAAGAAGAAGAAGATTAGGTGGTTGTAAGATGTTAGTTTCATCTTCTGGTTTTCTATTCGATTCCAAATGTCTAAGTCTCTATTTTTGTGCCAGTACCGTGCTGTTTTGATCACTATGGCCTTGTAGTGCAGTCTGGTACACTGATGCCCTGGCTTTGTTTTTATTATTAAGAACTGCTATATGGGTTTTTTTCTGGTTTTATACAAAATGAATAATTATTTTTTCCAAGTCTTCAAAGTATGATGTTGATATTTTAATAGGATGGCATTGAATCTGTAGATTGTTTTGGGATTCTAAAACCAAGAAAACACCCAACTAAAAAGGAGTACTTCAGACCAATTTCACTAATGAATGTAGATGCAAAAATTTTCAACAAAATCCTAGCTAATAGACTACACCGTCTCATCAAAAAAGTCATATGTTATGATCAAATAGGTTTCATCCCAGGGATGCAAGGCTGGTTTAACATACATAAGTCCACAAGCATTATTCACCATGTCAATAGAAGCAAAAACAAAAGACTTTATGATCCTCTCAATAGATAGAGAAAAAGCAGTCTACAAAATCCAGCATCCTTTTCTAATTAGAACACTGAAGAGTATAGGCATAGGTGGCCCATTTCTTTTTTTTCTTTTTCTTTTCTTTCTTCCTTCTTCTTCTTTTTGTTTTTTTTGTTGAGACAGAGTCTCACTATGTTGCCCTCAGCAGAGTGCTGTGGCGTCACAGCTCACAGCAATGTCAAAGTCTTGGGCTTAAGCAATTTTCTTGCCTTCGCCTCCCAAGTAGCTGGGACTGTAGACACCTGCCACAATGCCCAGCTATTTTTTTGTTGTTGTTGCAGTTGTCATTGTTGGCTAGCTGGCCTAGGCTGGGCTCATACCTGCCAGCCTCAGTGCATGTGGCTGATGCCGTAACCACTGTGCCATGGGCGCCAAGCCATGGCACGTTCTGTGGATCTGTTCTTTTGAACAATAAACCCCACAGCTGATATTTTGCTGAATGGAATAAAACTGAAAGCTTCTCCACTTGTCTATGGAATCAGACAAGGTTATCCTCTATTGCCGCTACTATTCAACGTAGTGTTGAAGGTTCGAGCCAATACAGTCAGGCAAGAGAAGGAAATAAAGTGCATCTCAGTGGGAGCAGAGGAGGTCAAACTCTCCCTCTTTGCTGATATATATGATTTCATACTTGGAGAACCCCAAAGACTCCTTGAAGTCATCAAAAAATACAATAATGTCTCAGGATATAAAATGTGTCAGTGCCCACAATTCAGGAGCCTTTGTATATGCCAATAACAGCCAATATAAGAAGCTAATTAAGGACACAATTCCCTTCACAGTAGCTTTAATGAAAATGAAATAAACCCAACAAAAGAGAAGAAATAGCTGAAGATGTTAACAAATGGAAGAACATAACCATGCCCATGGCTAGGAAGAATCAACATTATTAAAATGTTTAATTAATGATCTTTAAAACATTTTGTGTCATACCCGAGACATTCGGGTATGACAGGACTGCCATAGCACCCTGTTGAAAATCAATGTCCTAGAGCATTTCCCAAATGTTTCTTCTTGTAGTTTCATAGTTTCAGGCCTTAGATTTAGTTCTTTAATCCATTTTGCTTTTTTTTTTATGGTAAGAGATAGGGCTCTTGTTTTATTCTTACTGAATATTTGTTACTTAGCTTTCCCAGCACCATTGATTAAAGATTATCCTTTCTTGAATGTTCTTGTTGTCTTTGTCAAAATGAGTTTATTGTAGATGCGTGGATTTATTTCTAGGTTCTTTATTTTTTGGCCTGTGGTACTATCCTATTCTGGTTACTGTAGCTTCATAGTGTATTTTGGAGTCTGTGTGATGCCTCTAGTGTTGTTAATTTTGCTCAGGATTACTTTATTAGGATTTTTTGTTCTATTTCTGTGAAGAATGTCATTGGTATTTTGATAAGGGATTTCATTAAATCTGTAGATTGCATTGAGCAGCATATTTTATAAATTTTTAGTTTTCTTTGGAAGTATTGTTCCAGTTACTTTAGGGGTCTGATATATTATCATAACAGAAACAAAATAAAGAACATTGTTTTTAAAGGCTATAATAAGTTACTATTGACTCATGCCATTACTCCTTAAATCTTTTCAGAAATGTAATTGTAATAATCCAGAATGTCATTCTTTTATCTAAGTAAATCTTTCAGACTGATATTTCAGTTCAACCAATATTTGAGGATGCTCAATGTAAAAAGCAGCATGCTAATTGGTATCAGTGCCATATATCTAAATGATTGGCTCTGCCTTCAAAATAACTGAAGTCAAGTAGAAAGATGACAAATTTTGTACATAACCTAATAAAAAACAAAGATTGCTATAAAATTGAATTCTACTTTGAATAATGAAGATACATTCATAGTTAAACAAATATGGCTTAAATTTAGAATTAAATGAGTAGTACATTCATAAAAATACATTTAAATATGATAGGTTAAGCAACCAAAATTATCATATTCATCACATTTGAATGTCAGATGCCTTGTCTCTTCAGTTATCACCTTATAAACTAGACAACTGTAATTGTATTGATAGACCAGAACTGATTTGTTCAAACTAATAGTGTAAGAGGAGGCAAGGGACTAAAGTACTATTGTGTCTTATTTTGAGACCCAAGGGTAGTACTTGGTCAGATTAATTTTCATGCTCTTGTCTTTAGGATCTTTAATCCATTTATCCACTGCTATTAGCTGATGCTTCTAAGCTGACAGTAGAGTTGTGATGTAATAGGGTATATTGACAATTGACCTAAAGTAGTTGAATTCATAGTGTTCTAACATAGTGGACTTCAGTCACACTCTTTAGTTAGCTAGGGCATTGTATACTTACCAATTCTAAGGTATCTTGTTGTTTTTCATGATTTAGTATCTTTGTAATTGGAATATATCCTGTAACTGATGTATATAGATGTGGCTGGATGGCACTCCTGGCATAGTTTTTATTATCTGCCATGCATACAATGATGATGGCAGTTCTTAGTTTCATTAATTCTTCTGAGATGTATGCATAGGTGGTACTGTATATGAGTTTAAGTGAAGTCTAAAATGTCTCCAGAAAGATAAGCTGCAATTTAGCAGTGAAACAAATAGTTATTATGGAGGACTTAAATTACCTGATTTTAAGACTTACTGTCAAGTTGTAGTAATCAACACATTGTGATAGTGATGTACTAATAGACAAGCAGATGAATGAAAATATGGTGTATGTGGAAATGGAGCTACAATTTTTTTTTTTTTTTGAGACAGAGTCTCACTTTGTTGTCCCCAGTAGAATACCCTGGCGTCATAGCTCACAGCAACCTCAAACTCTTGGGCTTAAGTGATTCTTTTGCCTCAGACTCCCAAGTAGCTGGGACTATAGGCGCCCACCACAACACCTGGCTATTTTTAGAGGTGGGGTCTCATTCTAGCTCAGGCTGGTCTTGAACTCATGAACTCAGGAGATCCACCTCCCTCGGCCTCCCACAGTGCTGGGATTACAGGCGTGAGCCACCGTGCCTAGACTGAAGACCTACAATATTTTTGACAAAGATGTCAGATAGTTCAATTGAGAAATAGAAAGTCTTATCAACAAATGGTATTAGAACAAGTAGATACACAGGTGGTGTGGGGCATGATTCCCAACCATTGCCTAACACCATACACAAAATTTAGGATAGGTTATGTAATCAAGCTTTAGAGTTTCTAGAAGAAACAAAGGAAAATATCTTTGTGACCTTATGATAGACAAAGCTTTTTTAAAGGATGAACTATAAAAGAAAAAAAAATAATTTAGACTTACAGTAAAATTTACAACTTGGGTTCATTGAAAGATACCACTGAGAAAATGAAAAGGCCAACCACATGTTGGGAGAAAATATTCTCATTGCATATTTGTAACAAAAGATTTATATGTAGAACACGTAAAGAACTCATTTTTTTTTTTATTAAATCATAGCTGTGTACATTAATGCAGTCATGGAGTACAGTGTGCTGGTTCTATATACAATCTGAAATATTTTCATCAAACTGGTTAACATAGAAGAATATTAATATTAAAAAGACAGTCCAATTGAAAATGAGCAAAAGATGTAGACACTTTAAAAAGAAGGTATGCAAATGACTAATGAGGGCCTGAGAAGATGCTCAGTATTATTAGTCTTTGAGGAAATAAAAAATTAAAATCATGATGAGATACTATTTTGTAACTTATGAAAAAGACAAATTCTAAAGACTAGAACTATCAATACATTTTTAGTGGGAATATTAAATGGTACAGCTGCTTTGGAAAACTCACTGGCAGTTTCTTACTAAGTTACATGTACCTGTGAGCCAATAGTTCCACTCAAAAGTATTTATATAAGAAAAAATGAAAGCATGTGTTCACAAAAGCTGTTATACAGAAATGTTTACATTAGATGTATCTGTAATAACCCAAATTTAAGAACTTCCCTGCTATAGAGTGAATGGTTGTGTCCCCCCCAAAATTTATATTAAAACTGTACTATCAATGGGACTTTGGGGAGGGGATTAGGTCATGAGGAATCTGCCCTATTAAATAGGATTAGTAAATGAGATTATGAAAGAGATCCCAGAGAATTCCCTTTCCCCTTCAGCCCCGGGAGGGCACAGTGAAAAGACCAACACACGGTCTATGAATCAGGAAGTGGGATCTCAGTAGACACTAAATGTGCCAGCATCTTGATCTTGGACTTCCCAACATGCAGAACTGTGAGAAAAGCATTTCTGTTACTTATAAGCCACTCAGGGTATGGTATTTTGGTTACATATCCCAAATGGATTGAGACATCCTCAAATGTTCACTAGCAGGAGAATCGTATATGCTTATAGTAGAATTCTACTCAGCAGTAAAAAAAAAAAGAAGGAACACTGATTTGTCCCACAGAATGCATGATGATCTGAAACATTAAATTGAATGAAAGAAGCCAGGTATAAAAGAATATGTCCTTTATAATTCCTTGTATATAAATTCTCCAAACAGGCAAAGCTAATCTGTGGTGATAGAAAGTAGAGCAGTGGCTGGTAATGTTAGCACTTTGGGAGACCCAAGCAGGTGAATTACTTGAGCTTGGGAAGCGGAAACCAGCCTGAGTAAGAGTGACACCCCATCTCCACTAAAAATAGAAAGACTAGCTGGGTATAGTGGCTGAGGCAAGAGGATAACTTTAGCCCAAGAGTTTGAGGTTGCTGTGAGCTATGACGCCGGGGCACTCTACCCAGGGCAACAGAGTGAGACTCTGTCTCAAAAAGAAAAACAGAACTATTGTTATCTATTGGGAGAAGGGGGGATGGTGATGGACTGAGAAGTGTATAAGGAACCTTTCTGGTTGATGCAGATGTCTTTATCTTTATTGGAATGGTGCTGATACTGGGTATACATATATCAAAACTCATGTTTTTGTGCCTTTTACTATATATAAATTTATGCCAATAAGAATGTTGTATATGCAAAATGTACTTAAATTTGATATTTGTGCATTTCTCCTTGCTGGAAAAAGGACCTCAATCCCATGTTTTCTTGCAGGGAAAGAAATAACCAAGTGTTTATGGAACCTGAGAAAGAAAGAAACTAGTAGATGAAGTTGTTCTGCTTTTTTTATTCCTGAGATATATATAAAAATATTGTCTATCACACCCATCAAGCAATGCATTCCAAGCCAGGAGAAATAGCCAGTTCTCTAGAGGGATGATGGCTGTGCAATGTAGAATATCATTAAGGCACTGTCATAGTTTAATTAGCAATATTTTTTTTCTTTCATGGTGGTACAAGTAACGGCATATCTCATAGTCATTGGTGTTTTAGATTTCATGAGCTACAGTCAGGTGAACAGGTAAAATTAATATTGACTAGATGTGGAATACTAATATTTTCAGTGGACTGAAGTTAAGAAGAGATCATAAGATCAGTCCTTTTGACATCTAATGAGATCAAGGCTGAAAAGTATTTTGAAATAAAGCTGCTTTTTAATGCTAACAGAAACTATTCTAAAGAATTACCTAGTTATCAGAAATACTAAAAGGTAGAGTATGTAAAAATTCTAGGATTAAGGTTAATTTTTAAAACCGTGACTCTGTGAACTTTAACAAAGTATGTCAACCGAGATGTAAACATGCAAATGCTATGTGATTCTTCTTAGGCAATGGAAGGTGAGTTAGGTGTTTTTTTTTTTTTT
>NW_003852411.1:1792184-1801910 GCF_000181295.1 Otolemur garnettii | reverse complement strand
GGCGCCGAGCCGAGTTAGGTGTTTAATAGACTTTTTATTAGTTGGGTCTTGTAATAGATCACTCATTTGTTGTATATATTTTATAATTCATCATTATATACTTTATAAGTAATTTTATATGAGTAAGTTTATACTTTCACAGTATAACTCTAGAAGCCAGTAAAGGAGATGAAACATTATACTTAAGAATTTGAACATTTTAAGCCCCATTTACATGTAGATCGAAATAAAGCAAAGCATTTCTCTTCGGCAATAAAATTTCCTTGTTCTATCCCCCAGAACATAAGTTCAAGAGGGCAGGGACCATGTTTTGTACAACTATATATGTTATATAATTTATAGCACAATGACTTGCACATACTGTTCACTTAAAACATTTTTGTTAGTTGTGGCTTTTTATTAGAACTCAGTTCCAATGATGTGTGTATATTATATTAAATTTTAAAAATAATGTGTTTCATTATTCAAAGTGGTAGCACTGTCTTTGACATTTTCTAAGTGTGCTTAATGAATAAATAAAATAGCCAAAAGCCATAGGGAGCAAATGATAATCTGGGGAAAATTTTAGAATGGTATGTAAATCTTAACTTTTTTATCAGATGTCAAATGGGTATCAGCACAGTAAGCTCCAAAACAGAGTTTGGTATTAGCACGATCACTAAAACTTTAAAAACTGTAAACTTAATATGACTATCTGATGAATCCAGTGTGTAGTATTGAAATTCTTCAGGGAACTTTACCATCAGGCTCTCATGCATCTTCTTTGTCTTTTCACCCTTTATCTCTTCTAAGCCTTAGACACATAATGATATTCTCAGTGCAGTAATTGTATTGCCCCATTTAAGTGGAGGGACTAGCTCATAGCTCATAAAATATGCTAATAGACTGTTAAGATTATAGATGCAGTATTTAGAAAATGAGACTGTTTAAAAATGCTTTGTGAACACTAGCAAATTTTAGAACTAGTAGTAATTGTCCAGATCGCTAAATTACTTTTGAGACTGTTTTGAGAATTTGTAGAGTTGATAAAAGTTGATAAATAACTGCTAGTTTATAGCACTAGTGGTGTTTACTGAAAGAGCATTGGCATACATTGTTTTAATTTTCCTATTTTAAAATTTTAAAAGCAAACTCTGAAATTTGATGGCATTTTGTAATTTTGCTAAAGCATAAAATGGGAAAAAGTATGTTTTGTGAATCTCCTGAATAGTCACCCAGTGAAGGAGTCTAGCTAGCCAAACAACATCTGCATTTCAAGTGACCTTTTGATTTTTAATAGTTTCCCTTTGTCATAATAAAGTTTCCCTCAAATAGCATTGGAGAAATTAAGGATTAGGGTGGAGAATGCTGTTAGTTGACTGAGTATAAATTGTATCAAATTGCACGTTTACACACAACCTCCCCCCCCCAACACCCCAACTTAGAGTTTAAGTTAGCTTGAGTTCTGTTTGGCATGCAGGGAGAAAGACCTGTGTTCTCTAAGCACTCTGGTCTATACAAGAGCAGGTTTCTTTAAAATTAAATGTCTTAGCTTAAAACTATTAATGTTTAAAAATTATTTCAAAATATTTATTTTACCATTTTCATGACATTAAGTACATTTGACTTTGTCTCATCTTTTTTTTTTTTTATAAAGATTTGTCCCATCAGATGAAAAGAAGAAACAAGGTTGTCAGCGAGAAAATGAAACTCTAATACAGCGAAGAAAAGACCAGATGCAACCAGGGGGCACTGCAATTAGTGTCACAGTACCTTATAGAGTAGTAGACCAGCCCCTTAAACTTATGCCGCAAGACTGGTAAGATAGTAGATATTTTAAAATATTTATTAATTTTTATAATGGATTCTGACTAGAAATTCTCCTTGAAAACTATGTTAATGTATATATATAGATCTAATTTGGTCATTGACAATGCTAATATCTAAATAACCTTATATTTTGAGTAGGTTATATATTTTATATCTTTATATTTTTTATATAAATTATATATATATTTTATCTATTGAGGAGAAACACTGTAACTTCTGGAAAATATACAGGCAAAAAATTCTTTCTACTTGTTCATATCTTCTGCATTAGCTTTTCACACACAACAAATTAGACTAACTTTTTAAGGTTTATATTTTAGATTTTTGGTTTGGAAAATTCACATTTTCTACTAAGGAATGATAAGCGATGGTGTAATTTTATTGTAAGGGGATAATTTAAGAAAAATAACTTGACAAGCTCTTTTATTGCATCAGAATATTCTTTAACAAAATATTAATCTATTTATTATATAAAGGGCCTGTAAATTCAGATACATGAATATTTATTAATTGAAGATGGAATAAAATAAAATTCAGAGTATGAGATATATCTGTGATATAGAGAATGCGACATGGCACATTAGATGACATTTTCCTTTATGTAGTACTTCTTAGTTCTCAGACATTAGGAAGTAAAGTCATTGAGAATATTAATATGTTAAATATTTACTAAAGAATAAAAGGTTCTTAGAATTCTCTCCTGGAACCCAATAGATACTTTGAGTAATATGTAAAATGAATAAGATAAGAATTTGAATTATCAAGCTTAAAACCAAGTAGGAAAGTTACCCCATTTGTATTATTTGTTTACAGTTACTTGTATAAAATGATAATACTGTCTGTACAAGTGCCATCATTAACCGTATAAAACATTGCTTGTCTATATTAGCTAGGGTCTCCAGCCACTGGAGTCATAGCCTAAGAATAACATCTCCCCCTACCTCCTTTTCTTTGTCTTTAATTGTCCTTTCATGAATTCACAGGGAGCAACATTTATGTTATCCTGCTTCCCTGTTGATCATGTGCCTGTGAGGTCTAGTAGGACCTGGGTGACCTTTCTCTAGCAAATTTTCTCTAGTTTTCGGAGAATTCCTTTGAAGATTAAATGTGTTAATATCATAAGTAATGCATAAAGTGCGTACAACAGCACTAAATAGCACATAATAAATGCTCACAATGAATATTGCTAATGATAACCATTATTGTGTTTTGTTCCCACCTCTAGTTGTAGACTTAAACTGTGCCTATACTTCGTATAATTTCTCAATTAATCAAATGCCATGTAAAATAATGAATATGAGGGCCTGCAAAGAGCCCCCCCCCCAGGAAGACTAGGTTAAGTGGTTGGAAAAACAAGTGTTTAAATTAAAAAAAAAAAAACTTTAAAAATTTTAAATGAGTAAAAAACGTTGGAAAAATAATAAAACCAACTAAATGATTGGTTTCTGTACTCAGATTACTCGGCAAGTAATCAGAAGCACTCTAAGGCCTTGGGGCTTCATAAAGTTGTTGTTGAATTACAATAATGTCATGTTTTTAATTTAGCAAAATATTTAATGTTTTTGAATTTTAAATGATTTTTTAAGAAAATCCAACTATTTTGATTGCGTTGGAAAAGTGCATCCCTCCTCTATAATTAGTAGAAGGGAAGAGAAAAGGTTAAAAAGATGACGCAAAAGTGTTGTCTTTGTAATTATGTTTAAAAGACCTAGGTGTAGGTGCATAGGAAGTGTAGCAGTTATTAATGTGCAATAATGGCAGCATCATCTGAAAAAATTGGTAATATCCCTGCAATTTTTGTCTTACAGAAGGATCAGTAGGCAGTTATATCACATGAATAAGTATGAGACTTTTTCTTTAGAGTTATAGTAACTTAAAGCTGAAATTTGAGATATTCTCCCCTCTCCCCCTTTTCTACTTACAGGGACCGGGTTGTAGCAGTTTTTGTGCAGGGTCCTGCGTGGCAGTTCAAAGGTTGGCCGTGGCTTTTGCCTGATGGATCACCAGTTGACATATTTGCTAAAAGTAAGATTCTCTTTTTATTTACTGCTTACCCAATATAAAAATGTTCTCACTTGGGCGATGCTTGTGGCTCAAAGGAGTAAGGCGCCAGCTCCATATGCCAGAGGTGGCAGGTTCAAACCCAGCCCCACCACCCCACCCCACCTCCCAAAAAGAAAAACTGCAAAAAATAAAAAAAAAAGTTCTCACTTTAAGAGAAAGAGCTCTATGCCTGTGTATATACGATGTGTTTATCAGTGGACTGTTAAGTAATATACAGTGTTAGTTTTTAAGCACCCATGAAATACTTTTACAAGCCTTTTTATACGTTAATACTTTTTGTAAAAGGCGAAAGATTTATACGATCTAAAGAGAAACCAGAGTGTCATTAATACTTTTTGTATACTTAGATCTAAAAGAGAATATTGCCTATCTCACGGCATTAATAGTTATATTTTAGGTCACTTAAAAATCCTTAATATTGTTGCATGTCTATACATTGTTACTGAAATTGATACCAGTTTTAAATGGGTTGACTTTTGCTGAAAAGAAATGTATAGCCATAAGTTAAAGTGCCTAATGACATTCATCAGCTATTCTCTTCATCTAGAGTAATTGTAGCATGATTGGCTTTTTCTCTTCATTCAGATCTCAGCTCAAGTGTTCTTTCTTTAGGGAATCCTTCTGTAATCATCCTGTTTGAAGTATCCATCACCTTCTTACAGTTGCTCTCTAAGCTGTTTCATTTTCTTGACAGCACTTACTGTTGCTTGACATTTTATAATTCCGATATCTTTATTGTAAGTGTTCCCTAGCCATAATGCAAGTTCCAGAATGAAGGGACCTTTTCTGCCTTATTCATATTTGTGAGGTTTATAGTAAATATCTGCTGAATTATTTAATGCAGCTTATGTATTTATTAAATATAAATACATAGGAATAAGTTGATATAACAAAAGTAGATTAATCCAGCCTTTTTTTTTCAGAAAGAGAGTACCCCAACAATTATTTAATTGGAGTATTCAATTAAATTAGTAACACTGGCAAAATTAATTTTAAAAAGAGTACTCAATTAAATTAGTAACATTGGCAAAATTAATTCTAAAAAGTCATTCTCATGACTTCTAATAAATATTTTTATTATAAATGACAACTTTAGGCTCGGCGCCTATAGCTCAACCGGCTAAGGCGCCAGCCACGTACACCTAAGGTGGCGGGTTCGAATCCCCAGCCCAGACCCGCCAAACAACAATGACGGCTGCAACCAAAAAATAGCCGGGCGTTGTGGCGGGCGCCTGTGGTCCCAGCTACTTGGGAGGCTGAGGCAAGAGAATCTTGAGCCCAGGAGTTGGAGGTTGCTGTGAGCTGTAATGCCACGGCACTCTACCCAGGGGGACAGCTTGAGGCTCTGTCTCAAAAAAAAAAAAAAAAAAAAATAAATGACAACTTTAGTTATTAAGGAATGTCAGCTGTACTACTGTGAAACATCCTGCATTTTTACCTACACCATTTTTTGTTAGTGGTAATACCATTCTTCCACAAATACTGCCCAAGCTGGAAAATTTTAATCATTTACTTTTACTACCTTCATTCATTTAAAAAACAATGAATTTGAATATTACTGACATAGTGAAAACTTTTTATATTATTTCTGAATTTTGAGCAATACATAAAGTGTTGGTAAATAGTTAAATGGAGAGAATGAGAATAAAAGTAAAATGTCACTGAATGCAAATGCTGTGTTTTTACCTATTGGTTTACCGTATTGAATAGTTTTATAACAAAAAGATACAGATGCTCTCCTAATTTCATTAAGAATATTATTCAATGCTGTTTTGGTTCTTTTTGGAGAAGGCAGGTGCCAGATGCCTTTAGTCAACCATTTTGAAGTCTCTCTCAATAATTTTTTTTTTTTTTCTTTTGAGGCAGAGTCTCACTGTGTTGCTCATGGTAGAGTGTCATGGCATCACAGCTCCCAGCAACCTCCAACTCTTGGGCTTAAGCGATTCTCTTGCCTCAGGCTCCCAAGTAGCTGGAACTCCAGGTGCCCACCACAATGCCCAGCTAGTTTTTCTATTTTTAGTAGAGAGAGGTTCTTTACTAAAGAGAGCCACTGTGCCCATCCTATGGTATCCCTTTGTCATTTTTTGTGCCATCAGTGTATCAAAATAGTTACATGCCACCTTTTCTATTTATTTTGTTTTGTTGCTCACTCCCCACATGGTGATAGGATTTATGCAGTTGGCTGAAACAAGCAATTCTGAGTTTATGAAATATTTTTCTTTGCAGTCATTGTGCCACCATGTAACTGGTTTCTTGCAGAAGAAACAAATTTCTTCTATTTTTACTTAGAGAGGGATAAAAACTTTCAGGTCTTTTTCTGAATAAGAAAGATGTTTTATGGTAATGTGTTAGTATTTGTTTGCTATTGCTTTATGCAAATAAAATGTTTTGCCTGGTAAGAGAAACTTTGTTATATTTTTTCATTAGTGTTAAACTTTTTGGATCTTAATATCCCAGATTTAATTTAATAAGTGTCCTATTCAGGTAGATAAATAACTGATAAAAATGAAATCTGTTGAAATTATTTGAAGAAACTAACCTTTTATGGCTTCAGATAAATTACTGGGGTTTTTAGTTTTTATTTAATTGTGTTTCCAGTTTTACTTTTATTTTTTCCCAGCTTTATAGTGATATAATTTATAAGTAAAAAATCTCACATATTTACAGTATACAGTATGATTTTTTCCCTATTTTTTTATTGGTATATATTCATGGGATCAAGTGCAGTTTTCCTATGTTGATACATTGCATTCTGACGAAGTCAGGTTCTTCCATGCATCACTGAAGTAATGCACATTGTACCCACCAAGGAACCTACCATTATCCCACACACACACCCCACCCCTTCTTTGCCACCAACATTTATTTTTTTGTCTTTTTAATAATAGTCATTTGGATTGGTATAAAATGATATCTCGTGGTTTTAGTTTGCATTTCTCTGATGATTGGTGATATTGAACAATTTTTCACATGCTTGTTGGCCATTTGTTGTCTTTTGAAAAATGCCTATTCCTGTCATTATCCCACTTTGAAGGGATTATGGGCTTTATTGAGTTAAAGTGCTTTGTAAATTCTATTCCCTGTAGAATGTGTACTTTGCAAATATTTTCTCTCTTTCTGCAGATTGTCTGTTTACTCTGTTGTTTCTTTTGCTTTAGGGAAGCTATATAGTTTAAATCCCATTTGTTTCTGTTTTTGTTGCCTATGTTTTTTAGGTCTTAGCTATGAACCAATGTCCAGAAGAGTTTCCTATAGGTTTTCTACTAGTATTGTTATAGTTTCACATCTTACTTTCACATCTTTAATCCATCTTGAGTTGATTTTTGGATACAGTGAGATAGAGGTCCAGTTTCATTCTTCTACACATAGCAATTTAATTTCCCCAGCACAGTTTATTGAAACCGGTATCCTTTCCCCAGTATATGTCTTTGTCTTCTTTTTTTCTTTTTTTTTAATTGTTGGGGATTCATTGAGAGTACAGAGAACCAGGTAACATTAATTGCATTTATTAAGTAAAATCCCTCTTATAATTGTGTCCTGCCCCCAAACTGTGGACCCCCACCCCACCCCCTCTCTCCCTGTTTTTGTCATCTTTATCAAAGATCAATTGGCTATATGTATGTGGCTTTATTCCTGGGTTCTCTCTTGCATTAATTGATCTGTGTGTGTCTGTTTCAGTGTCTATGCCAGTATCATGCAGTTTTGGTTATTACAGCCTTGTAGTATAATATAATTTGAAATAAGACAAAGTGATGTCTCCAGTTTGGTTCTTTTTGCTCAAGATTTCTTTGGTTATTTGGGCTCTGTTTGGTTCCATATGCAACCAAATTTCATAGAATTTCCTAATTCTATGAAAAATGCTCTTGGTATTTTGATAGGGATTGTATTGAACTTGTAAAGGCAGCATGGTCATTTTAAAAATACTAATTCTTCCAATCTTTGAGCATGGGATGTTTTTCCAGTTATTTGTGTCATCTGCAATTTCATTGATGAGTATTTTGTAGTTTTCCTTATAGAGATCTTTTACCTCCCTGTGTAAATATATTCCTATGTTTGTTTTGTTTTGGTTTGGTATTTTGGCATCTTTGTAAATGAGATAGGCCTCTTGAGTTGGTTATTGATGTATAGAAATGCTAGTGATTACTATATGTAGGTTTTATATCCTATAACTTTACTGAATTCATTGATCAAATCTAAGAATAGAGACTTTAGGGTTTTGTAGGTATTAGATGATATCATCAAAGAACAGAGACCACATCACTTCTTCTTTTCAGTTTGGATGCCTTTTGTATTTTTCTCTTACCTAATTGTTCTGGCGAGGACTTCTGGTACTGTGATGAATAAGAGTAGTGGAAGTGGGCATCCTTTCTTGTTTCAGTTCTTAGAGGGAATGTTTTCAACTTATCCCTATTCATTATGATGTTTGCTATGGGTTTGCTGTTTAATATTTTGAGGTATGTTTCTTCAGTGCCTCGTTTGTTGAGGATTTTTATTTACCACGAACAGATACTGAATTTGATCAAATAGTTTTTGTTTCTATTGAGATGATCACATAGTTTTGTTCTTAATTTATATGATGTTTACAAGTATATGTTGAATCATCCTTGTATCCGTAGTATAAAATGCACTTGATTATGTTGTATTATCTTTTTGATGTATTGTTGAATTTGATTGGCTAGCATTTTGTTGGGGAGTTTTGCATATGTGTTCATCAGGGATATTAGAGTCTAGTTTTCTTTTTTGGTTCTGTCCTTGTATAACTTTGTTATTAGGGTGATACTAGCCTTGTAGAATGAATTGCAGTTGGGGTGAATTCTTTCCCTGATTTTTTTTGGGAACAGTTCTAGGAGGCTTGGTATTAGTTACTCTTTGCATTTTTGGTAGAATTCAGCTGTGACTCCATCTGGCTTTGAGCTTTTTGTTGGGATTTTTTTATTATTATAATTATTATTATTATTATTCCTGTTTCAGTCTTGCTACTCACTATAGGTCTGTTTTGTCTTATCTCCTTCCTGTTCAATCTTTGGAAGTTTATGTTTTCAGGAATTTATTAATTTTCTCTAGGTTTTCCAGTTGTGATTGTATGGTTATTCATAATAGTCTCTGTTAAGTTGTTCATAATAGTCTATGATGATCTTTTATATTTCTGTGGTATCAGTTGTAATGTCTCCTTTTCCAATTCTAGTTCTGTTGATTTGTATCTTCTTTCTTCTTGGTTGTTATTGCTAGTGGTTTTATCAATTTTGTTAATCTTTTCCAAGAAGCAGCTTTTCATTTTATTGATCATAGGTATTGATTTTTTTTTCTTTTTTGGTCTCTGTTTTTAAAATTCTTCTCTGATCTGTGTTATTTCTTTTCTTCTGCTAACTTTGGGTTTAGTTCTTGTTTTTCTAGTTACATGAGGGGTGACATTAGGTTGTTAATTTATGACTTTTCTACTTTCCTGATGTAGGTATTTAATGCTGTAGGTTTCCCTGTTAGCACTGCTTTTGCTATATCCACAGGTTTTGGTAATGTTACACTTTCATTTTTATAGTTTCAAACAAAATTTTAAATTTCCTTCTTAGTTTCTTCATGGATCCAGTGATCGTTCAGAGCATGTTGTTTAATTTTTGTGTGTTTGCACAGTTTCTGAAGTTGCTCTTCATGTTGATTTCTAGCATGATTCCACTGTGATGTGAGAAAATACTTGCTATGGTTTTGATTTTTAGAAATTTATTAAGATTTGTATGATATCCTTTTATGTGGTCTGTCTTAAAGATTATTCCATGACTGGTGGGAAGAATGCCCATTCTGCAGTTGTTAGGTAAAATGTTCTGTAAATGTTAAATGAAGTCCCTTTGGTCTAAAAGT
>NW_003852411.1:1760508-1792164 GCF_000181295.1 Otolemur garnettii | reverse complement strand
CCCCCACCCCCCACCCCCTCCCTCACCCTCTGTTAATTTTCTCTCTTAATCTGGCTAGTGCTGTGAGTGGGGTGTTGCAGTCCTTCTCTGTTGAAATATTGCTATATCTATCTCTTTCTTCAGACCTAGTAATATTCATTTTGTTAATCTGGAAGCCCTAATATTGACACACACACGCACACACATATCTATCTCCATCCTTTTCCGGAATTGATCCCCTTATCATTATGACCTTCATTGTCTTTTCTTTTCCTTTTTTTTTTTTTTTTAAACTGGTTTTGACTTAAAGACTTTTATTATCTCTTTCTTTGTAAGTACAGCTATGCCTGCTTGCTTTGGTTGCCATTTGCATGGAATATCTTTTTTCATACAGTTACTTAAGTCTGTTATGTCTTATATATTTCGTATTATAATACCTTATGTATAGTAGTTACATATATTAATTTGAAAGAATTAATAGTACATATTAGTAGTTTTATCTCTTTTGCTCTTTTGGTAGAATACTGATGGAGTTCTTAAGTTTGGTTGCTTTTTTCATCCTTTATTGTTATTTTTTTCTCTTTTTTGTCTGATTAGATTATTTCAAGAGACTTGTCTTTAAGCTCTGAGGTTCATTCTTTAGCAAGGTGTAGTCTATTATTGATGCTTTCAAATGTATTTTGTATTTCCATTAATGAGTTTTTCAGTTTCAGTGTTTCTATTTTCTTTTTTGTGTGTGTTTCAAAGATATCTCCTTGATACATGTTTTACACATATTCTGACTTGATTTTCTGATTTCTTTATATTGTTTTCCAGATTTCTTTTGCATCTCATTGAGCTTTTTTAACATCAATAGTTTGAATTCCTTGGCATTTTGAGGAGTTCTTTTTGATTCAAGGCAATTACTGGGCATTAGTTGTGGTGGTGTCACATTTTCTTACATTTTCATGTTTTCCCTGTCTTTCTGTTGATGTCGGCCCATCTAAAGTAGCAGTCACTTCTGCCATTGTTTTGAAACTGATTTTACAGGGAAGACTGTTTTTGTCTGAAGATGCATATAGTGGAGTTGAGTAGCACACTTTGGATTTGATTTGGGGTACCAGTAGTAGTGTGATCTTTATATAACTTCCTTAGTACATGGGGTCAGTGCTATGTGTGATTTTCTTGGTGGTTTAGGTACGCTTATTAATTAAAAACTGGGGACTTGGATGCTAGTCTTCAGGTCCCTGGTGGCAGCAGTTAAAACATTGTTTAAAATGTATCTTACATGAATTTTTAAGAACGAATTCAAATCATCAGATAAATTAGAAAAGTAAAATGTGTAGTAAGCAGTATAGAAAGTATCAAAGTGTTTATTTACATTTAACTTAATTTAAAACATTTAAAAATTGACAAAATTATTTTATACATATAACTATTTTGAAAATGGGTTTTTTGAATCTTATAATATATAGCCCCTTTAATAAATGTCTTTAAATTCAAAAGAATACTCTGTGTGAGACACTTATTTCTGAAAGTAAATAATGCAGAAACAATGTTTGTGTTTTTTCTATGCACAATTTATTATAATTTGTTATCAAAAATTATTCTTTGTGGCTCGGTGCCTGTGGCTCAAGCAGCTAAGGCGCCAGCCACATACAACTGAGCTGGCGTGTTCAAGTCCAGCCCAGGCTCGCCAAACAATGATGGCTGCAACCAAAAAATAGCCAGACGCTGTGGCAGGTGCCTGTAGTTCCAGCTACTTGGGAGGCTGAGGCAGGAGACTCGCTTGAGCCCAGGAGTTGGAGGTTGCTGTGAGCTGTGATGCCACAGCTCTCTATCCAGGGGGACAGCTTGAGGCTCTGTCTCTAAAAAAAATTATTCTTTGTTAACATCAAAAGCCAATATGTAACAAGCAATCCAGAACGTAGCTATTAGAAAAAATTAAGAATTAAATGTTTTCTGTTTTGAAACTCCTGACACATCTTCAGACCTTTGTGTCAGCTTTTTCCTCTACCTGAAATTCTTTTCCCAGATCTTGTGTAGACTTTTAAAATTATCTACTTCTAGGTAATTTTCTCAAGAGGCCTTCCCTGAAGACTCTATTAATTCTCCCAATATTTCAAACGTTTTCATTATTGTATCTGTTACGGTGATCTGTGACTAGTGATCTTTGATGTTAACTTTTGTAGTTGCTTCGAGGCGCTATGAACCATGCCCATAGAAGACTACACATTTAATTAATAAATGATGTGTGTTGTGTATGACTGCTCCACCAACCTGCTAGTCTCCTTGGGTGTGCTATTCCCTGAGGCACAGTGTTGAAATTAGACTAATTACTAACCCTACAATGGCCTCTTAAGTGTTCAGGTGAAAAGAAGAGTAGCACAACTTCACTTGAAATCAAATGCTACAAATGATTGTTTAGAGAAAAAGGCCTGTCAAAAACCAAAATGGGACAAAAGCTAGGCCTTTTGAACCAAATACTTAGCCAAGTGTGAGTGTGAAGGAAAAGTTCTTGAAAGAAATACAAGTCTACTCCAGGGAGCATACTAGTCTTACTTGTGATAGGAAGAAAATTTGAGTTGTCTCGATTTCTATCCTGGATCCAACTGCAACATTCCCTTAAGCCAATGAATGCCTGGTCCAGAATCAAGGACCTAACTCTCTAAATCCTGCGGAGACTGAGAGAGGTAAGCAAGCTGCAGAAGAAAAGTTGGAAACAAGCAGAGGTTGGTTGATGAAGTTTAAGGAAAGAAGCCATCTCCATAACATAAAAGTGTAAGGTGAAGCAGCAAGTGCTGATGTAGGAGCAGCAGCTAGTAATCCAGAATATCTAGCCAATATCATTTGTAAAGTTTGCTGTGCTGAACAACAGATTTTCAATGTAGATTATACAGCCTTCTAGGAGAAGAACATATCTTCTAGGACTTTCCTAGCTAAAAAGGAGAAGTCAGTGCCTGGCTTCAAAGCCTCAAAGGACAATCTGACTCTTTTGTTAGGGACTAATGTAGCCAGTGGCTTTAAATTGAAGCCAGTGTTCAGTTACCATTCTGAAAATCCTAGGGCCCTTAAGAATCATGCCACATCGGTGTAGATGTGGTGGTTCATACCTGTAATCTCAGCACTTTGGGAGGCTGCGGTGGGGGGATTGCTTGAGGCCAGGATTTTGATACCAGCCTGGGCACACAGTAAGACCCCTGTCTCTACAGAAAAATAAGGAAAATTAGGCATGGTGGTGTGCCTGTAGTCCCAGCCACTCAGGTATGTAAGGCAGAAGGGTTGCTTTATGAGTGAGCTATGATTGGGCTGCTGCAGTCTAGCCCAAGTGACAGAGAAGACCTTGTCTCCAAATAAAAAGAATTATGCTAAATCTGCTTTGCCTGTGCTCTAGAAATGGACAACAGTATATTTATTTAAAGCATGATTTACTGAATTTTTGTGTGTGTGTGCGCGCCTGGGCCAGGTTTGAACCTGCCACCTCTAGTATATGGGGCCAGCACCCTGCTCTTTGAGCCACAGGCGCTGCCCAATTTACTGAATATTTTAAGCTTGCTATTGAGGTCTACAGCTCAGAGTAAATGATTCCTTTTAAAATATTACTGCTCATCAACAATGCTCTTAGCCACACAAGAGTGCTGGTGGAGATGTACACAGAGATTAATTAATGTAGTTTTCATTTCTTCTATTAGTAACACAACATCTGTTTTACGGACTATGTCAAGGAGTAATTTCAATTCTCAGGTTTTATAATTTAAGAAGTATATTTCATTAGACTACAGCTGCCATAGATATTAATTCCTCTGATGAATCTTGGTAAAGTGACAACCTTTTGGAAGGGATTTACCATTCTGGGTGCCATTATGAACATTTATGATTCATGTGAGGTCGTCAAAATATCAACATTAAAAGGAACTTAGAGGAAAATTTCAGCCCTATTATGGATGACTTTGAGGAGTTCAAAACTTCATTGGAGGAAGTAACTGACATATGTGGTGGAAATAGCAAGAAAACTAGAAGTAGATGTGGAGATGGGGCTGAATCGATGTAATCTTATGATAAAACTTGAGAATGAGAAATGGGATGTAACAGTATTAGAACTCAGCTATCACAAACGTCATTTGGACAGACCAGTTTTCTTACGGTTTTGGGAAACATTAGACAGGTAATTCTGAGTCTAAAGTTTGCTTATCTGCTTTATTGTATTAATTTTTCTATCTCAAGTAAATTTTAACTTTCTTTAAATTTTTAAAGCAGAGAATGTGGTTTCTTTTCTTTTTTTTTTTTTTCCATTTTTCTTAAGTTACTTATTTGAAGGATTGACTTCAATTTTGAAAGAAGTTCTCCTGCGGATAAAATGTTGTCAGATAGCATCACATGCTGCAGAGAAATACTTTGTATAATGAAAAGTCAATGTGGCAGACTTTATTGTTTTCTTATATTAAGACATTGGCACAACTAAGCCAGCCTTCAGCATCACCCTAATCATTAAGCACCCATTAACACTGAGGCATGACCCACTGCCTCAGTAATATGATTACTACTTGCATGAAGGCTCAGATAATTGTGTAATGTAAGCATAACTTTTATATGCATCGTGAAACCAAAAAAAAGTTGTATCTTACTTTATTGTGTTACTGGCTTTAATGTACTGGTCTGGAACTGAACCAGCAATAATCTCTTGAGATTTGCTTACCCTTTTGTTTTTCTGTGATATGCTACTATCCTTATCATACTGTACTATTTGAATAGTCTTTTTCTCACTACCGGTATCCTTTACCAGATCCATATGCATTGTATCTTTTATTCATCATATAAACTCTCACTGAATGTTTATTGAATGTTTTTAAGATACTGTAGTGTTTTGCATCTATTTAACCAAAATCCACTGTAGTTATAATATAGCTTTATCCAGTGGAACAAAGTGGTTTTTGGTATTGTTTTTTAGGTTTCTGGTTAACATCTGGATTGCAGTTTTAAAATTTTTTCTACAAAATGTTTGTCATGATTTTGATTTTAGCTTGACTAAAAAAAAGTCTCCTGCCCCCTCCCCCATATAGTTAAAGCCTTCCATCTCAAGTATGATGAAGTTCGTCTAGATCCCAACGTTCAGAAATGGGATGTAACAGTATTAGAACTCAGCTATCACAAACGTCATTTGGACAGACCAGTTTTCTTACGGTTTTGGGAAACATTAGACAGGTAAGTCTGAGTCTAAAGTTTGCTTATCTGCTTTATTGTAGTAATTTTTCTATCTCAAGTAAATTTTAACTTTCTTTAAGTTGTAAACTTTGTTTACCAGTTCCTTTCTTTGAACATGCATCTAATTTGATGCTAATGAATTAGCATATGTCTTTGATATATTTATTTTAGAAATAAAGTATTTATATCCTGGTGGAAGGAGCACAAAACTGAGTCAGAAACCTAGATTTTAGGTCTTGGTTTTGTGATCTGGTTCTAATGAACTGTGTGACCCCTTTGGACCTTATTTTCTATCTATTCAATGAAACTTGGTTTAAGTGATCCCTAAGTTTTTTACAAGTGCTGGAAGATTTTGGATTTGAAAGGAATTCAATTTTAAAATTTATTTTAATTGCTATCATAAATAAAGTTCTTAACAGCCCTTACTTTAATAACAGTTTGTAATTGGCTTTGAAGAACAATATATTGCAATGAATATTACTAAATCTGTTGTTCTTTTTAAGGTGCTCCTTAAAATCTTAAAAGACTCTTTTGGTGTAAGTTGCTCACTGGATATTAGGTTTACTCAAAGTCATAAGTGGTTGAGGTATCCCAATGTAATTACGACTGATAGTATATCAGTATATCATAAAAACATTTACAATTTAGCAAGAGGATTTTTTTCTAGTTTATTTCAGAAGTCCTTATAGTCTCAAAGATTATAGTCTTAAATTTCCAGTTTTTTATAACACAAAACATCCTGTTGTATTGTTGATTTTAAGTTTTTAGAAATATCAGCTTATTTTTATGTGTAATATTCTAATTCTAAAATTCCTGTAGTCATTATAATTATTAATAATGTTTTTAATAACTATTAAAAACTATAATATTATTTTTCAGGTACATGGTAAAGCATAAATCCCACTTGAGATTCTGAGTATTTGCTTCCTCCATTTCTGGAAATCTGGATTAAGAAGCATGGATGTACCTTGATCTAAAGACTGAGACTCAAGCTTTATGAATTTATTAGGAACTTACAAATGAAGAAGGTCATAGATGGATCTTTTATAAGACCTTATTTGATGCTTTGTGCTTCGAAGGGGTGATGCTTGTCATCCATATAAGCAAACTTTTTTGCTTACAACTATTTTTTTAATATTAGCCTTCTAGTCTGTAATGGAAATTGTATATTTTGATAGAAGTTTTTTCTCTATTGGTTAAATTAGCATTACTTAAAATTTGTTTCCTTAGAGAATAAATGCAGGTTATAAGTGTGTGTATATTTAGAGGATATATGGCTCTCTGAGCCATCTTTCTTCTGATTTTTCATTGCTCTATTATTCTTTTTACTGAAAATATGGTGTTATGAATGGTATTAAATTTTAGTCTCTGGAACATCCAAAACCAAGCAAAAGGATGTGACTATTTTGAGTGAATCAAATGTCAACCTGTATGTATACTATATCTACACTTACTCTTTATTTAAAAAAGAATAATGAAAAATCAAGAACAATTCTTCAAATTTTGGTTGAACTGTTCAGCCTTTTCAAGACTTCTAAATGAATACATGTAATGAATGTATATTCTCCTCACTGACTTTGATGATTTTTAAACTTAGAATGATATATTTCTATCTGTGATATCTTTCCACTTGAAAAATCTCAAAACAGATTAAAAACGTAGTAGGCTGTAGTACTTTTTATTGGGGAAGCCATAGTATGATTTGGGGAAAGGAATTATGTGTCAGCCCTATTGCAGTGTAACTTTAACTTATCTTTTCTCATAAGTCCACCTTTGATTCTTATTTTATATGGGATGGGATTTTGAGTCTTCTAATTCTAGGCTTGCTGATCTTGGAGTTCTTATCTTCCATCATCCCTAAATATTGATAAACTCCCAGGCACCAAAGAACACAATTACTTAAGTGTCTGAACAGAAACAAGAAGAAAACACTGGTATTTTTATGTGTGTATTCAATATGGTATAAAATATAAAACCTATATTTTAACTTAGTAAGATATTTTACTATTTCTCTACTTTAGACAGAATATTGCATGCAATGTACAATGAATGACCATTTTCTTTGAGTCTTGATTTCATCTTTTACTACTTGGAAACAACTAGGAACCTTTCCTCTTTCTTAATTGTTTTTGCCATTAGAATTTTTGTTACTCAGTCTTACCTTTTTCTTTAGTTTTTTTCCTCAGTGATTCTCTCGTAGGCTAACATTTTTGGTGAACATTTAGCTCTTTTTTATGTGTTAAGCTGACATTACCTAAACTTCTTCTTGAAATTTAAAGCTATCATAAAAATGAGAGGCAATTATTATTTTTTTAAGTTACCACCAAAGTCCATACATACCAACAGTAAATACTAAAGATATTTGTTCACATGGAATTCACAAGGTTCTTCAGAAGAAAACAGCATTTTAAATTACTCTATTTTACTATATTTATAAGGTTTGAACAGATTCTACTCCCATTTCTTCCTTTCTTCCTGGCATTCCCTCTCCTTGATGATAAAAGAAAATTCAAATTTGTTCACATTACACTTTCTCAGCATATAAATTTGATTTCAAAATAAATTATGTATTGTGTAAACTTTATCCATGATGAAATAGTCAGGACTAGAATCTGTAATATTTTTATGTAAGATTACTTGTTAAGACTACTACAAGTGAACATGAACTACCTTTCCATTGAGATTTTTGGTATTTGTACTTATATATAAAATTTACTTGATACAGAGTATGGTTAAAATTGGGAACATCTACTTTGAACAGGGTTTATTTTTCTATTTTGAATTTGCCTTATGTATATTTAACAGCTTCTGGAGGTACTGTACAGAACATTGGGAAAAGTACAGACGTGCTATATACCATGTATTTTAAAATCAGACCCTTATTATATACTTTTAGGGGGGACACTTTTAGTCCCTTATTTAGGTCCATGTAACTAATTTTATAGCCATTAATTCTTACAAATCAATAATGGAAAACAAAACTTTCACCCAATCACTATCTATTCTTCCATGACTCAGTCCTATAGCAACACCTAACACAGTGCCTTGCACATAGTAGGCATTCAGAAATACTTATATGCATGAATAAATAATGTATTTTCAGTATAACTGATTTATTACAAAAATGTAATTTGATTAATACTTTGTCTTGGAGTTTGAAAATACAGAATTACAGAGAGTGAAGAGGCATAATAGATATTTTAGTGGAAATGAAGAATACATTAATGACTTACCCATAAGTTACCATTATATTATCTTCTTTGCCCCACCTGGAAAGGAAAGCACTAATTCTTTATTCATAGGACACTTACCTGAGTTAGGTCACGTAGGTTTCAGTAAGAAGGTCTCAACCCCAGACTACATGTAGAATCATCTGTGAAGTTTTAAAAGATACCTATGCCTGAATTCTTATTCTGCTTCTGATTTAATTTGTCTGGGATGAGATCTGGACATCAGTATTTTTCATAGTTCTTGGAGTAAATTTTAGTGTGCAGAAAGGATTCAGAATCACTGGTTTGTTATTGAAAATGATACCAGTATTAAATGTTGTTTCCTCCTACCTTCTTCTTCTTTTCTGTGTGTGTATGTGTGTTTGGTTGTCTTTTTTTTTGGCCACCCCTTGCACTAGAACATCCCCATTATTGGTGATATTGGCTTATATTCCCATATGACAAATTCAAATCTTATTTATTTAATATAGAATGAGTATTTTCCTGTTTAATATTTAAACAATGTTTAATATATTTCATTATTAACTAGTATTATAGTTTGTGATTTGTTCCCCATGTGTCCATATCCTTTTCTAACTTTTTGTTTTTAGCAACACAACAGTAATCCATACGGAAACAACAAATCCATATTAAGGAAAATCTGATAATTAAGTTTTAAGGTAGAAAGAAGTAAAGTATTAATTTCATATCTGCCATGCAGAATGAGAGAAACACAAGTTGCTTATGAAAAGAAACAGTCATACTTTTTAATTGATCTACGCTGAAAACTAAAAGTAAACTGTTAATTTAAATGAGATTCATTATCTAATAAACATTGACAGGAATATTTTTCCTGAGTAAAAACTTCGTGACTCTTAACAAATTAAAGTGATAACACTGTTTTTTTCTTTTTTTTTTTGAAGGTATGAGAATGTTTTTTTAAAGTAATATATACTATTAAATTCTTTGAGACTAGCAGTGTACTTTGTAATATTACAAATACAGCAATTACAAAAGCTGGTCCAAATTAATGGTGTGAAAAGTAACTCTAAACTTTGTATTTTGAAATTGCTTATTTAAATGCAAAATAATAACTAAAGTAGATATTTTTTTAAAATTCTTATTTTTAATTTTTTCAGAGAAATTTATTAAAGCCTTCATACTTTTTTTTTTTAAAGATTCTTAAAGGAATTGTTGATCTATGTGGTTAAAGTTCATATAGAATGCTGAGAAGAAGTAATTTATAAAATAAGAACCATAGAAATTTGTTCTCAATTGAAAAGTTGGCAGCTGCTGTTTTCTAAAAAATAAAAAAGGACAACATGAAAACTAGTTACATTAGCTTTAATATTACTTGACTGAATTTCCACTGTTTATTTACTTCTGTTTGAGAGTCACCTAGTTATCCTAATGATAGTATATTAACTTTAGAAATAAAAGGGGGAAAATCACTAAATTTGACTTAAATTAAGAATTAATTAGGAACGTTGAAGTCCTATATATTCTGGCATATTCATTTGGAAGTGTATTTGCCCCAGCATTTTTTTTATATATGTTGGAATAATTACTAAGGAAAAATTGAAAATGTATAATAGATGTATAAAGAATTATGTTTAGTAAATACATAACAGGTTTGGGTTTGTGTGTATTATTTTAGGTAGTGTTTACAAGAATATTTTGAAAGTTTTAAATATGTGCCATTTATTGAAAAGCAGTAAGCATTTTTTATGTGTATAGCTAATAAAATAAAACTAGTTTATTGCCAAAATTTAAAAAGTGGGATTATACTATGTCAAATTTAAGCAAATTATCCATCTCTCCAAGGATTTTTGTTTGCCATTGAATTCTGTTTTTATCCACTTCAAATTTAGTAAAAGCTGCTTAACCTCCAAGTTTAATTATAGTGCTTAATAAATAATGCAGTTCACATATGTGTAGGCACTATAAATGCTTATTTAACTACCAATTGGTACTATTTTTCAAGCAAAGTGGTTCTTGAATAGAGCTTAAGGTTTGGGCGGTGTGTGACTTTGATAAAATATTCTCATTCTGATTCCATTCTGGTGGATTTTTAAATCTTAGGTTTAATTGTAAATAAAACATTTTGTAGTACTTAATATTAAGAATCTTAGGGACATTTCTACCATCTCCTTGTCCTCAACCAAAAAGCTACTTATACAAAGAAGGCAGAAGCTGTATTGTGGACTGGAACGCCATCTTTATATGATGTGAATCTTGAGATTTATCAGGCATAGTTTTCTTGGTTTTGGAAATAAATGAAATGTAAGTTTTCACTTTGAAAATAATGAGTTAAATCCATTTATGGTCTCTATTAGTTAAATAATGTGGAGAATCATTCATAAAGAACAGCAAGCTTTGCATGCTTTGCTGAACTGAGTTCGATTATGGTCAAATTTACTGTATGAGAATTAAGAATGTGTCATGGTAAATTACATTATCTTTACAGTTTGAGCATCCCGATTTTAAACATTTTACAGTTTCAAAACAAACTGTACTCACACAGTCAAATCTTTAGCAGGAGCATCTTACCATTGGTACCAAAAGTTGTGAATCTGATGCTATAACAGTTCTTTAATGAAGAATTTAATGGGCTGTATTCAAGCTTAATTTTCATTCAATTCATAAGTGCCCACTAAGTATGTATTTTATTCTGCTGTTCCTTTGATCATCTGCTCTTGGGTGAGCATCCACATAACTGAAATAGATATAGCATAAGTTGTAAATGCTGTTCAGGTCCTTAAGTCTCAAAGGTGCTGGTATATAAATAACAGCACATTGCCAAATAAATTTTTTTCCCTTTCATTTTCTAAATCACTTTTCTTTTATATTTAATCATGTAATGATCGGCATTTATGGTGAGTCAGAAGAGTGTTTCCTCTTAATTTTCTTAACCATAGAAAACATTATAACAAAGTTCTGGAAAAAGCTATGTTTTTGAATCTAACGTTTATACTTCCTTTGACACAGGATTATTTATAGTTACAATTCACACCATTATTGAGAGAAGACTGATTTATATTACATAACTAATGTAAGTAGGGCTGAGTCCATAGTGAAGCAGGATTCTTTTTATCACATTTAGATATTTTATTTGTGCTTTCTTTGCAAACAAATTCTAAGTGGAAACACTGGGTTATACAGCATTCACTGTGATAATATGTAATAATGTATACTTATAGAACTGCCTTCGTAAACTTTACAGTGTTAAAACTGTAAATGTAATAATGGCATCTCTTTTTAAAATTGACAAATGATAAAAATTTTTAATTGTAATGGAAGAATTTGAAAGTGTTTTTTCAGCCTGTGTGTATAATGGTTGGGGAAGACCAAGTGAGCTGCTTTGTGTGTCATTTAATTGTTTTAGCACAACTGAGTGTCACTGATGTGTATGGTGGTTTTGACTATAAAAGAGCTTCAACATATTTGTAATTTTAGATAATGTATTTTATTCCATGGCGCACCATTGAGTACAAAAGGGAAGTATAAGGGTCACTGATGATGAAATAAAATAAATTGAAGAGCATTAACATAGTTTAAAGCTAAAGCAGTTTGATGTAGGAATTTTAGGGGGAAAATGTGAGAAATCCAACTCAATGGGAAAATGTGGTAGAATTTAGACAGTTATATCCTTTTGGGGTTGTACACATGGATTTAAGCAAAGCGAGAGAAATCCATAGTGTGATTTTTTTTTTCTAGAGCAGTGTTTTGCAAATAGAAGACAATTCCAGGATATTTAATGTGAATAAGTGAAGGACCACAATGAAAAAAAGGGAAACATTTAGGAGGCCACAATTACTAGTAGGTCATTAAATCTGAAATAATTGATTTCAAATCAATAGCTTAGTGTACCTCAAGAAGCAGTACAATTAATCAAAATACGCACCTGAACAAGAGTTTGGCTGTCTTAACGGTAGCTCGTATATGCCATGAGCAAAGATGCCTGGAGAGAGTAGGGAGGAAATTGCAAAGTGCATTTTCCACAGCTTGTTGAAAATTGAGTATTTTTCCTTATTTTTCCTTGAACCTTCCAAAGTCTGGAAGCCAGTTTGTGCAAGGTCTGGTGAATACTGTGGATAACAAGAATTCCCAAGTTCTGCTTTTGTAGTTTGAGCTGCATTGTTTGTGCAACAGTATAGTCTTAGAAGAGAATTGGCCTGGACCTGGACCAATTTTGGCTTCTTCATTGCAAGTGTCCTCCTCATGTTGTCCATTTGGTTGCAGTAGACATCTCTGTAATTGACTAGGTTTTGTGAAGCTATAGTGGCTGACATCAGTGCTGGACTACCACACAGACACCATCACCTTTTTTGGTGAATACTTGGTTTTGGACTGTATTTCAGCACTCCATCTTTATTTAACCATTGTGCTGAACGCTTATGATTGTCAGAAAGAATTAATTTTTCATCACAGGTAACAAGGTGGTGTAGAAATAGTTCACCTTTATATCATGACAGCAAAGAAGGGTAAGCTTTGAGTCAGTTTTTCTTCTGACGTGTGTTTAATTCACGCAGAACACATCTGTCCAGCTTCTTTACCTTGCCAGTTTGTTTCAAATGGTCCAATATTGGAATAGTAATATCAAACCTTGCTGCTAATTCACGTGTAGTTTGAGATGGATTCACATCTGCTATAACTTTCACCTCATCATTATCCACTTTGGTCTCGGGTTAGCCATGTGGCTCATTTTCAAGACTCAAATCACCAGAACAGAACTTCTCAAACCATCGAGGTTCTGTGCATTTATTAGCCACATCCTTCCAAACATTTTGTTGGTATTTCAAGCTGTCTGTGCTGCATTCGTTCCACAATGGAGCTTATATTCAAATTTTGACTTATCCATGGTTTCACAAAAATTGCTCTAAAAAATAATTTGAAAATAGTCACAAGCCAAAATATGCATTTGAAAGAATGAGGATGTACCTTCACAAAAAATAAAAGTATCATAGTGAAATGTCAGAGATATCACCTGCCAAACTGAGTAATTAAAGAGATCTGACATTTCTTGCTTAATAACCTAAAACATACTAGAGGAAATTACATTAGTTTGAAAGCTCTCTCACTGTTAGTAACACTCTGGTGGTGGAGGGGAGGTTTTTCATTCAAATATTCATTGTTTACTTCCTGCCAAGGACAAGCACTGTTTTAGTTGCTGGGGATACAGGATACACAAAACCTTGGCTGTGCCTTCATGGAGTGGGACGAGATAGACGATAAGTAAACAAGTATGACGCAGATGGTACTAAAAGACAAAAACTAAAGCCGAGTAGAGTGGCTACACTATGTTGGGATCAGGTAGTAGCTGGGTTGACTATATGAGTGGTCAGAGAAATCTCCAAAGAGGTGACATTTGAGCAGTAATTTGGAGGAAGTGGAATCTAGCCTTGTAAATATCTGGAGAAAGCACAGCAAGACAGGAAAGAAGTTTAGAAACCCTGAGCAAAATTGTGCCTGTACTTTCAAGGACTGAGAAGGAATCCGCTTAGCTAGTGATGAAGGGCTGAATAAGAACAGTAAGAGATGAGTGCAGAGAGGCCCCAAGAAACCAGATTTAAGGTATGCTAGCCGATTGTATGACCTGTGGCTTTTGTTCATTGCTCCATACAGAGGCTATCTGAGGGATTTTTTTTTCTATTCTTGTGATGCTTTATTAAGAAGAATGAATTAGGCAATTTTTAAGGCATACAGTACAGTTGAAAGAATTATACAGTAAGCACCCATACATCCACCACATACGTTTTATCCTTTTTTTCTTCTTCACATGTAGGGAATTTGTTCAGAGAGAGGCCACAAGTTCTGTGCCCCTCATCACAATGATCCCAGTTTCCTGTGGGGCATGTTATAAACAGAGGAGCTATCTGAGGGATTTCAAGCAGAGTGACATTCATGTCATTAAAGAATCCCTCTGACTCAACCTTGTTGACTACTATAGGTAGCAAGGGCCCAAGTCAGGAGATAAGAACATTGGATTTTGCAGTAAATGAGACAAGGAATGATAGGGCTCGGACCAGTGTGGTATGTGGTGTGAGTGGAGGAATGCAAGCGTTCAGATTCTGGGAATATTTTGTAAGTAGGTGGGTAGGATGTGGTGGTGTATGAGATAATAGTCAATAACAGCAGTTTGGGTTTTTTTGTTTGTTTGTTTTGCCTGATTAACTGAAAGGATGAGGTTTTTGCTCATGTGATGGGAAAGATTGTGTAAGGGTCAGATTTGGGGATGGTAGCAGCTGGGGGAATCTTTACTATAGGAATGTTGAGTTTGAGATGCTCTTTAGATATGCAGCAGGAGATATTAAAATCCTTGAATTTCAGGTTTGATAGGAATGTACATGGGAAAAAGAATAAAAAAAATCACATCTCCAAACTTAGAAGAATCTCACGTAAGATCATTCACCTTGAGGATATGCAAAGATCCAAAGACTGTATACCCTATGTAACCTCACCCAGAGAAAATGGCCCCAAGAACTTAAACAACAAATTAGAACAAAGATCTGGATTCTCCAACCCAGGCCTGCCAAACAACAATGATAGCTGCAACCAAAAAATAGCTGGGCATTGTGGCGGGTGCTTGTGATCCCAGCAACTTGGGAGGCTGAGGCAGGAGACTCATTTGAGCCTAGGAGTTGGAGGTTGCTGTGAGCTGTGAAGCCATGGCACTCTACCCAGGGCAACAGCTTGAGGCTCTGTATCAAAAAAAAAAGATCTGGATTCTATGATAGAGTGACAAAGAATTTGTAATGTGTAAGTGATTGGGAATATTAAGTGTTAAGTAAGTATTCATCAAGTACAAAAGATATGCTTCATGGAAAAATCTCACACAGTATTAATATTATCAGTATTAAGTAAGCTGTCTCAGCAAAACTTAGAAGTGATGGCTGAGCCAGGAGAATAAAGTCAATAAAAGCATTCTAAATTTCTCATCCATGGTGAGAACAACTGTTTGCCTTCATGGAAAATGAAAAAAATCTTACAACTAATCAGAAATTATATCCTTTTAATAAATAGCTTTCTACAACCCACTGAAGCACTTTGGAATGTACAAAAAAAAAAAACTTCTATTGAAGTTTTAGAGAGTTTTAAATAGGTTAGAAAATTATTTCCAAGTTTTAAAGATAACGAACATTTTGATAGGTGTTATGTTTTTAGCCACAAAAGCACAAAACATAAGTATTTTCAATAACATTCAAAATTTCACAATGCTCTTTTCATGGCACAACATTTTTTTCAACAAGGATTAACATTTATTTATTAAAGCAGACTTCTGGCTATCTGCTTTAATAATTTTTAACTTTGTAATTTCACAAAAAGCTAATTTAGGTGTAGGAAAAGATTCAATTCCACTATTTTTTTTGTTCCCATGGGTTTGCATTGTTATCTTTACAGCTGTTTTTTTTTTTTTTTTCTTTCTTAGAGATCATTTGTGTCACTTTTCCATTTTGGGAAATGTTTCTAAGCCGTTATCTGTCACAGTATGCTAGACCAGGGAACAAGGACTTCACCATTAGGTCTTGTTCTTGGCTCACTTAATGTTGTATGCAGATCAAGTGGAGGCATCTGTATGAGTCCATAGATGAAGTATTAATAAAGCTAAATTTAAAAGCAAATACAGGGCCATGAGCGGTGGCGCATGCCTGTAATCCTAGTACTCTGGCAGCTGAGGTGGGTGGACTGCATGAGCTCACAAGTTCAAGACCAGCTTGAGCCAGAGCAAGACCCCATCTTTAAAAACAGACAGGAATTGGCTCAGTGCCTTTAGCTTAAGTATCTAAGGTGCCAGCCATGTACACCAGAGCTGGTGGATTTGAATCCAACCCAGGTCCACCAAACAATGACAACTACAACCAAAAAAAAATAGCCAGGCATTGTGGTGGGCATCTGTAGTCCCAGATACTTGGGAGGCTGAGGCAAGCGAACTTGAGCCCAGGAACTGGAGGTTGCTGTGAGCTGTAGATTTCACAGCACTCTACCCAGGGCAATAACTTGAGGCTCTGTCTAAAAAAAAAAAAAAAAAAAAAAGCCAGGCGTGTGGCAGGCGCCTATAGTCCCAGCTACTCAGGAGGCTGAGGCAAAGGAATTGCTTGAGCCCGAGAGTTTGAAGTTGCTGTGAGCTGTGACACCAGCAGCACACTACCAGGGGTGACAAAGTGAAAAATAAATAAAAGCAAATACACATTTTGATGTTCCAGTACCCCACTGAATCATCTTGTATGCTTCCTGAGGTGTGTATGCCCTACTTTTGAAACCTTTAGCATTAAGTAAAAATATTTGAATACAGTATTTATCAAATAGTGGTGTATGGATCATGAACATTAGTATCCCATGATGGGGAGTGTTTGTGTGATTGTTAAAATCCAGATTCCTTGGCCCCTGTCCCATATTTATAGATTTATAGGAATCTACATATTGAGCAAGATTCTCAACTGGTTCATGATGCACTATTCTGAGAAATACCAAGTTTAAAACCCTATGGCCTAATTGTCTGTCTTTTTTCAACCTCCCAAAGACTTAAGGCTCCACATAGACTGCTTTGCAGCCTTTGCCCAGGCCATTCTTTTCACATCTCCGTACCTTCCTAAGCATTCCTTTCCCTACTTGGAAAATGTTCTCGCCCTTTAAGCCTCAGCTTAAATTCCCACCTGTGAAACCTACCTTAGATTTCATTTGTACATAACAGATATGTGTTTTTGTGATGCTTGCACACTATCAGCATAAGGTATTTGCCATTGTCAGTATTATCCCATATGAGAAAACAGTATTACTAGAACTGAGGCTCTTAAAACTATTTGAACGAAGATATGTTTGCATCAGCATTATCCATGTTCTGGCTGATTTGTAAAAGAAAAGCAATATCTTCATTTCCCTCACATAGGATACAACTCATTTAGTAGCTTATATTTATATGTGTATGGGGATTACCACTGATAGTGTCTGAAGAAATGAAACACAAACTGAAATATATGTGGAGGACTAAGCAAAGGCATAGCAGTATCTACCATTTCCCTCTTCCAAACTTCCATAGCACTGGTACACCCTTCAATTACAGCACACGCCACCCTGGAATCCATCTTATCTCAAGGTTGTGGGATGTACCAGTTAGCAATTTGTCATCTCTCAGCTCCAAATCTATCCTTTTTTGCCCTGCTTTGTAATTTTGAAACTGGACCCTGTATGCAGGGGTGTCCCTGTGAGTTACATGCTGATTTTGTGAGGACTATTTTTGCTTATCTGTGGGGTCAGGTATCACAAAAAGTATGCACAGACTTTTTTTTTTTTTTTTCGCTAATCAGTTTTTCTGGGTGTGTACTCACTGTGTGGGCCAAGGCAACGCTTACTCTTCCAATGTGCAGCAAAAAAGAAAAAGCTTTGGACGCCTCTGCAAGTGTACAAGTTTCTCCTGTGCCAGCTGGCTCAGTGTTAAGCTTTGTCACTGGAAGGACACAACAAGGCTATAGTAAGGGGGATGGGCTTCTCTTTCTGGTTGTGATGTGCTTATTTGATTGACTGCCAGCAGACTGGCCTACAGAATTCTGGTAGAGACTCACTCCACAGCATTCATAGGTAGGTAAGCTGCAGCCTACACCTTCCTGCAGGGTTCTCTGCTGCGTGGGGAACTGTTTTTGCCCACCCACACCTTCCATTGATCCCGCCACCTAATGTGGTGCTGTGACTAGAGGCAGGTGTCTTCCACCTGCAGTCTGAGTTCCTGGGGCAGCCATGCCCTCTTCAGTGAGTTCTGAATCTCAGCCCTGGGGTAAAGCTGGGGAGTGACTCTCTTAAGATCTTAGTCTTTTTCTTTTTCACTCTCCCACAACCATGGAGGAAGTGACTTTTTTCTCCAGTAGAAACTTCTTTTATTAGCTTTAGAAAATCATCTTTTACTAACTATTTTCTATATTTAATTTTCTCTATTAAAATTATTAGTGTGGTTTCTGATTGGATTCTGACTGACGTGGGGTATGCAGCTCAAAAGAGATTTCTGTCAGAGTGGTGAATAAACTATGTCCTAGAAGGAGGGGGCATGTGTTAGAATTATAGTTTACATGAATATATCGGTGTCCAAAGGAGCAAGTGAAGAGGGAAACAACATTGGCAAAGTAATTGTGTGGAAGCCAGAGCGAGTGAGAGAGAGACAGAGATGTTAACTGGGCAGTTTTGGTGGCTGGCCTGTGTGTGAACCCATGGCAATGGCAATGGGGATCTTTAGATTAATAAATATTGATTTATTCACATGCTCTGAAATTCAAAAGGCACATAATTTCTGTCTCTGGAGGTGATTACTGTGTCCAGATTCCTAGGAACCCGCCGGGGCAATTTTATTGCTAAGTGAGCTGATACATAAATCCTGCTGCCACATCCTCCTCCTCTCTCACACGAGCGTGCCCACATGCACACACATACAAACACAAATCCTAGCATCCTTCTGCACCTTACTTGGTTCACTTAATAGTATATCTTGGAAATCATTGTACATTCCTTCAGTTTTCTTTATATCTTCCTCTTTAAGACTCAATTTTTTAAAAATTCAGTAGAGAATTAGTGCAAGTGTCTTTTGTTACATGGATGAACCGTATTGAGCTGAAGTCAGGGCTTTAAGTGCACCTGTCATCAGAATAGTGTGCATTAGACCCAGGTAGGGAGGTGTTTATCCCTTCCTCCCTCCCACCATATCCCTTTCTTAGTTTTCAATGTCTATTATACTGGTTTGTAATTATACACATTATCTCCCTTGTTCAGCTCTCATAAGTGAAAATGTGTGATTTGTTTTTCCATTCCTGAGATACTTAGGACAATGGTCTCTAGTTCCTTCCAAGTTGATGCAAAAGACATGAATTCATCCCTGTTTGTGGCTGAGTGGTGTTCTATGGTATATATATATTTATATACTACATTTTCTTTATCCACTCATTAGTTGAAGAGCATGTTGGTTGGTTCCATATCTTTGAAATTGTGAATTGTGGTATGATAAACATTCAGGTGCAGATACCTTTTCTACAAAATGACTTTCTTAGTGTTGAGTAGATGAATTGCTGGATCAAATGGTAGGTGTACTTTTGGTTCTTTGAGTAGTTGGCAAACTGTTTTCTAAGGAGGTTGTCTGAGTTCATATTCCCATTCCCACCAACTGTGTATAAATGTTCTCTTTTCACTGTTTCTGTGCCAACATTTATTGGCTTTTGACCTCTCGATAATGGCCATTCTGCCAGTGGTAAGGTGTTATATTATTGTGGCCTTAATTAGCATTTTCCTGATGGTTAGTGATATTGACCTTTTTTTTTTTTTTTAGAGACAGAGTCTCACTTTATCATCCTTGGTAGAGTGCAGTGGCATCACATTCACAGCAACCTCCAACTCCTGGGCTTAGGTGCTTCCCTTGTCTCAGCCTCCCAAGTATCTGGGAACACAGACGCCCAACCCAACACCCAGCTATTTTTTGTTGCAGTTTGGCCAGGGCTGGTTTCAAACCCACCACCTTCAGTATATGGGGCCGGGACCCTACTCACTGAGCCACAGGCACCACCTGACCATTTTTTTCATGTTGGTAATTTGTATACCTTCTCTTGAAAAAAATCTCTTCCTATTTTTTGTCTATTTTGTGACTATTTTCTCATGTTCTGTAGGTTAGCTATTTACTCTGTTGATTATTTCCTTTTCTGTATAGAGACTACTTTTTTTGCAGTTTTTGGCCAGGGCTGGGTTTGAACCTGCCACCTCTGGCATATGGGTCCAGTGCCCTATGCCTTTGAGCCACAGGAACCACCTTAGATACTTTTTAGTTGAATTAAATCCCATTTACTTTTGTTGTTGCTATATTTGCCTTTAAGGTCTTAGTCATAAATTCTTTGCCTAGTGTCCAGAAGAGTTTTTCCTGTGTTTTCTTCTAGAATTTTTATGGTTTTAGGCTTTACATTTAAGTCTTTAATCAATCTAGAATTTAATTTAATCAATTTTATGGATGGTGAGAGATAGGGATCAAGTTTCATTTTCGTGCATGTGTCTATTTAGTTTTTTCAGCACCACTAATTGAATGCAGGGGGTCTTTCCCCATTGTATGTTTGTATCTACTTTGTCAAAAATAAGTTGGTGGTAGCTATCTGATTTTTATTTCTGGGTTCTCTATTCTGTTCCATTAGTCTATATCTCTATACCAGTATCATGCTATTTTGGTTACTTGAAGTCAGATACAGCAATGGCTCCAGATTTGTTCTTTTTGTTTAACATTGCTTTGGCTATTTGGGCTTTTATTTATTTATTTATTTATTTTGGTTTCATAAGAAATTTAGAATTATTTTCTCTAGATATGTGAAAAACGACATTGGTATTTTGATGACAATTGTGTTGAATCTTTAATTCACTTTGGGACATATGGACATTTTTTGAATATTGCTTCTCCAGTCCGTGAGTATGGAATGCTCCATTCGTTTGCGTCATCTATGATTTCTTCCATCAATGTTTCTTCCATCAGTGTTTTGTGAAAGGTTTCCTTGTACAAAACCTTTTACCTCCTTGGTTAAGTATATATACATTTTGGAGTCATTATAAATGATATTGAATTCTCGATTTGACTCTCAGCTTGACTTTTATTAGTATATAAAAATGCTACTGATTTGTACATACTAATTTTTTTTTTTTGCAGTTTTTTTTTGGCTGGGGCTGGGTTTGAACCTGCCACCTCTGGCATACGGGACTGGCACCCTACTCCTTTGAGCCACAGGCACCACCTATACATACTAATTTTTAACCTGTGACTTTACTTAATTATGGGTCTTAGGAGTCTTTTTGTAGAATCCTTGGGGGTTTGTAGGTTTAAGATCCTATCATTGGCAATAGGGATAATTTGACCTCCTCTTTCCCAGTAGCCTTTATTTCTTTCTCTATGACTGTGCCAACACTATGGAGAGTCTAGGTTGAGTACAGTGTTTTTCCATTATAAACATTGTTGCAGTGAACATCCATTTGTGAACTTCTTTCTACAGATGTATCCTCATTAAATTCCTAAAAGTGACACTCCTGAGTGGGAGGTTTCTCTTTTCTGATTGCTGTGGCTAGGACTTCCAGCACTATGTTGAATAGAAGTGGTGCCAGTGGGCATCCTTGCCTTGTTAGTTCATAGGGGGATGATGCCAACTTTTCCTTATTCAGTATGATGTCATCTGTGGGTTTGTCTTAGATGTCTTTTATAATTTTGAAGTATCTTCCTTTTATGTCTAGTTTGTTGAGGGTTTTTATCATGAAGGATGCTGGATTTTATAAAATGCTTTTCTGCATCTTTAGAAATGGTCATATGGTTTAGTTTCTAATTCTGTATATGTGGTGAATTGCATTTATTCATTTGCCTTTGTTGAACCATCCTTTCATCTCTGGGATGAAACCTACTTGATTATGATGGATTATCTTTTTGATATGCTATTGGATTTTGTTTGCTAACATTTTACTGAGGATTTTGGCATCTATGTTTATGAGGATATTAGTCTGTAGTTTTATTTTTTTCTTATATCCTTTCCTGGCTTTGATATGAGGATGATGCTGCCTTGATAGAATGAGTTAGGGAGGATTCCCTCCTTGATTTTTTGAAATAGTTTCAGTAGGATAGGTATCAGTTCTTCATTGTAGATCTGGTAGAATTTGGCCATGAATCCATCCCAGTCCAGACATGTTTTTTTTGTTTTTTTTTTTTAAATCACTGTTACATTATTGGTATGTTCAGGATAAAAAAATTTTTTTTAACTGAGTCAAACATTCATCGTACAGTAAATATCTTCTGCCTTTTTACTGGCTGCACATTCTTTCATACTATGGCTGTATCCACACTATGAAGAGAGTGGGTTGAGTACAATCTTTTGCCATTATAAACGTTGTTGCAGTAAACATCCATGTGTGAACATCTTTCTACACAGGTAACCTCATTAAATTCCTAAAAATGACACCTCTGAGTTGGAGGTCATTTTTTTAAACTTTTTTATTTTGAAACAATTAGAGATTCATTTGAAATTACAAAAACAGGATTAGCATATCACTGTAGTTCTTCACTGAGGTTCCTCCCATGGTTGTACATAACTAGTACAACATAGTACATTATCAAAACCAGGACATCAGTACAATCCATAAACACTATCCACATTTCACTTGTTTTATATGTTCTCATTTATGAGTGGGAGGGGTCTAAGTGTAGTTCTATGCAGTTTCATCCTGAGTATATTTGTGTAATCAGCATCATAATCAAGATACTTTGTTCTATCAGCACAAAGATCTCTTGTGCTACCCCTTAAATAATCACACTGACCCTTCTCCTTTCATCACCCCATTCCTAACTCCTGGCAACCAGCTAGTCTGTTTCTTTTGTCTATAATTTTGTCATCTTGAGAATATTGTGTAACTGGAATTGTATAGCACGTAACCTTTAAGAAGGGCTTTTATTCACTCACCATAATTCCCTTGAGATCCATCCAAGGTGTTGCATATACTGATAGTTGTTGCTTTTTATTTCTGAATATGATTCCATGATATGAATGTACCACAGTTAGTTTAACTATTCAACTGCTGATGGACATTTGGGTTGTTTCCAGTTTGGGGCTATAATACATAAAGCTACTGTGAGCATTTATGTACACATGAATGTGTGGGCATAAGTTTTTCAGTTTGCTGGGAGAAATGCCAGAAAATGCAATTGCTGAGTTGTAACTGTATGCTTGGTTTTTTAAAAACCTGCCAAACTATTTTCCAGAGTAAGCGCACTACTCCACTTCCTCACCAACTATGTACAAGAGATCCAGTTCTACAAATCCTCACCAGTATTTGATATTGTCATGACTTTTTCTAATTTTAGGCATTCTAATAAGTATGTAGTGATATAATATCATGGTTTTAATTGGTCCAGTTAATGATATCTCCAGGCACCAGTTTGCTATCTTTTGGTGAAATGTGAGGTCATGTTTTTTGACTATTTTTTACTTGGATCATATATTTTTAAAGTGTTGAGTTTTAAGAGTTCTTTATGTAGGCATCCCTCACTTTGTGTAATTCCAACATACATGACTTTCATCATGGCTTAGTTAAAAGAAACAACTCAGATTTCAGTTATCATGGTATATTAGCTGTAAGCGATTGCATAAAGTACTAATTCTGTTGCTAGTTCTTCAGTTTACAAAGTACCCTATAAATAACAGATGTGCATCATAATCAGTGACCAATCCCTTCTTTCAAACTCCATTGGTGATTGACCACTGCACATCTCTTATTACAACAGAAAGCAAGATGTGTGGTTGTGTTGCCTCCTTGCCTCCCAGTTGTGGAGAGTGGGCCATGAGGCAGCAGGGCCCCCCCAGCCTGGGGAACATTCAGGGAGTGAACCCCCAATTGCTCCTCCTCCTTTCCCAAAACAACCATATTCCTTTCTTTATGCTCCCTCTGCCAGAAGTCATGTAGCTCTTTCTTTGTCTAGTTAACTATGCAGAGATCCTTGTGATCTTTCCCTTCCTTCCCCTTGTCATATGCTAACAAAGTTGAGTAGTAACCACTAAGTCACATAGTTCTTCCTTTGTTTTGTTACCTATGCAGAGATCCTTCCGATTTCCCTTCCTACTTCTTATCATATGTTAACAAAGTTGAATAGAAACCATTAACAAGACGATTTGTTTTTATTCAAGTCAATTGCATCTTCCTGTTGTCCTGTACGACTAAAAATATGTCTTTTGTTTCCCCATATTGTCTATGCTACTTCTCACTGGACAACCCTGTACCGATACTATAAAATAAAGCTGATTTTGTGCTTTGGTGCTGGCTGCAGCCATCAGCTCAGTCAGACCTTCTGATCCCATCTTTCATTTCCGTGTCTTCTCTTATGCTGCATTTTCCTCTTTCCCTACCAGTTCCACTCTGGT
Organism: Otolemur garnettii; assembly: GCF_000181295.1. Classification (NCBI taxonomy): domain Eukaryota; kingdom Metazoa; phylum Chordata; class Mammalia; order Primates; family Galagidae; genus Otolemur; species Otolemur garnettii. The sequence continues at coordinate 1,767,899 of NW_003852411.1, read as the reverse complement.
TCACTCCCCTTCCCTGCACTGGTTCTTGACACCCAGTAATAAACCCATAGAACATATTACAAAAAAATGGGTAATTGAAAGAGAGACTTGGCCAACAAAGATAAAAGTATAGCACAGAAATAAAAAATTACAGTGCTGGAAGAGAAATTCTAATTAACCATAGCAGAATGTTAGACAAAATGGTTGACTCTGCAAATGTTGGTACTGCCACCACTCAAGACTCTACGAGGGCAGCCAGAGGAACTGAGTGACAACAGAACTCTAGACATAAATAGAGGATCAGCGTGTCCCACAGGCAGTGAAAAAAACTTCACTTTAAAGAAATTCCAGAGACAATGTCATAACATTGAAAAACAGAAGGTAAAATGTTAGTAGATGATCCCGCTACATAAGGACCATGGCAATTCTCCAAGCATAGAAAAGATGCTCTGTCTGTAAGTTATATCACAAGAAGATGCTGCTCAACCTATTGTATGCTTTCTACAGAGACACACAGCACTTTTGTAGCAGGAAACTGGTGCAGACCGAAGACTCCAGGCACCAGTTGATAAGAGGAAGCAGGTTTATTCGGTCAAGGGTACTCAGAACACCAGCGTGTTTCCCAAAACCGAGCCCTCCCCCCCAACCCCCCGACTCAATCTCTTGCCTCTCTTTTATCCACTTTTCAGAGCGGGAGTGCACGTGAAGGTCATAAAACAGAGAGAGACATGACATCATCCTCAAGGGCCCAGGCTCAAGGGGGAAGGTCAGATTTGCCCATGTCCTTGAGACGGGTCGGACCACCTGCCCCAAAGGCAACAGAAACCCAAGGAAGTTACTAGGTTACAATCTAGGCCCCACATATGTCAAGGAAGAAACATACAGACAACAGAAATGCCTGCGGCTTGGCTGAGGCCTACACAGGGCAGCTAGGACAGATTCTGTTAGTTCTGCTTTTACTTTCTTGCCTCACTTTAATTCTCAAAGTTTCCAATGTTTTAAATTATACTAAATAGTTTTACTACTTAAAAATTTTCTCTATACACTTATTACCAACAATAAGAAAGTTTTGACAAAAATATCTAAAGTCTATGGAACAGTTGTAACTTCTCCCATGGATTAAAGACTGCTTTGTTAAGTTTTTGCCTGCATGGTCATTTTTTATGTTCCCACTCTGCTGTGCAGAGCAAGGAGTGCCTGTGTATTCAAGATACAGTGCTTTGTTAGATTTATGGTTTGCAAATATTTTCTCCTATTCTGTAGCTTGTCTTTTCATTCTCTTTAGAGGACTTGTCACAGAGCCAAGCTTTAATTATGACAGAGGCTAATGTATTGATTTTTAAAATAGATTGTGCCTTTGGGCACTGTGGGGCCAGGTTCTGTTGTAATAAGAGATGTGCAGGCCAGGTTCGAACCCACCACCCTTGGTATATGCGGCTGGTACCCTACCCCTGAGCCACAGGCACCACCCTAGAATCACTAGATTTTGTACATATTATCCATAATTACTGTCAAATCTACTGAATATTATAACATTATTAACAATAATTATTTTTCATCTCCATTTCTAAATAGAAGTAATTTGACTGGAAGCACTGCCATTCTATTGTGAAAATGCAAGAGCTTAACTCGCCTATCATAAGCTTTGCATTTCTGTATGGAAGTGTCAACAAAGATATTACCAAATATCACCAAGCTGTGGCACACTTATAATTTTGACTCAAACTGCACAAAAGCAAATCATGTAACCAAAATGATTGTACTTCGGTAATATTCTGAAGAAATTATAGCTATGACTCTTTAAGTATTTGTGTAAGTTCTTGGTAAAACTGCATGATAGAAATGGAATTAGAACTAGCTTACACTATTTTAAGGAAGGGGTTTAGAATCAACCCTCTCACCTATATAAGAACTTCCAAATTGTATACTGTGAAATCAGCAAGGCTTCTGGTAGAACTTCCTGAAACTGAAAAAAGTATCCCCAAGTTAATGAGTTACATGTCCTGGTGAATAAGCTGAGTTTCTTTAAGACAGTCCATTAAATGTTGGCTAATTGCCTACAAAATACAGTAATTTGGGTTTGGATGGGCGATGCCTTCTGCCAGTAGCTATTTAAGAAGTCCAACTGCATTTTAAAAACCTTTTCTCACCACAGACAAACCATGTCATTAATAAAGAGAAATAAGGTTTTCTACCATAGCCCAACTTGTTGCCAACTGTTCTGAGTTGTTTGCTGAAACACTTAAAACAAGTAGAAAGTAAATTATGAATTAAAATATAACCATAACTCTCTACGATATCAAACCTAATTCCTCTGATTCCAGGTGCTTTCTGATTTGGCTCTGTAGTGGACCCATGCTGTATTGAAACCCTACACCTGATTAATATCGTAGATGGTTCCTGCCTATAGAAACAAGGGTGCTGAAGGGTTTATGAAAGCTCCAAAGAACATTAAACACATTCTCAGACAAAGACATGCTACCACAGCGATGAATCCTAGGATTATTGTGCTTGATCCTGTATTTTATACAAGCTCTGGAACCTGGGCCTCCAGTATCTTGGTGCAGCGATCCGGCTGAAAGCCCCGTTCTAAGAGGGAGGGTGGCTTTTATTGGTGAGGGGAAGGGAGTGACCTCTATGTGAGGTCCTGTGTGTCTAATTGGTAGGGGCCACTGAGGTGGAGTCATGTGCCTGTGTCCTGACTTCTGAGAAACCGAAACTTAAGCTTAAGATGACGTCGATCTTGTTCTTTCAGTTACAACTGGTCAGGACACATTTTCAAAAATGCAATTCAAACTTACGCACGTGTCCTGAAAATTGCTAAATTCTTCTCTTCCTAATTGTGTAGAGTGCCATAGTTGTTTGCTAGGCTGTCACATCAAAGTGCCGCAGACTGGATGGCTTAAGCAACAGAAACTACTTTCTCACACTTCTGGAGGTTAGAAATCTGAGATGGAGATGTCAGTGAGGCTCATTTTTCCTGCCAACCAAACATTATTGGTATAATTAGTAGGTTAACGAGCCCTGCTGCTGGTGATGTTGACTTGTAGTTTTTCTTGTGTAAGCTTTTCTTTTTTTCAGGTGACCATTTCAGCAGTCCCCTTCACTCTTCTGTTCCCTCTTAGGTAACCGTATTGTAGTTAAGTCATCATAGAGTCTTAATTCAGCTATTAAAACGTGCGAGTAGTCGGAACTCTGGAGCTTGGTTTAGTATCAATAACAGCTTCAACTCTTTTCTACTGGTTGAAGCACGTCGTGAGGTTGTCTAGTTTCTCTATTTCTTCATTTTTTTCTCCCTTTCTCCCTCCCCATCCCCCAGTGCTGAGCAAGGCTGGAGCAAGGCGAGAGGGATGCGAGTTCCTGTGTAACTGGTATTTGGGGAGTTGACCGCGTACTCGTTTAGCCTAGTGCCTCTGTAAGGGACTTTGGTTCTTGTGGGAGTTATTTTTCACTCTCAGAGGTTTCCTGCTTGGTGCCTCTCTTCTGCAATCCACGTGTGGCCTGGGAACAAACTGTCTCTATTACTCGTGGCCTCTTGAAATGCTTTCCTTTACTCTTGAGAATACAGTGTTTACTGCCAGCTTCTCATTTCCCAAGATCGCTGCGCTTCTCCAGGAGATCTGAGGTCATTCAGACCAACTCCCTCTCCCTTGCAGCCCACGTCTGGTCTGCGCATGCCTGGTGTTGGCTAACTCAGGTGTGAGACAGCACGAGCTCCCAAAGGCCTGTAACGCAAGAAACATTGCTCGCCATGCCTGAAGTGCAGGAGCTAGCGCCTCCCCGACACCTCCCTCTTATCCCTCAATCACAACGTGGCAACCAGCTCTCTCAGAAGGTGGTTATCAGAAATATTTCTTCTTCCCTCTGCAGGTACTTTTCTATAAGGCAGTTCGAAACTCAAGAGTCGTTTCTCGATATTGCCTTTGTCAAGTACGCAAATGGTCATAGGGCTTTGGAATTTCATATCTATGGCGTTGTCTGTCTCCGTCAAAACTTTAATTTTAACATCTCGTTACATTTCTTTGTTATCTATCGTCCTTAGATGAAAGTCATCAGAATTTCTAAAGTTATCAGTGTGGAAAATAACAGCTTATCTGAAGTCTTTGAGGCTACAATAAGAGGCACATATGATACAATCTTTTCTGGGGCATAAATGCGAGGGGAAAAAAAGTGAATTATTTTTTAACTGAAAAGCCCTGAAAGTATTATTAGTGGTTCATATCAGCTTACATTCTACATGGTCACACTAATACTCTGTACTGAAAAGTTGGAAAATTACTTTAAATTTATTATTCGGCCTGCCAGGTAAGGTGATGAAAACAACTTAGTTCTTTGCCTAATAATGTCACTTTTTTCAGAACCATTTCCGAGAGAAGAAGCGGATGGTTTTGGTCACTTGAGAAAACAGATTTTCTCTTTTATCAGTTGAGAAATTTGGAGAATAACACTTCAGTTTAGCAAAGTTCTTGATGATATTGGCTTTTATGCATACTATGCTTTTCATACAAATATATTTAGCTTTTTTTTTTAAAGGATTTTTGTTTAGTTCCTTGAAGAAATTGAAGCCCTTGAATTTAAAATTAAACTTAAGATAGTCTTCTTCCTATAAATACCCTTCCAATTTATTACTATAAGTTTCTAGTTTTATTTCTAACTTCAACTTAGGAGATTTCTTAGTGTTTCAATATTGATGATGTGTTTAGTTGTCTTATTATCAACAGCTATTAGAAAAGTAGCTTTTACTATGTAATAGTCCACATCAAATCTTAATGGTGTACCATAATGAACACTCACTGTTTGTCATGAATCTATGGGTTGGCTGGACAGTTTTTCTGGGTTGGACTGGCTTGGTGTGGGCTGGATAGACTACAGTGGCATCACTCACATCACTGGCTATTCTCTGACTGGTTGCCCTGGGTGGAAATCTTGGTCTGGTTGGGGGTGTGGCTAGGCTGAGACCCCTTGTCTCTGTTCCATGTGGTGACTCATCTTCTGGTAGGTGGTCACAGGCCTCTTCACACAGAGGTCACAGGCCTCTTCACACAGTGGTCACAGGCCTCTTCACACAGAAGTCTCAGAGTTCTAGAAAAACATGAAGAAGGTGACAGCCCTGAGTACAAGCACTTTGCACACTCTGCTTCCATCATAGATGCTAATGTCCTTTTGGCCAAAACAAGTTCCACAGCCAAACTGTGATCCCCAAAATGGACACATGCACCCTATTTCTTAGTGGGAGCAACTGCAAAGTCACACTGCAAAGGGGTGTGCTAAAAATGTGTTGCCATTTTTGTATCTACCACAGATGTCTTAGTCCCATTTTCTCAATTTTTTCATAGGGCTGCTGTTGAAAACAAACAAAATAACCTCTTGGTAAAGCAAAGAGGCTCAACTTCAATGTTTGTATTTTGTTGCTTTTTTGGGGGGCCTTTTAAATAAAATCATATATGGGGAACTATAGTGACTCATACCTATAATCTCAGCACTTTTGGAAGCCTAGGAGGGAGTATTACTTAAAGCCAGGAGTTTGAGAGCAGCCTGGGCAACATAGTGAGACTCTCTGCCTCCCCCTCCACCCAAAAAGTGCCTCTTTTACTTCTATGCCTTATTTAAATAAATGAAGTCATATAATCTAGTTATTTATTCTGTTCCCTCCTTTATATTCATTCTTAATTAGCATATCTCCTTGATTGGAGGCTTTAGGTAAGGTGACCAAATTTTAACATTGGTAAAGTGGGACACCATTGACGAGGGGGGGGGGTGAGAGTTCTTAATTAAAAATTTGGTCTTTGTGGAGCAACAAAAATTTTCATAGAACGCAAAAATAGTATTGTAATATAGTTATTTTTAATTTCAACATAAGTACAATTTACAAATATAATACATTAAAAAGAAATTATGTATAGGGCTGCGTCTGTGGCTCAAATGAGTAGGGTGCTTGTCCACCTGGGCGACCTTGTCCAGGAGGGGAGTAGGGAGTTTACATTAGCCTTTTCATTTCCAAATGAAGTTACATTAACCTCTTCATTCCCAAATGGAGTTACATTAACCTTTTAAGCAGCCGAAAACCCTATATTCCCTTCCCGTTGTCCCACTGTTCCCTAGCTTGTTGTGCATTCTTTCCAAAAATCAGGACTTTTTAAAAATGCCATGGGACTGCAGGACAAATTGTTAAAAATTGGGACTGTCCCACCAAAAGTGGGACGTCTGGTCACCTTACTTTAGGGCCCATAATCTATTAGTAGTAATTATGATAACTATCACAAAGCTGTTTCTTTTTCTCCATGTACTACAAGATGGCAAGAATAAAATTTTGATTGATAGTTGAGTTAGAAAATGAAAATTAAATAATTGTAACAATTGGCAAGTGTCCTTAAAAACTACCATTTGAAAAACTGTATGCCTTTTATATCCATGGAGTTTAAGTCAACTGAACAAACATTTATGGAGGCTCTCTATAGGCTATACACTGTTGTATCTAGATAGTGAGAATATAGCAAACCAAATGAACAATGAACTTGCTTTTACAAGGCTTACACATAGTAGGTAAAAGCAAATAATGAGCAACTAAACAAATGAATGAGGTATTTTTATTAGTATTTTTTAAATGATCAACATATGACTGAGAAAACAAAGATATTTGGTATCACTGACACTTGAGTATATTGATTAGTCATTAAATTACTGATTGCCTTGCTGATTCTATATAAAGTCTAAGTATGCAAAAATCGATTTTCTATTTATATAAGTGAATTTAGACAAGCCCCAGCAAACAGAGGCACACAGTTCTGAAAATAAAAAGTAGTTTCTTGCTCCTGTTTTTGGAAATCTAAGGAAATAAAATAATACAAGTGTATATTTAGAGTAAGCATATTTATATTGAACTTCAGGAAAGAAGTTATTCATTTAATAAGCATGTATTAACCTGCGACCATACATAAGGCACTGTGCTTGGGCTACAGATCCAGAAAATTGCAAATATGTGTGTGTGTGTTTCTATTCTCAAAACCCTCACCATTTGGAGATACAGGCAATGAACCTCATAATTACATTGCAGAAGAGAGCTAAGTTGAAATGCGTATAGGGTGAAATGGAGGATGGGAGTCATTCCTACCTCAATCCAGGGGCCTCAAAGAATACAAGAAGCGGATGCTTGGATTGATCTTGAAGGAAGATGAGAACCGAGCAGATAGTTTCAGGCAAAGTGTACTTCAAGTGGAGAAAGGAAGGACTGAACGAAATGGTGAATAGAAGAAATTATATGTAAAGAGAAATGGGAAATGATTAGAATGAAAAGCAGATAGTGATCAGACCATGAAAGACCTTGCTTGAAATGTTAAGGGGTTTAAGCTTTGTCTGAAGGCAAGAGACAGTTATTGAGCAATTTTAATTAAAAGAGTGGTCTGTTCTTTTGC
>NW_003852411.1:1735082-1760386 GCF_000181295.1 Otolemur garnettii | reverse complement strand
TCACAGCTCACAGCAACCTCCAACTCCTGGGCTCAACCGAGTCTCCTGCCTCCACCTCCCAAATAGCTGGGACCGCAGGCGCCCGCCAAACGCCTGTCTATTTTTTTTGGTTGCAGCCGTCATTGTTGTTTGGCGTGCCCAGGCTGGATTCAAACCTGCCACCTTAGGTGTATGTGGCTGGCACCTTAGCCACTTGAGCCACAGGTGCCGAGCCAGCGTTAAGGATATTGATATTTGAAAAGATCTCCAAAACCTTTTCATCTTGCAAATGTGAAACTCTATACTCATTAAACAACCCTCCTTTCCCTCCAGCCTCCAGACCCTGGTAACCACCATTCTATTTTTAGTTCTATAAGCTGGACTGTTTTAGATACCTCACAGAAGTGGAATCTTGTAGTGTTTGTCTTTTTGTGATTGGCTTATTTCACTCGAGGTAGCACCCTCAAAGTTCATGTATGTTGTAGCACATGTCAGGATTTCCTGACTTTTTATAGTTGAATAATATTCCATTGTGTGCAATAACCACATTTTGTTTACCCGTTCATCTGTCAGTGGACATTTGTGTTGCTTCTACCTCTTGGCTATTATGAATAGTGCTGCTATGGACGTGGGTGTGCAAATCTCAGCGTGTCATTTTGAGAAAGCATTCTGACAACTGTGTAGTTGGAGGATGCACTGAAGGGTTTGCACCTGCAGCTGGGCCAAACAAAGGAGATTAAGTTCTTTACTCAGATAGTGGTAGCTGTGGATGGACAACCTGAGACAGACTTGAAAGAGGCTTATAGAATTGAACATGTTTCCAAAGGGAACAGTTGGGGATGGTGAGGGAGGAGGGAGCGAGGGAATGGATGAAGCCACTTGGTGTTGAAGACTGTGTCATCCTCAGGAGGGATTTGTGAGAAAGGGCTGTGCCTGGCTGAAGGGGGAGGGGAAAACACTGGAAAGAAACAAGGGGATCCGTAGATACTTCAATGTACAGACCTAATTTACATGCAGGCAAAAAACTTGTCATGGGATTATTTGAAGATTAGATGTGGCCACATTTTTTTGTGGATGTGTGAACTTGCAGTGTGAAAAAACACTCAAAGAAATGCCAAGGCAGGCGTCTGTACCATATGAAGCGACTTTTAGAGAGTGTGTGTTTAAGTACCATCGTGATAGATCAAAGTTTGCATGTAAGGCCAGGGATACTCAAGTTCATGGCTAGCTTTGAAGCTTGTGAACCTCAAGTATGTGCATACGTAGTACTGGAGTAACCCTGGAGACCATAGAACAGAGGCTGTCACATCAAAATTATTGCTGCTGATGTCATGCCTGAACGCGGCACGGTGTGATCCAGGACTTAGTTTCTGTACGGTGCTTAGCAAAGTGGTTACATTCCTAAAAAATGTGTGGCTTTTAATATTTAAACTTTCGCCACTATCATTTCTTAGCCTACATATTTGTATTTTTAAAGTGATGGTATAGTGTTTAAACCTTTTTTTCTAGAAATAACTTCAAGTTTACAGAAAAGGTGCAAGAGAAGTTAAGAAGAAAACCGGCATGTCCTTTATCTGGATTTACATAGTGTTAGTGTAACATTGTTAACTTTTACATGTTAACATTTGAATGCTTTAACATCTTTGCTTCCACTCCCTCCCTCTCTCTCTCTCTCTGTTTCATTCTTTCTTCCCTTTCTGTAACATGCACACATGCAAAAAGTTCTCTCTCTATTTGAAAGTAAGTTGCTTAGAACATTGTCCTACTACTCCAGTGAGTATTGGTGGAGAATAGGGATATTCTCTTGCATAATCACAATAAAGTTATTAATGTAAATACATTTAATATTGAAGTAATACTTTACTGTCCATTTTCCAATGTTGTCAGTGGCCCTAATAGTATTTTGCACAGCATGTGGGCCTCTAATACGTATGCAATTACACCTTAATTGTCACACTCTTTCATCTTCTTCATCTGAAAAATTCCTCAGTCTCTTATGACACTAACATTTTGAAAGAATAGAATCACCTTCTTTTAAATAAAATGTTCCTCATTTGGGGTTTGCCCAATATTTTCCTGTGACCAGACGTGGCCAGTATTGTTGCTGGGAATGCTGCATCAGTGCTGGTGAGTCCTTTCTCCAGGGATCACACCTGGATGGACGCAGTTTGCCCCACCTGGTGATGATGCTTCTGATCACCGGGTCAAGCTGCTGTCCAGCTTCTTTCCTATGTATTTACTATATTTGCCTTTTATGTTTAGTAAGTGATTTGTGGGGAGATACTTTTTAAGACTGTGCAAATATCATGCTTCTCATCCAGGTTTTCCTCCTAGATTTAGCCACCATTGACATTTCTTGCCTGAACTTATCTTTCCCATGATGATTAGAAAATAATGATTTTTTTTTTTTTTTTTTTGAGACAGAATCTCCCTTTGTTGCCCTGGGTAGAGTGCCACAGAGTCATAGCTCACAGCAACCTCAAACTCTTGGTCTCAAGGGATCCTTTTACCTCTGGACTCTAGGCACCCACCATGACTCCCAGCTATTTTTAAGAGACAGAGTCTCAGTCTTGCTTGTGCTGGGCTCGAACTCCTGCACCAGATCCATCTGCTTCGGCCTCCCAGAGTTCTAGGATTACAGGCCTGAGTCCCCGTGCCTGGCCTATGATTTTGTAATTCTTACACACTTTCTCTACCTTTGCCAGTTGGCAATCAGCAGTCTATTGCAAGCCAAAACCTTTCCTTCTCCCACTTATCTATTTATTTTTTATTACCCGTTTGGACTCATACATTCCTATTTTTTTCAGTGACTTATAATTCATTATTTTCTCACATTCGGCCTGTAGGATCCCTGTGAGTTATTTTCTGAGTCTGTGTGATGTTCCTCCATCACATTTTTGAGCACTTTCTTATTATACTTTCTGCTATAAGTCTCAAAAGATTTAGCTTTGATAATCGGAATTAGGCAATGTCATAAGTGTAATATGAAATCTAACAGTTTTGTTCACATGAGATGCCATCATCTAGTGATAAAATTTCTTGAAGATATGCCTGTGTATAGCACCCAAATAGAGTATCATCTGAGAAATCTATTGTTACAACAATCTATTGTTGTAACAGAAAAATCAGTGATAAATCACAGAACAGTTTGAAGTACTTTAATAAAACTTTGCTTTGGGTGGTGCCTGTGGCTCAGGGAGTAGGGCACCGGTCACATATAGTGAGGGTGGTGGGTTTGAACCTGGCCCCAGCCCAAACTGCAAAAAAATAAAATAAAATAACATATATATATATAAAGAAACCTTGCTTTGTAAATGTCGAAAGTTTTTGTTTGGTGGTCCATCTTGAATGGGTTAGTGCCTATTTTTTAAAACTTCACAGAAGTATCATTAAGCTTATGGAATCTCTCTGGGAATAAGCATTTAACTGGTGTGCCTCAATACAGCCCAGTTGTCACTTTGTTCTTTATTCTTTCGTCATTTAGGATACTTCAAACAAGGCATTTCAGATTTCTGGAAAACTTTTGCCCTAGATGTATCTTTTTTTTCATTTCTATAATTCAACATCTTATCAATATTTTACGTTAATTGTGAAATTTTCCGTCTTTGTCTGTTTATTTCACGCTGACGCCTCCTTCTCCCAGAATGTTTACCTGTCAACCTTGGCTGCAAGAAAGAGAAATCAAAGGTATAGAGATCAGAGATCCTGTCAGAAGTTTTATTTTAATGGACAGATCTCTTGCGCCAAATTATGTGATCGGTATTTGTAGTCAGTTCTTCAGGAAAGTGTACCTTCTTTTTAACTTTGTTTTTATTCTTTTTAACTTGGTTCACAGTACCTGGAATAATTTTATAACTACATGAAGGCAAACAAAAATGCAATAGTCTACTCTATTAAAAGGTTATTTAAAAAATTAATGTAGCAAGTATTTTTTTTTTTTTTTTGAGACAGAGCCTCAAGCTATCCCTCTGGGTAGAGTGCTGTGACATCACAGCTGACAGCAACCTCCAACTCCTGGGCTCAAGCGAGTCTCCTGCCTCAGCCTCCCAAGTAGCTGGGACTACAGGCGCCCCCCACATTTTTTGGTTGCAGCCATCATCATTGTTTGGTGGGCCCAGGCTGGATTTGAACCCGCCGCCTTAGGTGTATGTGGCTGGCGCCTTAGCCACTTGAGCCACAGGCGCCGAGCCATGTAACAAGTATTTATAGCAGACTTACTATGTACCTAGCACTGCCCTCTTTTAGGGCATCAAAAACGTTCTATAGTGTTCATTCCTATCAGAAGCTTAGGTCTTTGAAGGGAATATGAGATAATCACAGCCAGCATTAGACAGTACCACTGAGAACCACTGGATTGGGTGAAGGTGGAGCCACTTCTTTGGGAAGGCCATGCTTTAAAATCATTTTCAGAGTGTAGGAGGTATTTACTGTTGTGAACAATGTGTCCTGAAATGTAGCAGCTTAACAAACAATTCTTACCTCATGGTTCACAAAGGTTGGAAACCCAGGAGCGGCTTAGCTGTGTGGTCCTGGCTCAGGGTTTCTCTTGGGTTATAGTCTTCTAAATGCTTACCTGGGGCCAGCGAACCTGCTTGTAAGCTCACTCCTGTCGGTGTGGCAGGCCTTACTTCTTTGGTTGCTGTTGGCTAGAGTTTTCAATTCCTCTCCATGTGAACCTCACCACAAGGCTTCTCATGACAGGGAAGCTTGCTTTCCCCAGAGTGAATGATCTAAGAGGGAAAGACAGTCAGTCTTCTTTTGTAACTTAATAGAAGAAGTAACATTGTTACAGGTCACGCAGACCAATGCTGGAAACTGAAAGGGATTACACACAAGTGTGAATCAGGAGGTGAGATTTATTGGCAGCTGTCTGAAAGGCTGGCTGGCATACAGAGGCCGGTCTGCTTCATGCAGGAAGCACTGCTACTCTTTTAAGGCATCTGGGGAAGTCCGTTCCTGGGTGTCCACTGAAAGCCTTAACGATCTGATCTGCTGGCAGCTGGCCATTTACAGTGGTCTGCCTGGGGCCCAGGTGGACAGCTGGGGGAGACAGTCCTAATTTTGAGAATCTTGAGGAGGTATGGACAGCTTGCAGTAGGAAAAAGTTGGAAATAATTAAAGTTAAGCCATCCCTTTGATCTGGCCTCTTTCTAGCTACATAGCCTTTCTTTTTTTTTTTTTTTGAGACAGAGCCTCAAGCTGTCCCCCTGGGCAGAGTGCCGTGGCATTACAGCTCACAGCAACCTCCAACTCCTGGGCTCAAGCGAGTCTCTTGCCTCCGCCTCCCAAGTAGCTGGGACCACAGGCACCCGCAACAACGCCTGGCTATTTTTGGTTGCAGCCGTCATGTTGTTTGGCGGGTCCGGGCTGGGGATTCGAACCGCCACCTTAGGTGTACGTGGCTGGCGCCTTAGCCGGTTGAGCTATAGGCACCGAGTCTACATAGCCTTTCATAAACCTATTCCATTGAACTCTGGTGATTTGTTTCGTGAATAAACAGAAATTATTTTGACCCATATAGGACTCCCAATATGGTAGGCAAGAGACACTTTAAAGAATTAATTTCATAACCATTTAATTACAATTGCGATGATGACTCTAGGTCTTTAGTTTTGTTTGGTTTTTTGTTTGTTAAAGTCTGTGAAAAGTGTAAGCTCCTCTCCTCCCAGGTAGGGACAAAAGGTTAGCATGGAGCAGACCTTCAGAGGCCTTCTGGTTATGAAACTGTAAAATGAATAGGCAACAGCTACTTTGGGTTTAGAATACAATAAGGCAGCAGTTCTCAACCTGTGGGTCGCGACCCACTGAAACTGTATTAAAGGGTTGTGGCATTAGGAAGGTTGAGAACCACTGCAATGAGGCCCTTCTGGGTGGAGAAGGAGTATTGCTTGCAAACTGCGTCTTTTTAGATGTTTTGAATTCTGAGAAGCCAAACATCATCTCATCTAACTAGATTTTTATATTCTCAGCTTTATCTTCAGCATGCATGTTGAATGATAGTATTTCTGGGAGGACTTAAATTACAGAAATTTGTTTCTGTTTAGGATACATAATTTCTGCTGTAGTCAGTAGGCACATTAAAAATAATAATTTATAAAAGCTATTGATGCTTGGGCAATTAGCTTATTTAATATTTGATGTGCTTTACATCTTCTAATTTATTCATATTAAAAACAGTTGAAATTTCAGTCTTTTTCTTTTTAAGGCTGGAATTGCTTTTATTGCTAGGTGGGGGCCACAGGGCTCCTGCCCATGGTCAGGTTAGTGTTCCGCCCTCCCAGAGGCAGCTGGCAGCCTGGCACCTCCACCTGCAGCCTGCTTGGGTTAGTGGAACATGCAAATCTCAGAGGGAGGAGGCAGTGGAGGGGGCTGCCAGGGCCAGGGGCTGGATGGCACTGGAGGGTTAGCACACATGGCCCTGCAGCATCCCTGAGCCACATGATGTGGGGCTGGGGCTCTCTAGGCAAGCAAGTCCCCAGGGTGAGGCTCCACAGGGCACACAAGGAATACTGGTTTCCCACACAGGCCTGGGGGTGAGGGCAGACCCAGAAGGCACTCACTAGGAGAGCTAACGCTGGAAGGCTGAAGCCAGAGTCTAGAGGTCTCAGGAGTGTCTGGAGGTAGAAGGTGAGCTAGAAGGCAGAGCTCAGATGGTGCTGTAGGAGCTGGGAGGGGACTGAAGGGAGGAACTGGCTAGTTTCTTACATTCCCAGGGGAAGGGCCTCCTAGAAGCAGGCAAGAAAAGATGGCTGCTGTCCACAAGGCCCACTGAGTGAGCAGGCCAGTCCTGGAAGCACTGGGGAGAAGAATGATGGCTGAGGTTGCTCCAGGGACAAGACTGCCTCAGCAGCTAGAATTATAAGGTGGATGTCCAGAGGACCACCTTACTGGGCTGCAGGTCTTGACCAGACAGACCTCTCCCTGCCAAAACAGGAGTGGTGAGCTGGAGCCCAGCTCTGGACCCCTCAAGGCACTTCGGTGTGCGGAGTGGCAGGTAGAAGGGAGTGGAAACCCGGGGGATAAGGGATTGGGCCAGACCTATCCCTCAAGATATAAGCTGTCTGGACAGCAGATATGTAATAATATGTTAATCTGGACTTTTTGGTTAAACTTTAAACACTGCTTGGGAGGAATACACACTAAAACATTAAACACATTTAAACATTAAAGAAAGACTCCATTGCCTCGGGGCCTGGCCGCACGCAGAGTGGAGGGGCAGGGTTTCTAGAGGGCTCAGGCCACTGCAGACTTGTGGGGGACAGGGAGGGCGGGAACCTCGAGAGGTAAGGGGCAGCTGTAGCCCAAGTAAGGGGAGGCCTAAGGAGGAGAGAAAAGGAGGAGGGATGAGGGAAGGGGAAAGAAGAGAGGATCATGGAGAAGCCAGAACCAGTGGCATTGAAGCTGCCATGGCAGGAGCCAGCTAAGGGCGGTGCGTAAGCAGCTGTGGAGCCGGACTCAACCATGCAGCAGGGGCCCTTGCTGGACTGGACGGCAGCCTTCAGCCACCACAAGACCCCCTGCCTTTCTTCGCCATGGGGCAGTCCAAGAAGTCTTTGTAGGAGATCCCTAGGTTGGTCTTGGGGGGGCTGAGGTCGTTGGAGTGCGTCCTGACCGCAGGAAGCTTGCAGGCCATACTGGCGTCGGTGGTGCGGTGGGACAGGCCTGGCGGGGCAGAGCGCGGCCACCGGTTGGTCTGCACCTTCGGGAAGCGTGGCCGCCCCATTCGACAGCCGACCCTTCTGCGTGGCCTGGGCAGCCAACACCTCTGTCTTGGAGCCTTTCTCCCAAGCCACCACTGGCCTTCTGGGCGAGGTTGTGCGGTCCACCATGATCCTGTCCCAGGCCCCTGTTGATGGCCTCGGTGACAGGGCAGCGCTCAACTCTTCCGGAGGGTTGACGGCGCCCACAGTGGAAGCCTGTGGCCGGGTTGCTGTGCATGTCCTCCACAACTGACACCTCCAGGGACTCTGTGTCCCTGGTGCCAGCCACCAGGCCTGTATCCTTGGTGGGATCAGACCCGGGGGGTCCAGTGGGCCAGGAGGAGGAGGAGCAGCCCACGGAGTAGCTGCGGGAGCGGGAGCCTCGGCGTTGCAGGTGATGGATGGAGAGCTCCCCGGGCGTTGCTGGAGCCGCGCTGCACTGTCTTGAGGTTCTTGGCCACGGTTTAGTCAGTGTCCCACTGGTGGCTGGAGCAGCTGGAGCAACGGTCAGGATCTCCTCCCATTTGCATTGTTGCTTGGACAGCTCCCATAGTCGAGGAGGTCCTTAGAGGCCTCGGTGTCCACGATCCTCACGTGGCGCTTCCACCCCGAGGACTGGGAGGGCGTCTTCGTTCCTGCTTCTCCTTAAGCAGCAGGGGCAGGTGGTGCAGGCCTGTCTGCCGGTCAGTGACACGGCACTTTTTCAACTCCAGGTAGGTGAGGTTATTTTCCGTGTTATGTTTGGGTGAAACTGTAGCCCCCCCTTTTTTTTTAGTGTGTTAATTTACATCACTTTTAGGTTTATGGGGCGCAGTTCTTGCTTAGTTTCTAGGATTGTGTCATTATAGGGTCTTCTTTTCATAGAGGCACACTTTCTGGTATAGTAAATACATATGATAGGAATATTTTCACACCCTGAAATGAATGTATTTTTCCTATTTTTCTTAAAATATAGGATGCTTGTTTTACCTTTCATTTCCTCTCATCTGAGAGAAATATATGTAAAGAAATAGTTCACTTTTCTCTTGAAAGGAACAATAATAGGGCTTCCACAGTATTACTCAGCCTCAAGTTAGGGAGGCAACAGGGGCTAGTGGGGACTGTGGCAAACTGGAGGGTGCATGCCTTGCTCAAGACAGCATCTGCTGCTCACATTCAGCCTATCCTTGCCATTTTGGACTGTGGGCCCGGTGTTAGAAGAACTTATACATTTTCAAGAGAACCTGCAACTCCAGATTTTCATGTGAAATCTCCTGAAGTTTAAAGATTAATCTTAGACTGTTTGGACCAAACAGAACATATCTGCAGTTGAACTTGATGTATGGACTCTCACAAATGGGGAACTAATTGTATGCAGGAGACAGGCTTCTCTGTGAAAAAAAATTTAAGCTGAGACATGAAGGTGAGTAGTAGTTAATCCGGAAAAGAGATCTGGAGGTCTCTCCAGGTGGAGGAAATGGAATGAGAGCCGGCCCTGAAGTGGGAAGGATCATCTGGCCTTTGAGGAACCTGACAACTTGCAGAAAGGATGGGGTAGGGGATAATTCTTATGAAGCTGAAGGCTGCAAAAGACCTTAAAGGCCATGTTAGTGGTGTTGAGTTTTAGTTCCAAGATTAATGTTAAATACAAGTATGGCACTATTAAACTACTGTTTTGTTTTGTTTAAGTAGACCCTTCATCGGAGTATAATACCATATGTGTGGAGAAAACACAAATCACAATTTTGCAGTTTGATTAATTTTCACAAAATGAATACCCATAGGTAACCAGTACCAAGATCAAGAGCAGAAGCTACAGAACCCCAGAATTCCCGATGTCACTCAGTATCTCCCCCCAGGATTATCAGTTTATTTTGACTTCCAGTCCATACGTTGACATTGCCTAATTTTGCATTTGATCTGTATGGATTTATATGTTTGCATTTCTTTGTGTTTAATTTACTTCATACGACACTGTGTTTGTGAGATTCATCTGTGTTGCCGTGGGGAGTTGTAGCTCATCCTACATTCCTTGCTGTGTGTAATTCCAGTATGTGCTTTCTACTGTTATGGACATTTGAATGCACAGTTTGATACTATTAGAAGTAATGCGAGAGAGAATAGTCTTGTATATATCATTTGGTGAACGTAGCATAAGTATGTATTTCTACTGAATGTAGTTAATGTTTTCAAAAGGTCATCGTAGCGTCTGTAAAAGAGTGAGGTGGAAAGCAGGAGCAGATGTGGACAGGCAGGGGGATCTGTTGTAGTTGTTCAGGTACCGAGGTGATGTGGCTTGAACTAAGACCTTGGCAGTGCAGATGGCAAATTGATGGATCCTGGGGCTGTCTGGGGGCACTTATCAGGATTTAGTTACTGGTTGGCTCTAGGGGATGAAAGATGCAAATGTCAATAAAACCTCTTAAGTTTTCTGACTTGTCCAGTGTTGAAACTGGTATTTTATTCATCATTTGGCCATTCTGATTTTACTGACTTGAAAGCTGTTTGTCGAAGTCTGTAACTTTTCATTGCTTGAGTTCAGAACTTTGAATTTAAAAAAGTAATGATTTTAGAAAGTCAACTAAAACAAGGTATAATTATCTGCACACTTTTTATAAGAGGTTGATTAGTATAATTTCAAGCTTCTAGAGTAGATATTTATGTATTCTCCCTAAACTGATTTTAAATGTACTCTTTAGCGATATTCCAATTAAAACACATTCAAATAAAAAACAGGTAGCTAGATAGGGACGAGATTTCTATTCCTAAAGAGAATTCAAGCATTTTCGTGTTTGTCATGGCTTGATAGAGATTGAATTATATCCCTTGATGGCTGGATATTGTGTAAAATGAATTGTTCTCAATTCAATTTCTTATAGACCAATGCCTTCATCCTCCAAATTGCTATTGCAATAGCTACCTCATTGGCAGTCTTAGCAAGCAGGGGCTGAAGCTGAGTGAGCAGAAACAGCCGTTGATTTATCCCGGAGCATGGATTTGGATACAGGTTGAGATGCTTAAGTAGAAAGCTTCCACCACCTCAGCTGTTGAAACAAAGATTTTGTTTCCACAGCATCAAACTACATTTGGTCCTTTATTAAAATTCAGCTTAATATAAAATAATGGGGTACAAAAGATTCCTACTGTCTCAATTGATTATGGTTAAATTTTTTTCTTTTTGCAGTTTTTGGCCAGGGCTGGGTTTGAGCCTGCCACCTCTGGCATATGGGGCCGGTGCCTTGCTCCTTTGAGCCACAGTGGCGCCCTAAATTTTTTTCTTTTCCTTTTTCAAAATTATAATAAATTGTTTATGGAAAAATAAAATAACTAGATTAAAATCCAAATGTCCCCTGTAGCTCGGGTATCAATGTCTTTTATTCCTTTGCTATGACATTGTCACTGAAAAATCTTCAATGACATGAGATGGAATTTTTCTCATCTTTAAATCCTGTAGCTGGTTGTGGCTTAATTTCATGTCCTGTGTGGTTTTGATTCCAGTAATCTGCTTTTTCATCTCTGACATATCACTTCTGGTCCTTCCTTGCCCCTGAAAACTCTCTGTACCATTCTGTTTCTGTCCATTAACATGACCCAGTGGGCAGAGTGCTGGTGCCAAGAACAACATGAGTTATAGAAGATAACAGAAGATATGGTCTGTGTCCTCATGTTCTCCAGCTTTATATATATTTAATGTAGAAAATCAAAATAGTTTTTTGAAAGGATTTATATTGTATTCATCTACGAAAGGCCTGAAAAAATGTCCAATATGCTATTGTTATGGATGTGATAGGGTTTCACGTTGTCCTACTGGACAGCAAGGAGGAAAGAATATTAGAGTGTGAGGCAGAAGACCTAAAGATTAGTGCCAGGTGTATCACTTTCTAGCCATCTAATTAATCCTTTTACAGGTTTCAGGATAGTTCCATGCGAAGCTGGGATATAAGAAAAAAGGAAAAAAAGAAACCAAAACAAATCAGGGTAGTAATATCTGTTCTACTGATTTGATGTGGTCGTTGTGAACAGCAAAGGAGATTCTGAGAAGCGTTTGAAGAACTGAAATGAGCTCTATGAATGTACTATGAAATTGAATTTTTATAATGACAAGTTGTATTAGTTAAATTGTTGTTTTCAGTCCTTTTAACAGAGAACCAAATTAACAATGATGTCTTAAAAAAGACTGACAGTGTACAAGCAGGCTAGTAGGGGTAGGTCAGAGCCAGTAAAAGGGAGAGTACAAAAGATGAATTTGATACTGGAATTTCGTCTTCAGTAGGTTCTTGGTCTGGGTGATTCTAAGAATGAATCCTTGGACCACTGATCAGTGGTGAGACAGTATTTACGTTACAGAAAAGAATACAAAAACACCCAAGCTCCTGCAGAGAGAAAAAACTCAAGTTGCGCTGGTGTCTCCTCAGCAGTAGTTGCCCCCTCTGGCTTCTGGAGCCTCCTGCTGTTCCCCGCCACCTCCCCCCAACCCGCTGGTTCCTCTGCCGGCTGTGGTGGCACCAACACCTCCAGGGCGGAGGCGGCAGGGATCCCCCTCATTTCGGCTCAGCTGGCTGCGGCGTCACCTTTCCTGTATCAAAGTCAGAGATGGAGTAGGGAAGCATGTTTTAAAAACTGACTGCTCTGCTGGCAGCACACAAGGAGGTAGCAGGGAGGTCTTGAAGGAGGCAATTACAACAATCTTGTTGAGAGGTAATCCTGTTGATGTGGATGCAGAGAAACGGTAGGATTCTGGATGTGTTTTGATGCTAAAGTTGAGAGAATTTGTTGGTGGTTTGGATGTGGGTTGTGAAAGAAAAATGAAAGTCAAGAATGTCTCTGGGTTTTTGGTTGGAGAACTTGGGATACATAGTTAACCTTTATTGAAATTATGATGACTATGGGAGGAGGTTTATGGCAAGTTTGTGTGGCTGGGCCTGTGGGGGGCAGGGACAAATTCAGTTTTGGAAGGTGTATTAGATACCCAAGTGGAGATGGAGGCAGACAGTTGGACAGCAGCACAGCTCAAAGGAGAGAACATAGCTAGAAAGATCAGGGCTGGAGGCATCACTGGTATGTGTTTAAAGCCACTCTGCTTCCAAGTAGAAGTAGCTCTTAGTCATTATAAGAACATGGAGAAGAATGGAAATGAGAGAATTCAGGTAGATTCACATCACAGAGTCATAGAAAATCTTTGTCCTTGCACACAAAATTGAGTCAACCAGGCATAGTTTGAGAGAGAAAACCATGAAGATAAGTTTTCAAAAGTAGATCGAAAATGGGGCAGAATGGGTGCATGTCCCTTAAGTCAAGTCCAAAGTATTGTCCATACAAGTAGTAGAAAAGGTACAGATCGAAAGGTCTGTGGCTCATGTCATCCAGCTATGGAGTGGTGGTTCTAAGACTTAGCAAGTCTAGTTGCTAACTGGGCTGATTGTGCTCAAGCCTCATGCAGAAGGGAATAAAGCCCAGTTCTGAAGATTCATAGTTTAGTGCAGGAACTAGGAACCATGGCAAGACCTTGACCAACACAAGACAAGTTCTGCTTATCATATAATATATTTAAGCATAAGGAGAGCATTAATACTGTTGTCTACAGTGGGTCTGGAATCTGTTGATAAGGGGCAAATTGCTCCCGTTGGGCAAATCTGAGGGTGAACTAGGGTGAAGAGCTATCATTCTTGTACAAAATTTTAACATAACATAACCAATAAGGACAGAGTAACAATACCAGAGTACAAATGGCACTAATGCATTATTAAAATGTAAAGAACCAGTGTCCTAATAAGGTTCTCCTAACCTAAACCACCAAAATGGATACTGGGGTCAGAATTCTACAAGATGCAAGGTACAATTAGGTGAAAGTTCAAAGTTCTTATTAAGGATTTAATTGAGGTAAACAAGTCAAAATACATACAGGTGTAGGGCTAGGGTAGCGGGTCTCAGGTCTGACTATGCATTAGAATCACCTGAGAGGTTTTTAAATTCCTGATCTATCAGCCTTACTACAGACTAATTAAAATCTTAGTCTCTGGTGAGTTGTTCCAAACAACAGTTGGTTTTTAAGGTTCCAGGCTTCTTAGTAAAGTGTCTCAAGAATGGAAAAAAGGTAGGAAAATCTTTGTACTTGTACACAAGTTTGAGTAAAGGTCACAAACAACTCTTCTAGAAGAATTTAGCACTTAACACAAGAGGTGTAGGGAGCAGTAATCCAATGGCATTAGATCTAAAATGGAATATAAGGTGTCTGCCGTGATTATGTGTCTGTTATATCACTAAAAATGACTAGCTCAGATTAAGTTTTAGGCGTCCTCAAACTACAGCTGGCAGGCCACAATGCAGCCCGCCGAGGACATTTATCTGGCGCGCCAGGTGTTTTTGCTGCCACTACCTGTCCTGCTTAGCAGCTGACTTGTCCCGGGCCCACAGTCGGGCCCTCCAGCAGTCTGAGGGACAGTGAACTGGCCCCCTGTTTAAAAAGTTTGAGGACCCCTGGATCGTTGGTGAGTTTGTTTTTAGCCCAACATAGGTGGATGTGATTCTGGTTTCTTGGAATTTCTTTTTCTTTTTCTTTTCTTTTCTTTCTTTCTTTTTTTTTTTATTTTTATTTTTTGAGACAGAGTCTCACTTTGCCACCCTTGGTAGAGTGCTGTGGTCTCATAGCTCACAGCAACCTCAAACTCTTGGGCTTAAGTGATTCTCTTGCCTAGCTGTAGGTGGCTGTAGGCTTTTGGCACCTGTAGTCCCAAGTAGCTGGGACTACTACGTCTGGTTATTTTTTGTTGCTGTTGTAGTTGCTATTGTTGTTTAGCAGGCCTGGGCCAGGTTTGAACCCACCAGCCCTGGTGTATGTGGCTGAGGTACAGGCACCAAGCCGGAATTTCTTAATGAAATTTCCAAATGTCTTTTCTGAAATTTTTATTTGCTGTGATGTTTTGCAGTAATACCAACTTGTGGAAGCAACAAGGAAAATATTATTCTGATTTGCTTTGTTTTGTGACGTGCTCTTGTTTGTGAAAAGGAAGATGCCAATAAATGATAAAGATAAGCAAAGTAAGGCTCGGCGCCTGTGGCTCAGGTGGCTAAGGTGCCAGTCACATACACCTGAGCTGGTGGGTTCGAATCCAGCCCGGGCCTGCCAAACAATAATGATGGCTGCAACCAAAAAATACCCCAGCAGCGTTGTGGTGGGCACCCCAGCAGCTACTTGGGAGGTGGAGGCAGGAGAATTGCTTGAGCCAGGAGTTGGGAGGTTGCTGTGAGCTGTGATACTACAGCACTCTACGTAGGGCAACAGCTTGAGGCTGTGTCTCAAAAAAAAAAAAATAGGCAAAGTCAGACAGCTGGGATTAACTCATTGATAAGGAGGTAAAATTACTTGAGTTCTGAATGCACTTTAACTCAAGATTTTGGATTCAATATATTTTATAAGTGAGATACATAGCATGTGGAAAATGAGGCCAATTTGGTGAGAAATTGTTGATATTTTGCTTTAGCATAATCGGGGTCTACTTTGTTCATTGACTCAATCAAGTCCGTCAAGCCAGTTGCTTAGACTTAATTTTCCTTGTATCCTCTGACTCTGGCCCGGGCCAGGCACTCTAAGAATCAATAGAAAAGGGTGAATAAAGCTTTCCTTGCCCTTGAGCAGCCGGTGGAGGAGACAGAAATATAGAGAATTATTAAACAATATAGAAGGGTATTAGAGGTGGGACAGAGAATCTGTGAAGGCTTCTTGGAGGAAATATCAGCTTTAGTCTAAAGGTTAACTCAAAATTAACCTTGAAATTGTAAACGGGAGGGCCATTTCAGGCAAAGGAGAGGAAGAATTACCATTTGAAGTCTTCTATTTTAGATTCAGGAAAAAAGAAATTGCTGAGCATCAGGCATGTGCACAGAGAAGTAATTGATGACCTTCACCGGTATTGAAATCACATACGTGGTGTGAGTATACATAACACCATAGAAAAAAGGGGAGTCAGGGAGGTACTGCTCAAAAAATACATGTTTTAAGATGTTCTTTCCATTAGCAGATTTTTCTCCTTTTATACTTTATGTTCAGAACAGAGCTTTCTAGGCAGTTCTAGATACATTTTTATAACAATATTTATTGAGTGCTTACTACATGCAGGCTGTGTTCTGAATACTTTAAAAATACTAACTAATTTAATCCTCCTGATGAGATACACGAGACACTATGATACAACCCAGCAATACAGCTTGTTCAAGGTCATCCATTAAGTAGAAAATCTGGAGTGCGAACCAAAGCAGAATTTTACTGCTGGCTTTCATCGACAGTCTGTATTAAAGCTCCCATGAAGAATAATAGAACATGATTCTAAAAGTATTAAAACATTGAGTTTTAATCTTCCTCTGTGTGATAATTTTGCCATTCATCTTTCCTGACAATGATAAATGCATGGATAAAGCTTGATTGGGAAGGAAGTCTTTTGGTGGAACAAAATTGAAGAGAAAGTAGATTCAAATTAATTTTGAAGTAGCATTTGAGAGGCTGAGAGGGGAGCCGTCTCTGAGCATAATACTCTTCAAACTGCCTGTCATAGAAAGCCTCTGAAAAGGACAAGTTTGGGAGGTGAGAGAAGGGATACACAAAACCTGTAGTCATTCTAACTCCTTTACCAGATGAAGAATGCAGTTGGATGCCTCATGTTTGCCAAGGTATCAGCCCCGGGGGAAGGGGGCCACAAAGGACCTTGACAGATTGTAAACTGGGGGGAGCATCGAAACTAGACCTTGTCCTGTCCGAACATGCCATGTAACAACAGAGGCTAAAAGAAAGTATTTCTGTGGCCCCGGTCTTGATCACCGCAGGAAGGAACCAGGCGTGATGTGGATTAGAAATACAAACTTGTAGGAGACAAGCTAGCTCTTCTTTGCAGGGTAACCCTGAGCAACCTCTGCACCAGCCTTTTATTGAGACTGTACATCACAGGTGAGGGGAGTAATTAACAAATGACCACGTGCTGAAGGCTCGGGCTTTTCTTCCACAAGGAGCACCTGCGGATGAATGGCCGGAGGTCCACGCCTCAGCTGTAGACCATCTTGCTCAGATGTCATCTAGCTCTTGGTGTCCCCTACATATTTCTTTCACTTGAAGGAAGCCCCAATGAAAAGAAATAAGTGAAACAAATCTAACAGTGTGTGTCTGTGCCCTACATATCTCTCCAAGGAAATAATGCCATTAAATATGAGACATATTCAGTAATTAAAATGAATTTGGAAGGGAGAAGTTGTTCTAAGTCTTGTTTACAAATTGTTAGGGACAGCTTAATAGTGGAATTTAGCCTAAATCCCATTTTTTTTTCTGTACCCATTTGACATGGATTTTATTCCACTTTGAAAGACCTCAGTTTAGTAAGGAAAAAAGCACCTGGAAATAAAGGTACACAGTCCTTTACCTGCTATTCTGAAATATAAAATTCTCTCAGCAAGGTACAATTTTTCACAAGTTTGGCACCAAAATACATTTGGATGCAAAAACCTGACCTAAACTGACACAAGGTTATAGATATTTTTATTTATCACACTTAGTGTGAATATTCATATATGTTCCTACAAAAATCTTAATAAGTTTTATTTTGTGAAGCTGTTCTGGGCTGCGCTACAGGCATTACATAATAAATAGTGTTTGTATTATATTTTTTAAAACCCAAAATACTCTGAATTTCCAAATGTCGCTGACCCCAAGGCTTTGCAGTGAAGAAGGATTGTGGACCTGTATTGGCAAAGTGAGTGAATTGTAGACTTCCAATTTTTTAATTTAGATTATTTCCATCTTGTATTCCTAGTTGCTTTGGGAAGAAACATTATTTATCAAGAGTTAAAACTATATGGAGCAGCCAAAGTGCAATCTTTGAATCATTCATATTAACAAAGCCACGATAAAGTGCTAAAAATGTTTTGAAATAGTGTTTCAAAGAAAAGTGACTTTTCTTTTTTTCAGTATGTGAAGCTGTTTTGAAGAAGAAAGTTGAATTGAAGCTGAGATAGGTCTTCAAATCTTTGGTGGACTAGATATCACAAGATTTAGATACCTATTAAAATAAATTTATGAAACACAGATTTGTTACTACATGCCAAGGTTTAATTTAATTCTCAAATAGGAATCCAACAGAAAGACAAAACCACAACACAACAAAATAAAACAGTTTCAAAAGGTGTGATAGGGATATACAGATATGATTGTCTGGGAAAGGATAGCTTAATTAAAGTTGTTAAATTTCATACAAGATTACTACTTTCAACAGAAACATTTTAACACTTTAAAAAGTTTCTTTAGGGCTATAAAATTTGATTAAATGTTTGTTCAAGCTAAGCAATCATGGACTTTGAGACTGTATAACATCATTGTACACTCACCAGTTTTAAATTGCTGGTCAAAGGTATAAAGAAAAGCAATTTTGTTGTGCACTATGAACTCCTTTATGGCATAAGAGACTTGCCCCCACACTGTGCTTTAAAAAGTTTCTTTAGGGCTATAAAATTTGATTAAATGTTTAAGATAAGCAATCATGGACTTTGAGATTGTATAACGTCACTGTATACTTACAAGTTTTAAATTGCTGATCAAATATGTAAAGAAAAGCAATTTTGTTGTGGACTATGAACGCCCTTAAGGCACAAGAGATTTTTCCCCATACTGTGCTAAGATACTTGGCCCAACTTTGGCTTGGTAGCCATTTGTACTAGTTTGTTTTCCTAAAAGGGGATTCTAGTTTCCATGTTGAGGTTTTGCTCAAGAAAATACAACACTACCAAAAGTGTCCATTGCTCCATCTCACTTTGACAAACCATTTTCAGTAATTCTCTACTTACCTTTCTGTGATTTTCATTTCTCCTTAGTCTTCCATCCCTTTTCTGTTCCCCACTTTTGGCTTTCCTATAGCTGCTTTTGTTTTTTTTTTTTTTTTTTTTGCAGTTTTTAGCCAGGGCTGGGTTTGAACCTGCCACCTCCGGCATATGGGGCCAGCGCCCTACTCCTTTGAGCCACAGGTGCTGCCCCTATAGCTGCTTTTTTATTTTCTCTCCCTTTGAAAATCTCAGTCACCTTTGTCTTAGTTGGAATTGAACTTAGTTTTTACTGGAATCTCTCTTCCCTTCTGCAGTTGTCTTAGTAAAATCTGTCTTGCTGTCTTTAATCAATGTTTGGCAGTGTTTTTCTGTGACATTGGTCCAGCATGTAAGAAACCGGGAAGTCATCACTCTGTTCTAACATGTAACAGGTCAAGCAAATTGGAAATCAACAAATATTCTTAGATCTGTCAGAGAATGGAGGCCACAAGGTAAATCATTGATCCAAAAATTGCAGAGACAGACAGGTGGATACCAAGAATCACAACTTAATTGAAGCAGAAACGTTCATGTGAACAAAAACCAGGGTAGGGAACCCCCAACTCTAATTGATGAATTGCTGGAGGCTCAGTGTGGACAAGTCTGAGCGTTAAAAACGTCCTGGGGACCCAGTCATGGAGAGGTCGTATACTTTTGTGAGTTTGAACTCCAGGAGCTCTATCAGGTAAAGATGAAAGGAAAAGTCCCCTTATGCTCTAAATGGAGAGGAAAAGTAGCCTACTTAAAATATGCCCAGAGCACTGTTCTTCATTAAAAGATCTGCCCTCAAGAGAAAGTATTTTACCAGAGCCTAATCTATGGGGGTTTTATTAGAGCCTAACCAGCCTGGGGAATAGGAAATACTCAACTCTGGTCTGCTCTAGCCTACCATCTAGGGAAAGGCCCTAGCCCACTACCTTTCCTGTCCCACCTAAGAGTTGGGAAACTGAGGAGCACTTATGAAGTTCACAGTCCAGAGGCACAGGCACATGAAATGGCTGAGACCTACTCATAGGACGATAGAATGTTACCACTCTCTCTGTTCCATCACTGAAGTCCTGTTTACCCCTGTGCCTTCTACCTGGTGTGTTGTGAGACAGAAGATCAGAATGAGACTCAGATATGACGGGGATGTGGGAAGTATCAGACTGGGAATTTAAAACAATTGTGATTAATATGCTAAGACCTCCAATAGAAAAAGTAGAAAACGTGCAAGAACAGATGGGTACTATAAGCAATGAGATGGAAATTTTGAGAAGGTGGCTCGGCGCCTGTGGCTCAAGTGGCTAAGGTGCTAGCCACATACACCTAGGGTGGCGGGTTCGAATCCAGCCCAGGCCGCCAAAACAACAATGATGGCTGCAACCAAAAAATAGCCGAGCATTGTGGCGGGCGCCTGTGGTCCCAGCTACTTGGGAGGCTGAGGCGGGAGACTCGCTTGAGCCCAGGAGTTGGAGATTGCTGTGAGCTGTGATGCCACAGCACTCTACCCAGGGGGATAGCTTGAGGCTCTGTCTCAAAAAAAAAAGAAATTTTGAGAAGGAATCAAAAGGAAATGCTAGAAATCAAAAACACTGTAACAGAAATGAAGAATGCCTTTGAGTTCATTAGTAAAGCAATTTTGACAAAAGGGCAAAGGCAAGTCAATGGAAAAAATGCAGTCTTTCCAACAAGTGGTACAGGAACAATTGGACAGCCACACACAAAAAGGGAATCTAATTATTGACCTTGTACCCTTTACAAAAATTAACTTGAACTAGATCCTAGAGATAAATGAAAAACACAAAGCTATTAAACCTCTGGAAAGTAACATAAGAGAGAATTTTGATATCTTAGGTTGGGTGATTATTTTTTAGATTTAGCAAAGGCAGCCATAAAATAAATAATTGGTTGGACTTTATTAAAAAGGAAACAATTTCTTACATGAAAAACACTGTAAACAGAAGAAGACAAGCCAAAGATCTGGAGAAAATATTTGCAGAAGACGTATAAAAGACGGTAATACAAAATATTCAAGGAACTAAACAATGAGAGAACAACCCAATTCAAAACGAGCCAAAGACATTAACAAACTCTTCACGGAGGAAGACACACTGATGTCAAATAAGCATATGAAAAGATGCTCCACGTTTTATATCCTCGGGAAATACAAACTTAAAACAGCAGTGAGGTACCACTATGTGCCTTCTACAG
Organism: Otolemur garnettii; assembly: GCF_000181295.1. Lineage (NCBI taxonomy): Eukaryota > Metazoa > Chordata > Mammalia > Primates > Galagidae > Otolemur > Otolemur garnettii. The sequence continues at coordinate 1,739,699 of NW_003852411.1, read as the reverse complement.
GTAGGATGGTCAGAAATCAGCACCCAGACAACACCCAGTGTTTGTGAGGATGTGGACAGACAGAACTGTCATTTAGTGCTGGTGGGAATACAAAACCACAGACACTTTGGAAGGCAATTTGGCAATTTCTTACAAAACTAGTCTCTTATCATATGATCAGCCGTGAAAAATTATTTCTAATAGGTCTTAAAGGCTATTTACCTCAATTTCTATTACCCAATATATCCTCTCTGTCTTCACCAGAAGATTACAAGGCATGCTAATAAAATAAGACTGACCTATGATGCAGATTTTATTTCACTCTGGCTGGGAGCTGGGTCGTGTGTTTAATGTTTGCTGTGGATAAGGTGTTAAAGACCTCAGTTTGCTGCAGTGCCCTTATGTTCTGTTTTGGTCTTTTTTCTCATGTGTATTGTCCTTGGGTTTCCCTAAGAATTCCTTTTCAGCTAGAGACTGCATTGCAGCCCTGTCAGTTGTAGGTCACTCTTGGACTGGTGCCTTGTTGATGGGGTCAGAAGGTGTGAGGGAGAAAGAATGTTCTATAATGTTATGATTAAATCTCTGTCTTTTAGTGGGCCTGAGTCCCTGGGATGTGACCTCCAGAAGTGTTTCTCAGCCTTTTTATTTCTTCCCTTAGGTGAAGGAGGAAAGTAAGCCCCAGGTAGCCAAGGCTCTGGTAAAGCAATTTCTTTCGAACAGCAAGATTTTGTTATTAGGGAAGGCTTGGGGTTTATGAAAAATGATGACCTTCCCCCTCCCTCTGCTTGGTTCTTCCTCTTCTTCTTTTTCACTGGGAGAATTTGTTAAGGTTTCTGGAAGTAAAAAGTAAAACAATCCACTCTTTTTTTAAAAAAAATTTCAGATTCATAGGTGGGTATAAATGATTAGGTTACATTGTTTGTGTTAGGTAAGGTTTGAGTTATAGTTGAGCTCTTCACCCAGGGTGTGTGTTGTATGCCCTTATATTGTACCCCTTAGGTGAGAGATTACCAATTACTCTCCCTCCTTCCTTGTCTCTTTTCCCTCTCCCCCCTCCCCCCCATTTGATTTTAATTTGTTTTTCTTTTCTGTGGGCATATAGTTGTTCATCTATTGGGTTCATATTACTATTAAGTGCATTGGATACTTGCTTTTCCATTCTTGTGATACTTTACTATGAAGAATGTGCATCAAATCCCTCCAGGTAAATACAAAAGATATAAAGTCCTCATCTTTTTTATGGCTGAATACTATTCCATAGTATATGTGTACCACATTTTATTAATCCATTCATGCATTGATGGGTACATGGGTTGATCCCACATCTTGTTGATTGCAAATTGAGCTGCAATACATATTCTAGCGCAAATTTCTTTATGGTCAAGTGCTCCCCCCCCCCCCAGGTAGATACCTGCAATAGGATTGCAGGTTCAAATCTTTGAGGATTTTCCATACTTATTTCCCTACAGGCTGTATTAGTTTTTAATCCCATTAGCAGTATAAAAGTTTTCCCTTCTTTTCATGTCCATGCCAGCATCTGCAGCTTTGGGGTTTTGTGAAGTGGGCTAGTCTCACTGGAGTTAGGTGATATCTCAGGGGGGTTTCCCTGATGATTAGAAACGATGACAGTTTTTTTCATATATATGTTGGCCATTAATCTGTCTTGTTCAGAGAAGGTTCTGTTTAAGTCTCTAGTCCACTTATAAAATGGATTGTTTGCTCTTTCCTTGTTCATTAGTTTGAGTTCTCTGTAGATTCTAGTTATCAGTCCTTTGTCAGATTCATAGCATGCAAATATCTTCTCCCATTCTGAAGGCTCACTGTGTGCTTAAGTTTCTGTATCCTTAGCTGTGCAGAAGATTTTTAGCTTGAACACATTTATTTTTTTGTGTTGCTGCGATTGCCAAGGGGGGTCTTCTTTATAAAATCTTTTCCCAGGCTGATTTTATCAAGGGTTTTCCCACACTTTCTTCTAGAATTTTTGTTGTTTCTTGTCTTAAATTTAAATATTTTATCCAGTGAAATGGTGAGAGGTGGGTGTCCAGTTTCAGTCTTCTATGTGTGGTTAACCAGTTCTCCCAGCACCATTTATTAAATAGGGATTCTTTTCCCCAGACTATGCTTTTGTTTGGTTTATTGAAGATCAGATGGTGACATGTGGCTTTTTAAAAAAATTTTATTTCTTATAGCATAACTGTGTACATTAATGCAATCATGGGGTACAGTGTGCTGTTTTCATGTAGATTTTGAAATACTCTCATCAAACTGGTCAAGATAACCTTCATGTCATTTTCTTAGTTATTGAGTTAAAACGTTCATACTCTGCTTGTAGAAAGATTCCATAAACTGACATGTGGCTTGTTTTATCTCTAGGTTCTCTATTCTATTCCCTAGGTCTATATCTATATTTTTGTGCCAATACCATTGCTGTTTTGATCACTGTCAATTCATAGTGTAACCTGAAATCTGGTAATGTGATGCCTTCAGATTTGTTTTTATTTCATAGAATTGCATTGGCTGTTCAGGGTATTTTCTGGTTCCATATAAATGAAGTAGTAATTCAGGTTCTTCAAAGTATGACATTAGTGCTTTGACAGGAATTGCATTAAATCTGTAGATTGCTTTGAGTATTATGGACATTTTAACAGTGTTGATTCTTCCCAGCCACAAGCACAGTATGTCTTCCATTTGTCAACATCTTCTGCTATTTTGTTTCTTTAGGTTACATAGTTCTCTCTGTAGAGACCCTTCATGTCCTTTTTTAGCTATTCCCCAGGTATTTCATTTTCTTTAAGCTATTATGAAGAGTATTGTTTTTGATTTGATTCCCAGTTTGGCTGTGATTGGTATATATAAAGGCTACTGATTTGTGAATATTGATCTTGTATCCTGATACTTTTGTGTATTCTTTAATCACTTCCAGGAGTCTTCTGGTTGAGTCCCTGGGGTTTTCTAAGTATAAGATTATATCATCAGCAAAGAGTAAGAGTTTGACCTCCTCTGTCCCCATTTGAATACCCATGATACCTTTCTCTTGCCTGATTACATTGGTTAGAATTTCTAAAACTATGTTGAATAGCAGTAGTGATAGTGGACAAAATGGAAATTCTTTCAGTTTTATTCCAGTCAGTATGATATTGGTTGTGGATTTATTGTAGATGGTCTCTCTCATTTAAGAAATGTCCCATCTATGCCTTTTTTTCCCTTGAGACAGAGTCTCATTATGTCACTCTTGGTAGAGTGCTGTGGCATCACAGCTCACAGCAACCTCAAACTCTTAGACTTAAGTGATTCTCTTGCTTCAGCCTCCCAAGCAGCTGGGACTACAGGCAGCCTCCACAACGCCCAGCTATTTTTGTTGTTGTTGTTGTTGTAGTTGTTATTGTTGATTGGCAGGCCTGGACTGGGTTTGAACCCACCAGCCCTGGTGTATGTGGTTGGTGCCCTAGCTGCTGAGCTACAGGCATCGAGCCTATGCCTATTTTCTTAAGTGCTCTTCTCAGAAAGGGATGCTGAATTTTATCAAATGCTTTTTCTAAGTCTATTGAGAGGATCATATGGTCTTTGTTTTTGATTTTATTTAAATGGGAAATTAAATTTATAGATTTACATATGTTGTACTAACCTTACATACTTGAGATGAGGCCCACCTGACCATGATGTATAATTTTTTAAATATGTAGCTGTGTTCTGTTTGCTAGGATTTTTATTGAGTATCTTTACATCAACATTCACTGATGATATTTGTCTTTAATTTTCTTTTTTCCTTAGGTCTTTCCTGGTTTTGGTATTGGGGTGATGCTTGCTTCGTAGAACATGTTGGGGAGGATTCCTTTTTCCTCTATGTTTTGGAATAGGTTCTGCAATATAGGTACAAACTCCTCTTTGAAGATTGGTAGAATTCTGTTGTAAAACTGTCTGGTCCTCAGGTGGTGCCTGTGGCTCAGTGAGTAGGGTGCTGGCCCCATACATGGAGGGTGGCAGGTTCGAGCCTGGCCCTAGCCAAATTGCAACAACAACTGTCTGTTCTAGGTGTTTTCCTTTTCAAAAGATTTATTGTTGTTGCAATTTTGGTGCTTGATACTTGTATGTTCAAAATTTCTAGTTTTTTCTGGTTGAGTTTAGGGAGATAGTGTGATTCCAGGTATTGGCCCATTTCCTCCATGTTTTCAAATTTCTGAGCATAGAGTTTTTTGTAGTAGTCATTGATGATCTTGTGTATCTCTGTGGTATCTCTTATTATTTCCCCTTTTTTGTTTCTAATTGAGGTTATTAGAGATCTTATTTTTCTGTTTCTGGTTAATCTGGTCAGGGGTGTATTGATTTTATTGATTTTTTCAAAGAACTAACTTTTTGTTTTGCTGATCTTCTAAATAGTTCTTATGTTTTCAGTTTCATTTAATTCTGATATAATTTTAGTTATTTTCCTTTTCTAGGTTTGGGGTCAGATTGCTCTTCCTTTTCCATTTCCTTTAGATGATGCATTAGTTTGTTGATTTGTGCTCTTTCTGTTTTTTGAATGTGGGCATTTAATGTGATAAATTTCCCTCTTTGAACTGCCTTTGCAGTTTCCCACAGGTTTTAATTGCTTGTTGCTTCATTGTCATTTTATTTGAGAAATCTAATGATTTCCTTCTT
>NW_003852411.1:1733885-1734873 GCF_000181295.1 Otolemur garnettii | reverse complement strand
TGTTTTACATATCTGGGAGCTTTTAAGTTTGGTACATAGATACTTAGGATTTAAATGTCTTCTTATTGTATTTTTCCCTTGACCAGTATTAATGTCCATCTTTGTCTTTAATTTTTGTTGGTTTAAATCTAATTTCAAATAAGATTGCAGCACCTGCTCTCTTCTGATTTCTCCATTTGTCTAAAATATTGTTTCCCATACCTTCACCCTGAGTCTTGTTTTGTCTTTAGAGGTTAGATATGGTTCCTGAAGACAGTATATAGTTAGCTTGTGCTTTTTTATCCAGTCAACCAGCCTGTGCCTCTTCAGTGGGGAATTCAAGCTGTTCATGTTTTTATTGAGGGAATTTACAAGTATGATGGAGTCTGTTTATCTTGTTTGTGGAGGTCTATTGCTTAGTTTTGTCCCTTGTGCCATTGTGGAAACTAGGCTTTGTTTTTTAATTTTGGCTGTCTTTACTGTGCTGGTTGTTCACTGTGGACAGTGTGAAAAATGGGTCTGAGTACTTCCTATAGAGCTGGTCTTGTTGTGGCAAATTTCCTCAATGTTTGCATTTTAGTAAAATATTTGATTTCACCATGGCATGTGAAATATAATTTAGCAGGATTCAGATCCTGGCCTGAAAATTATTTTGTTTAAAAAGGTTAAAGACAGATGACCATACTCTTTTTGCCTGTAAAGTTTCCACTGAAAAGTCTGTCACCCTGATATTGTTCCCCTTGTAGGTAAGAAATTGCTTACTCCTGACTGCTTGCAGAATTTTCTCTTTCATTTTGACTTTGGCTAAGTCCATTAAAATGTGTCTAGGAGGTGCTTTGTTTGAGGAGAGTCTGCTGGGGTTCTGACACTACCTGGTATCTGGATTTCTGGGTCTCTCACAATGCTTGGGAAATTTTCCATGAGGATATCTTGAAGTAGAATTTTGTGCTTTAGAACCTCCTACTTCTTCTTCAGGAATCCCTATGATTCAAATTTTGATTTTTGGCAA
>NW_003852411.1:1731807-1732847 GCF_000181295.1 Otolemur garnettii | reverse complement strand
GCTTGTTGAACTATCCTAGCTGCAGTTTCAGGCCTGCTCACAAACATATCTAAAAGTCTGCAAGTTTTCTCTAAAAGTAGTGGTTAAAACAGATTCAACACACTAAGACCCTTTCCTGTGAATGGGGGAGAGTGCCCAGTAACCTACTCTTAAAGCAAATCCACACTCGACTTCCATCAGTTTGTCAAAATTACCACTCAAGTGTTCTACCAGTTTATGGCTCCAGCAAGCTAGAGCTTCTGCTCCAGGTAAACTGGTGTCTGTTATTCTCTCTGTTTTACTGACTTCAGATTTCAGTGTGGCATTTTCCTGTGACCTCATTTCTTTAATTGATTTAAGAGAAGTCATTGATTTTCAGTTTATTCAGCTTTTTTTCTTATCACAATGACAGAAGTGGTGATTTGTGGGCTCTTTTAGTGTTGGGGCTGAAATCGGAAGTTTTCTGTTACTTTTAAAAATGTATTATGCAAAGATTTTTTTCCTGGTAAAACCATTTTAGTTAAATAGCACAGTAATGGGAAATTTTAAAAGGCTGAATGGGGTGAAGTGATCTTGAGAAAATGTTACTTTTTGGTTTAGTTAAAGAGTCCACGTAAAGTAGAAATAAAGCTGAAGCCAGCCACGCTTATTTGCTTATTGTCTGTGACTACTTTGAGTGGTGAAGGCAGAGTTGAGCAGTTATAACAGAGATCATATGGTTTTCAAAGCAAAAAAAAACTTGACTATTTGGCCAGTTATAGAAAAAGTTTCAGAACCCTGGTTTAAATGATAAAAATATATTTTTTAAAGTATTAGCTTAAGTATACAACTTGTCCCCAGCAATCTTCTTTGAGCAGTTCTTGTCAGGTGTTTTGGACTTTATTTTTGTTATGAAAATTACAAAATGTTTGGTTTTTAGTTTGCAGAAAAAGTTTCAGAACCCTGGTTTAAATGATAAAAATATACTTTTTAAAGTATTAGCTTAAGTATACAACTTGTCCCCAGCAATCTTCTTTGAGAAGTTCTTTTCAGATGTTTTGGACTTCATTTTTGTTATAAAA
>NW_003852411.1:1727785-1730441 GCF_000181295.1 Otolemur garnettii | reverse complement strand
GCATGATCTGAATGTCATGGTTTGCAGTATAGAGAAAGCTAAGTGAAAAAGGCCCTAGGAAAATGCAACACAGTAGAAATCGACGTAGAAAAAATACATTTTGGCTGGTAGCACAGGAATTGAGAGTACAGAAACTTGATGGAAAATGAGGCCAATAAAACGGTCTCAAAGGGATGGTAGAGTGAAACATGTAAGCATCGGAGGCTGTTCCTGGAGGTGAGGGGCGAATGAACGAGAAGGCAGAACTGAGCAAGTTGTATGTAGACTGTTTAAAGAACAGCGGTTATGGTATAACTACTTGGTACTTTGGAAACTAACTTTGCTAGTTTCTAATTAACCACCATGCTAAAGGTATCTGTAACCACAGTATCCATCCAGAATCTAGATTCTCATCAAAATATCCCTAAGCAAAACTGAAAATCCTTCCTCAGCATATGCTAAAGGTGCACCCGCACGAGGGAAGGGAAAAAAAGAGTCCCCCCAAACGACAGTGCTCCACGTGAGAAGGAATCAGTGCAAGAACTCTGCCAGTACGAAAAATCAGATCACACCGACTCTCTAGCAATGAAGCTCAACTAAATTGAAAATACTGAAATGACAGAGGAAGTATTCCAAATATGGATTGTAAGGAAGCTCAATGAGCTCCAAGAGAAAAAAAAGAGACAGAACAAGCTTTCTTGGTGTCTCTTATAAGAGCACTCATCTCATCATGAGGACCCTACCCTCATGACTTCATTCAAACCTATTTACCTTCCAGATCACCAGTCTCCAAAAATCATCACAGTAGAGGTGGATGCTTAAACGTATAAATCTCAGGGGGATGTAAACATCTACTAGGGGTGTCCAATCTTTTGGCTTCTCTGGGCCACATTGGCCAGAAGAAGAGTTGTCTTGGGTCATACATTAAATATGTAAGCACTAATGAAAGCTGATGAGGAAAAAAAATTTCCATACATGATTTTTGGGATATCCCCCACCACAGATAAGCAAAAAGTCCTGACATAATCCACATGTGGCCCATGGGCCATAGGTTGGACACTCCTAATGGTAGCATTCAGTAAGTTTTCTTGATTTCTCCTTTTTAAATTTTTCTTTTTCTTTTAGTTTTCTTGGTTTCAACGTCCTCAGCTGTAAAATGGATATGCCCAATACATACTGGAAGGGCTGTTTTAAAAACTAGAAATGATATATCCATACAGCAGCTATCTGAGTAATTGAAACACAGTAGAAACACAACAAATATCAATTATAATTATTAACTGGTGAGTTTATAGAAGTCTTTTTACAGAAGCTTGAAAATTATGCTTACATTCTAAAGTTCTTTGATTTGATTTGGTTTTGGAAATTACTAAATATTATTTTATTTTACCTACTAAAGAGATTGTTTCTTGGGAGGCCAGAGAATTAGTTATATATTCTAGAGCAGAGGTTGGCACACTTTTTCTTAAAGAGCTAGATAGTATTTTAAGGCTTTAATGGCCTTTCACATCTACTCAACCCTGCCTTGTAGCAGGAGAGCAGTGAGTGATCATACAGGAAGAACATGGCTGTGTTCCAATAAGACATCATTTATAAAAACAGATGATAGGCCGTATTTGGCCAGTGGGTTTATATTTTGTCTACCCCCTGTTCCAGATAATGGCTGTTCCAAACTTTCTCAACACTTTTTTTTTTTTTAACACTTTGCCATTTACTTGCTTCCTAATGACTATCACTAAATGATTTTATTTTATAGATGTAGTTGCTTACATTTTTATGTAGCATTTGAAACATAGGATTTTTATTGTTTTGAAAATGTTTGTCAAAATCTCCTTTACAGATGATTTACTTAAATACCTCAAAGAAATACTGTACAGAAAACATTACTCAGGACATAATACTGAGCAGCCCCTCCTATCCCAACCTAAAATATAGTAATAGTCTGTGAATCTTTCTATAGTAAAAAGGTGTGTATCTGTGTAAAATATTACATGAATTTTAATGTCTATAGTAGGCCTTTAGGATTTTTTCCCTCGGAAACCATTGTAAGGGCAATTGCTTTTTAGTGTCTGCTGGATTTCTAGTTGTATTTGGGTTAATCTGAGTCCTATGAATGGAAGTAGATTGGGCCAGGCTAGGTGTGGAGGGATGATGCTTAGAGCCCCCAGATCAGCCTGGTCTGGCTTCTCTGACTACTTGAACTTGAGAAATCCCCACAGGCATGCTCAACACATTGTGTGGTACGATAGGCCGCCACCAAGAGACATTTGCATTAAAGAGATGAGAGGGATGGGTGGCATGGATAAAAACAAATGTCTCTCTTAGGCCAGTGCTATGTCATTCCTGACTGTGATTCTACTATCAGTTAATCCCTCAGTCTGTAATAATTATAACATGGTTTATGAAGAAATGGCCTTGTATGTTTTCCTTTTCTTATAGGATAATGAGACTAAAATGAGGAGATCTGTGTTTGGGGTTGAATTGTGTAGATTTTCCCTGATAGTTTTTTACATTCTTAGGTACAAATCCTGCCATTTGTTACTCTCTTTTTCTTTGTACACATTGCCCGAGATTGTGGTATCAGACTAGACTTCAACGGCAGAAGATGCCACTGGTCTCTCAGGTTTATTTAGCTGAAATGTCATTTGTATCCTCTAATGTACATTTTGCTCTTTGA
>NW_003852411.1:1719211-1727036 GCF_000181295.1 Otolemur garnettii | reverse complement strand
AAAAAAAAAAAGGAAAAAGAAAAACAAAAATAGATATTCCAGCTTAATGAAAAGTACAATTCAGTAATGTGGGCTGGAGGTGGGATACCCACCAGGCGGCACGCCCACCCTAATGTGCCATCCGTGGGCCTGGAGACAGGATGGGAGGAGACAGCAGGTCAGCCCAGAGGTCCCCCTGTCCTCCTCCTCAGGGGATCAGTGTAATTTGATCCCGACATTCATTCAACCCTTCATGTCCTTTTTCCTGGTGAGGAAGGTGGTTGGGTCAGGGGGTGAGGAGCAGAGGGAAGTACAGGGTGGCAAAAGTGGGAGAGGGACCTGAAGAAGGACAAATTAGGGTGGGTAATTAGGGAGTTAAACAGGAGCAGAAGCTTCCGTTTGTAATCCCAGAATCTGGCACGGGTAAGGAAGGAGAGGAAATGGAGAAGGGGGGCAATGTGTTTCTCTCTCTCTGTCTCTTCTGGATAATTTTACTACTTTATGTTAATCCCAGTCTGAGACAGGCCCAGAGGGTTCCAGTGACAAACTAGTGGTTTGTGTCCCAGTGGGACAAATGACTTAGGAAGTAGTCAGTGCCCAGTCTGCCACTTTGTATGATTTCATATGCCCTTTGTTTAGCCTCCACTTGTGAGAACTTGGGGTATTTGTTTCTGTTCCTGAGATACTTCAGTTGGGAGAATAATCTCTAGTTTTATCCAAGTTGCTGCAAAAGACATTTCAACTCTCCTTTTTGTGGCTGAATAATATTCCATGGTTGTGTGTGTATACATAAGGTCTGACAATTAAGTTTGCAAACTCATCCTAGAAAAGGTGCCCCCTACCTCATTGCTGAATAGCACTATGGTCGCCTTTGAAGTATTCTCCTTGGGAAGCTATGAATGGATGCCAGGGCCTAGTTCTCCCTTCAAAGCAATTTTGGAATTCTTTTTCTGAAACATTTAGTTCTTTGAGTAATCTCTATACTGTTTTTCTTTAAGGTTGTACTAATGCTTGTCATTCTCAGGTTAATATTAATGGAAGAGGGAGGGTGGAGATGGGAGCACTTATTTCCTAAATTGAGTCAGTTCTTTCCACAGGTATTTACATACTTTTTATGTTCCGTGCATGGCATTGGTTGTTGGAGATTCAGTTATGCACAAGACAGAAAACCAAGCTCCTGGTCTTCATGGAGCCCCGAGTCTTACAGGTGAGATAGTAGATACCTGGCTACTGGCCTCATAGGATGTTAAGGAACAAAGATGGCATCCTGGAGAAAGTGACATTTAAACCAGAACACAGATTTACAAATTCAAAAAGAAAATCCAATGATATTGTCAGAAGCTCACAGTGGAAGCATACATTAAGAGGATTAGACCTTATGTCAATAAATGCTGTGGTTTTCCTTTGTGCTAGGCACTCTGTTAGGTGTTTTCTACCAATTAGTTCACTTACTCTTCACAACAATGCTCTGCAGTACGTCTGATTATTCATATTTTATAGATGAGAAAACAGGCTGTGAGAGGTAAAGTAATTTGCTCAAGTAACAGCCAGTAAGAGGAAAATCCGGGACTGGAGGCAAATCTGTCTGTCTCCAGCTGTGGACGTGAGCAGTGTGCAGTCAGGGCAGAGGCATCTGAAGAAATACAGGCTTTGTCTCAGAACCAGTCTGCTGAGTTTGGAATTTTGAAAGGGCACATACAAAGCTAAAAGGACAAATACAAAGAAGCAGCATAAAGTTATTTCTTTTAAAACACCAGAGATAGATACCAAAAATATAAACCTTTAAGGGTATCCTAACCTGAAAATCCTTGAAGAATGATCTGAAATTGATAGAGAGGGCCAGAACTCAGGTGTCACTAGAATCATATTCCTTTTGATTGTAGGCTCCATGAAGGTGGGATCTGTATCACTTTTAATCAGTGTGGTATTTACCTACAGTGGTGCCTGGCATGCAGACAGTGGGCCTTATAATCCTATAATCTTTTTTTTCTCTTTCTTTTCCATGCCTCTTGTCTGCTAAAAGCACAATAATCTGAGTGTTAACATAGCCACCCATTTCAAAGAGGTGTCCCATGATAACCTTATGGACAGGATGGAGAAATGATATTTGATAACTAAAACCATAGAGATTTGATTAATCTGTTGATATTAAAATGGATGGAGTTCTCTAGGTTTGTAGGACAGTGACCTCTTGGATGGTACTGGGTCACTTTTTAATAAAACATTTTCATAAAGAAATATAGACATTCCTGGATAGCCTCTTCCTTGTACTGGAATTTAGTATGTAGAAGACAACTTGAAATGAGACATGAAAGATATTTCTTATGTTCAGAAAGTTCTGATGATCTCCACTTGCTTGTAAAGAATAATTTGCTGCATTGCGTTAAAATATACAAGACATGAAGCTGGGTGTTGTGCCTCACGTCTGTCATCCTAACACTCTGGGAGGCTGTGGCAAGTGAATTGTATGAGGTCAGGAATTTGAGACCAGCCTGAGCAAGAGCGAGACCCCATCTCTACTAAAAATAGAAAAACTAGACAGCATGGTGGTGAATGCCTGTAGTCCCAGCTACTTAGGAGGCTGAGGCTACTTGGGTTGCTTCAGGCCAAGAATTTGAGGTTGCTGTGAGCTGTGATCATGTCTTGGCACCTTACCCAGGATGACAGAGTAACATGCTTTTGAAATATAGTAGCTTGGTACTCAAGGGACTGTAACAGACTGGTCAAAATATGTAGGTGGTCAACATAAGGAACTAGGTCTACTGTATTGATACCTACATGTGGTGCATGTCTAGTCTATGAAAATTAGGTCAAGTTAAGGAGGTGGCCAATGGGGTCAACTGTGGAGGTTCTACTGTCTGTAGATGACACATATCTTGGAGGCATGGATCAGCCAGTTATTATATTGGATGAATGAGGAATCAAGAAGATCACAATAGCCTAGCAGGTTGGTCTGAAACCAATGAAGATTTTTAAAAAATATAAGATGGAGAAAATCTATTTTGACAGTATGTTATGTGGCATATGTTCGTGATTTAATTGACTGGAAATTCATTAAGAGCCTTTTTTAATAGGAACTGACTGCTCAAATTAACACATTTTTTTTTTAAGTAATAAAAAGTAAAATGGGTAGATCAGTGTAGGTAAGAGACCCGCTGTATTACTTGCCAGGGGACCACACCATGGTTGTGTTTGTGTCAAGCATTCTGTTTTACAAGGGCCATTTTCACAGCCTAGAATGTAAAGCTAGTCTCTAAGGGAGTCTTCTTAACTAGGTCTTAGATCTCTAGGATACCTGTCTGCTTATGCAGAACCGTTTTGTTCTCATTTCTTTGTCTAGACATTTGCCTTCTCCAAGAGAAGTTCTATTTTTCTTTTTTTAAAAAAATAGACCGTACCTTTTAGAGAGTTTTAGGTTTACAGCAAAATCGAGCAGAAACTCTCCTGGGTTCCTAGGTACCCTTGACCCCACCATACACAGCCTTCCCCAGTATTAGCTTCCCCCCTCACAGTGGCGCATTTGTTACAACGGATGAACGTACATGGCCACGTCTTTGTCAATCAAAGTCCATAGTTTACGTTAGGGTTTGCTGTTGTATTATACACCCTATGGGTTTTGAGAAATGTATAGCGACATCTATCTGCTATCCATTATGGTATTATACGAAGTATTTTCACTGTCCTAAAAACCCTCCGTGCTCTTCCTGTTGATCCCTCTTTCCCTCCATCTCTTAGAAACCACTTATCTTTTCACTGTCTACATAGTTTTCCCTTTCCCCAAACCAGTCCATTTTTCACACTGTGGCCAGAGTGCCCTTTCTGCGATGATAACCTTCTCATTCACTCTCCATTGTTTGGGGTTGGGTATGAACACTGTGCTGATCGGCAGTGAGTGAGGCCTTCAAGTTCTTGTGTTTCATGCTATGGAGATGTGTGTGTGTGTGGTATGCATGTAGAGAGACCAGTCAATGAACAATAAAACTAACACATAATAAGATGAGCTCATGTGGCGGAAAGGACTACACAAATGGTCAGACAGTGATAGGACAGGGAGTGATTGGAGCCTGGACACTTTCTCTTCCAAAGGAGCAAGATTTGAGTGGAGAGGTGATTCATGAGGAGTTAGCCCTGAGAAGATCTTGGTGATGAGCCTTGCGGGCACAGGAGAGCCAGTGCACAGTTCCTGAGGAGACATTGTGTATAGGTTAAAGAACAGAAAGAGCCTGGAATTCTGGAGAGTGGGTCAGTAGGGGCCCTGGTAAGGTGAATGTTCTGAGTAGCGGCTCTGGAAGACAGAAACAAAACTAGCATTTATTAAACTTGTTTATTTAGGTTACTGCTTTTAATTTTGAACATACTGTTGGTCATCCATATCCATGGGTTCGGCATCTGTACTTTCAACCAACCACAAATTGAAAATATTAAAAAAAAAAAAAGAAAGACAAAGATGGTTGTGTCAGTGGACTGAACATGCCTTGACTTTTCTCTTGTCATGATTTCCTAAACAATATGGTGTAAAAACTGCTCACCTGACAATCTCATTGTGTTAGGTATAAGTAATACGGGATGATTTAAAGTATATGGGCAGATGTGTGTAGATTGTATGCTAATACAAAGTCACTTTCTGTAAGAGACTTGAACATTCACAGATTTTGGTGTCCTGGGGGTTCCTGGAACCAATCTGCCTTGGATACTAAGGAATGACTGTATTTGGAATTATCCCTTTTTACCAAATGAAAACAAAAAAGGAATAGAGAAGTTCAATAACTTGTTCAGGTTCTCACAGTAAGTAGCAAGAGAATTGGACTCTGAACTCAGCTGTTTGATTTCAGACACACCTTTCACCTTTACGTAATTTCCTTGGTTAAAGTATTCAAGATGTTTATCTCTGCTGCAGAGCTTACCTTGAGTGCCTTTTATTCATTTTTATTTGCATAGCAATTATCTCTTTTTATATTTGGGATATCATCCTGCTTTAGAAAATAAACTAGCAGGAGTCATGAACGATGTCACTTGTGCTTAGCCATGTTTAAATATAAAGTCATCAAGACTGCATTTCAGTGATACATAAAGGAGTCAATATGCCTCTTAGCAAAACCTCCCTCGGGGTAAGGGAGCAATTTAGGGCTTGTGAGATAGTTGCTTATCATACGTAATCCTAGAGTTTATATTTGTAGTTTTCCTTCTTGGTGATATCAAAGAGTTTAGCAGCATCTGTCAGACAGAGCAGCAGCCTTAAACAATTTAAAGACATTTCTGTGTTCTTTAGGTAAAATGACTGCTTTCAGTTTTTTAAATAAAACAACAAAGCTTAGGATCTACTGAGATATGGTGGCTCAACTGTTAAATATACAGATAGGGTGGTCTGTTAAATTATCCTAACCTCAAAGCACAAAAAGAGAATTGTGATGAAGACTTTCCCGCCTCATAACCTGCTAGGACTGCGATTGCACCTTGGCTGGAGAAGAACTAAAAAGCAATATGGAACCTTTCAGTTGGAGTCTCCCAGGTTTCCTTTTCCTAAGAAAATCCTCTATTTTGCTTTCTCATTTGATTTTGTGACCGTTCAGTGACGTTTTGAAGATAACTCTAATTTATAGACTGGATCAGATCTAGTCGCTGGACCATGCACTTTGCTTTTGTGTGAGAGCTACTATGTTTCTGTTTCCTTAAATAAAGAATACAGTATTTCTGTGTCAGAGGCTGAAATACTTTAGAGTTGTACTGTACTATGTTTAATTATGTATGATCACTTTCTGCTTGAGCTGAAGTAGCCTGGCTTTGTGCAGAAGTGTCAAGGTAGAAGGGGTGAGCAGGAGTTTTGGCTGGGCAATTTAGCTGTGCAGCAATGAAACTGAACTGGTATGCTGACCCTTTGGTGGCCAGCTTGTGGGCATTGTTATAGGAACTTATAATTAAAGGTACCGCAATAAAGGTACTGTAGAAAAAAATGACAGTAATGATTAAAAAAAAAAAAAGGTAGTAAAGATAATACAAGGACCACAGATGTAAGGGCAGAGTAGAAAATAGCCCAGGCAGCTTGGAGGTGTGAGAAGGACAGAAAGGATAAAATATGTAAGCCAAGTGCAAGAAGCCAAACTAGAGGGTAAAACAGCCATGGAAACAGGTTAGAATTGACACAGGAAGACTGAGAACAAAGCTGTGAGCAGGGGAGAGGGAAAAGCAGAGAGAGAGATTGAAGTCGTGTCAACAGACAGGAAGCAACAGAAGTGCAAGATCAAAGCGGCCTCCATGATGCCATAGCAGAGCGGGGAATGAAAAATAAAAGAGAAGCTAGGTGTGGGACCAATTTCTGATTTCTTGTCTCTGTGCTTGTTTTGTTCTTGGTAACAAATCTAGCAATAAACCGAAACATTTCAGTGCTTCCATTTGAAAATGTGATTCCAAAGGACAAAACTCAAAAAAAAAAAAAACAAAAAAAAAACAAATGGAAGATTGGCTGTTTTAAAATAGATCACCCTGTCACAGTGGCTTCCAGCTTGAGTTTTCTGTCCCCTCCCCCCTTTGCCTTTCATATAAGTTCTTTTGCGTTTTGTCAGATAGCGTACTATCAGGCTGCAAAGTGCAGCAGGGAGCAGGTGGGCTTTTCATTTGAGTGCTATCGCTTTTGTTACTTAAAGTACCAAAGCATTATTAGTCAGTCAGATTGATCGATTGACTGAATGTGCTCAGAGTCGGACCAGGGGTGAGGCGGGAAGTCCTTCTGGTTCATGCTTTGGAGCTGATTGCTCTCACAGTTATGTCTTTTCTCAAGGGTTGTTGTTTTGTTTTTTGTTTTTTTTTTCCTCTGTGGTAATAACCACAAAACATGCAATCTGTTGGTGTATCTCACTTTATTGCATTGCAGATTTTAAGTGCTTTTATAGTCTCTCTTGTATATAAATCACTTATATTTTGTATGACATTTATTGTTTCCAAATTCAACATAAGTTGCTGCCTGACAAGATAATTGACAAGCCTACATTAAGCTGGCAAATGACTGCAATAGACACCGGCGTGCTCCGCTCCGCCTTTCTCCCGCCTGCCTGTTGCCAATCACTCACTCAGCTGCTTTGACGGAGAAGTTCCACAAACAACAGTAATCACCACGCTTCCTATCCAGAAACAAACTCAGGGAGATTCTGATGCTTGTTCTCCAATAGGCCAAATGCCAGTGTGATGAAAGTAACTTGGCATCTTATTTAATAAGGGAGAAATGATTGCATGGGACAGATGGGGTTTTATTTCCGCGAGAATGGGTTTCATGCTGTTTTGTGTGGCTTGGATTCATGTGTTTTGTTGTGTCCAGGTGTGCATTCCCACTTGTAGCCGCACATCTCCTTACACACGGAACTGTTCACGGAAGTGTGCCTCACTCTGGATTTGGGTTCTCCATCGCCAGGAGTCATGGTTTAAGGTTGTCATCAGGTGCCATGGTGGCACTAAAGGGATTTTATTTTTCCTCCAAAGAATTATAACTTTAGTTTATAGACTTTTCCAATATACTCTTATTTTCCAGCTATAGCAGGATAGAAAAATATTTTTTTGATAACAAACTGTGTAGAGTTCCTTGTAAGGAGAGACCTTTTTTTTTTTCTCCTGATTCTGAGGGGTTATGATCTGGGAAATGTGTAACAGTGAGACAGACGGTGAACTCCTCTGCTGGAAGAGTTACGGGGGGTTTAAGGGAGGAGTGAACAGTCTGGGAGGGGAGCAGGAGGAGGATCCCAATGTGATGGGCTGCAGGAAGGAGGGCCCTGGGTGGAAAGATGGTCAAACTATTTTAGTAATCAGAGCTAATATTTGCTTTTTAATTATTGGCTGTGATGTGGTATAAACTCTTTCC
>NW_003852411.1:1718353-1719031 GCF_000181295.1 Otolemur garnettii | reverse complement strand
GCTGTCTGGAGAGACTGCAGGGCCACTCGCTTTCCTGCAGGAGGAGAAATGGGTATTCTGGCTTATTCATCTGAACTTGAAGGGCAAGGTGACCTCAGAAAATTTTTTGCTTTCAGTTCCTCCTCTTTGCCTCTTTCTGCATATTGTAGTTCAGTTCATGTGATTCTCCAAGAGCTATATACTCATTGTTATGGTTCCAAGGCATATGGGGATGCAGAATGCATGAGCCCTGGGCCGGGGGTGTGGGGATCTGGTGGAGTCTAAACTTGGGATTCAGACATGTGTGGATGTGCTTTGTTGACTGGGGTCATCAGCAAAGTCTATTTCTATGAAGAACTGAGAAGCCTGGTGGGTGAGGCGTCCTCTCCACAGCAGCGTCAGGCAGAGCTGGCCCGGGAATGCATCCTCTGAGGTGAGGTGAAAGGGGCACATGGTCCTTGCCCTGGTTGCCCATGAATTCCCTGGTGTCTCAGGGAAGAAGGGGAAATAAACAAGACATAATACCTTTTTAAGGTATAAGGAAATAATGACGTCTGTTGCTTGAGTAACTCAGATAAAGAATGCAGCATTCAAGGTCAGAGAAAGATAGTCTTATCATCTTCAGTTGGGAACAATGTGGGGACTTCCAGGCATCAGGTAGCCTCAAGGTGGTGGCACTGACTGAAAAAGGAAACCGTC
>NW_003852411.1:1713966-1717854 GCF_000181295.1 Otolemur garnettii | reverse complement strand
CTCAGGGTGAAGATAAAGGGATAGGACATGTTCAAAGATGATTGTGTCCAACCCGGATATCGGACTCCTGAGAGTTTCACATAAAGGCTGTGGGCCTCAGGGTTGACCGAGATTGTCTCTGGCAGGAGGCGACGGAGCAGCTGGTGGGGATAGGCAGAGAAAGGGTCAGAAAAGTGCACCTCACCTGGGCACTGAAGGACTAGTCCCGTGCAGTTTGCTGGCACATATGTGAAGATGGAGACATTTCTGCTACCTGTCCGTAACTCACAGACTTATTCTTTTGCAACTCCTTTGTGACCAAGAGTTGCAAACCCCAAGTCGAAAGCCCCAAATTTTCTTCCTAAACATCTTCCAAACTTGCTTAAACTGTCCTTTTTTTTTTCCTTGCCTTGAAATTCAAACTGCAGCCTAGCTTATCCGCAGGCTCTCTCCTGAGAGCAGAAGAGGGAATATTTGCCTTTGCACATTCTTGGGTCCTTTTTCCTTCCCCATTTTCTTCCCCAACCAACCTGAGCACCTCCAAGAACTAGTTTTATAGCTTACCTAAAGCTCTGCTAAATGCCAGACGGGAAGGCAATCTCCTCTTTAGGCTGATCCTCTCTGCTTAAAGCCAGTGATGACGTTTCCGCTCTTCTCATTAATCTCTTGGTGATTTCACTGAAGGAACTTGGCAGGTGGCTCAAGATTTTAACACTTCCTTTGGAGCCTTTGCCAGTCTCTACCTGTTGCAGTCTGTAGGTCCCTCTCTTTTTCAAGCCCCACGCATTGTTATTTTCCTTTACTAGCTGTGTTTCGCCCCTGGTCTAGGCTGAACTCTCTTACAGGTCTGGTTGGTCCTGGCTCTGGACAAGTGACTCTGTTTTCCCGAGTCAAGAACACTCCTTGGGTGTCTCCTGCTCTCCTCGCCTGCCCTCCTCCTTTCTCTCTTTAATGTCCTTTTTTATCTTCCTTTCAATCTTAAAGATGATTCGATTCTATTTTAATCAGTAAGCATTTTGATCCTAGGCTCCTATTCTGGGCTGACTCATCCTGTGTTCTGTCAAGCCTCATCTTCAAACTCTTAATTTAACTAAAAATAATTTTTAGCTCTCCAACATTGTGGTCTTCTCCTTTTGCACTCCAAAACAATTGACCCAGAGTTTCTATTTCTCCCTGAGAGGGCTGCAGTAAAAGTATTTGACCCCAGGGACCCTCACCTACTTTCTTCAAAAATAATAATTCATGAAAGCTCAGTAGATATTTATTGAATAAAATGATTAAAATCAAGCTGTGGATGGATAGTTAGTGATATTGAATACTCACTATATTTTAAAGCAGCACACAAGGATGGATGCATAGCAAGACCTAAATATATTTTTAAAAGTTTACATGTGCACAAATAGAAAACAAAGGTATTAATATACAATGCCAAAATATTAACAGTGGGTTTCTGCTTGAAGGAATCATGGTTAATTTTAATTTTCTTCTTTTGTCTATTATATTGTCCAGATTTTCTATATGGAAGTATTATTTTTGAAAAAAGAAGGAAAGCTTTTATAATAAGTAGTAACATTCAAACCTGCCTAAAACCCTACATTTATATTTTACCATGTCTTTCTTTGTCTTTTCCTATTTAATTCACAATTACTTTTTGGAGAAGGGTGTTCTTATGATGTCAGAATTCAAATATACCACAGTAAAGGAGGCTTGACTGTTTCCCACAGGACTTGTGGGGTCACCTACCCCAGTGGAGGTGGGGAAAGAGAGGCGTTGATGTGATCTTCGAGGGTTAGAAACTAATTTGGGAACTAGGGAACTGACCTATAAAGCATATATCTTTGCAGAAGCTACTAGTCTTGTCTTTTCTTTTTTTCCTATTGAAATGGCACTTACTTTAAGTACATAACACACATTTATTGAGAATTCACTTGAGTACCAGGAGGTGTTCTGGTGTCTGCTTCCTCCTTACCCCCCTAAAGTATATTTCAGCAGAACAGAAGGAATAAGCACGTGTGCTGTAATCTCAGTTAAAGTTAGAAGGACGATAGGGAGGGATGTCTTAGCTAGGCCCGTCAGGAAGAGCCGCTGTTAGTGATGTTTGACTGGAGACCCAAATGATACACATCATGTAAGGATCTCAGGGATGGAATAAGGAATGTTGCAAATGCAAAGGCCCTGAGGTGTGAGTGACCTTGGCCTATTTAAGGGACAGCAGAAAGGCTGGTGTGAGAAGGATCAGTGATAGGTGATCGCTGTGCTCTGCACGTTTGTCACCTCCAAATCTCAGGGTGAAATTTGATCCCTAGTATTGGAGGTGGGGCCTAGTGGGAGTTGTTTGGGTCAGGGTGGTGGAGTTTAATGTCCTCTGGGAGGGCTGGAGTGAGTGTTTCTGGTAGTTCAGCTGGTAGTTCTGGTAAGAGGTGGTTGTTAGGGGGTGTCTGGCACCTCCCTCCTCTCTGTCTCTTGCTTCCCCTTTCACCAAGTGATCTCTGCACACACCAGCTCTCTTTCTGCTTCTGTGAGTGGGAGCAGCCTAGGTTCTCACTAGAGCAGATGCTGGTACCATATTTTTTTGTAGAGCCTGTGGAACTGTAAGCCAGATAAGCCTCTTTTCTTTATAATTTACCCAGTCACACGTGCTGCTTTCTAGCAACACTACACTGACTAAGACAGTGGTAGATGGCAGGAGGTTAGAGAGAGGAGCAGGACGGAGCCGGCTCAGGCAGGGCCTGATAGTCATGCTATGGAGTCTGATTTTTTTTTCTCTAAATGTGATGGCTAGCAGCAGAATGGCTTCATGAAAAGGAGTGACAAAGTTACATATCTGAAAAAAGGGTTAGTCTGACCACCATGATTATATCTCATTTTCCCCCAACCTTAAAAATTGCCAAAGGAACTCTCTACCATTGTTTAAAAATTCTACCTACTAAACTCGGCTATAGGAAATTAAAAATTTTATCAGCCCTATTTAGAGACTTTCTTACACTGAGCTAAGGTGATTTGTTGAAAGCTAGCCTCTGCCTGAGTAATTTCAGAAATGGAATCTTTTTCTTCTCCTGAGTGGTGTGTCATGTTCTGCATGTATCAAAGTGCCTCAGAGGACCCTCTGTGGGGTTTCCCCCCTGGAGAGAACAGTATTAACACTCAGTAAATAACAATTTCATCTTAAAGTAGAAGAGTAGGTATTTTGGGGGACAGTTACCATTTAAAAACCTTACCACAAATTTGGATAATGAAGTAATTCCTATTATCATAAATCCACATGGTAGGATTCAGTGCCTCAGAAAGGAATTATACAGATAAAAGGGAAATGGGCTTCTAGGAATTATACTTTTATTATTTCTACTTTGGATACTTTCCAATGGCTTAGAAAGGTTTAGATGATTTATAAATTAGAAACATTTAGTTTTTCTAATCTGATTCAACAGTTGTTTTGAGAAATAATTTATATTTGCCTGAACTTTTCAATCTGTTTGTGAATGAAAAGTATTTGTGTTGTTGGCACCTTATGCTAGTTGGTTACCTTAATAAACTATTCTTGCAGTACTTTACCTGGTGTCTAATCCTGAGGCACTAAGAAAAAGATGCTGGTTTAAGCAGACTGTGCTGCTAATTACGGGCTGCTCTTTTTGTATCAAGAATAAAATGAATCTAGGGAAAATTGTTCCACTGCCCTTAGAGGTTTATTAAATACTAATGTAAAGGTCTGTGGCATCTTTAGGAAATTAAATCTTCTGGTTGTAAAACTTCCCACTTCCACTTTGTTATGTGTGGTTTAGAACAAAAGGAGCTGACTGTTCTCATCTTTTTATATATCAGGTTTTAATTGTCTAGATCAGGATTGGCAAATAGAGTTTGTTTCATGTGCCAACTGTTATCCACCAGTTGTGGTTGCTGCAAATTATATAT
>NW_003852411.1:1680913-1704060 GCF_000181295.1 Otolemur garnettii | reverse complement strand
GGCTCGCCTCAGGAAGGTTGAAGTGCACTCTTCAATCTTCTCTCTTGTCTCTGCTCCAAACCATCAGCTACTTTGCTAAGGTTCTGTCCTTTCAGCCTCCTTCTGGACGGGAGCTTCTGTAAAAAGCTGGCTGCAGTTCGCCATCTTGGCTCCGCCCCTGCAAATTATATATTGAGGAAGATTCTGCGTTTTCGTTCCTGTGGAAGAGAGTGTAGTGCTGTATGAACAATACCCACCACGGGTCCACGAGTCAGGCACAAGGCCTGGGGCCATGCATTTGCTAACCTTATTTAGCTCTTTCTGAAGATGTGTGTTTGCAGGTTTGTGTGTAACCTCAGAGCAGATTGTCTTTAATAAGGCCATTGCTTGCATTTTAGAAACTAGTAATGGCAAGGTGGTGTAGTACAAGGAACAGTGTATTGATAATTAAAAACTTGTATTCTAGCATTGAACAGAAGCATTGGCTGTTGGCATTCTTGTTCTTATTTCAAAACAAAAGCTTCTGAAACAGGCTGTTGTCTTTTTTCTGTGTTGTGATAGGCAGAATAATGCCCAACCCCACCAACGTGTCCATATCCTAATCACTGGAGCCTGTGGATGTGATAAGTTGCATATCAAGGGGAATTAAGGTTGCTAATCAGGTGACCTTAGGATGGGGAGATCAAGCTGGATGATCTGTAGAGGCTTTATGTGATTACAGGGGTCCTTATAAGTGGAAGATGGAGGCAGGAGAGGGAAAACAAGAGTGAAGGCAGCATGGGAAAGATTCAACCTCTTTTGCTGGCTTTGAAGGATGATGGAAGAAATGGGCCTTGAGTAAGGAACGTGGTGGCCTCTAGAATCTGGAAAAGACAAGAGACAGATTCTCTTCTAGAGCATCTAGAACAGTGCTTCTCAACCTTCCTAATGCCACGAGCCTTTAATACAGTTCCTGTAGGTCACGACCCACAGGTTGGGAATTGCTGATCAGTCCTGCTGACCTCTTTTCTCTTTTTTTTTTGGAGACAGAGTCTTACTAATTCACCCTCAGTAGAGTGCTGTAGTGTCACAGCTCACAGCAACCTCAGACTCTTGGGCTTAAGTGATTCTCTTGCCTCAGCCTCCCAAGTAGCTGGGACTATAGGTGCCCACCACAGCAACCTCTGGCTACCTGCTGACCTCTTGATTCTAGCCCAGTGAGACCTGTATTAGAATTCCAACCACAAGGGCGGCACCTGTGGCTCAGTGAGTAGGGTGCTGGCCCCATATACTGAGGGTGGCGGGTTCAAACCTGGCCCTGACCAAACTACAACAACAACAACAACGACAAAATAGCTGGGCGTTGTGGTGGGCACCTATAGTCCCAGCTACTTGGGAGGCTGAGGCAAGAGAATTGCCTGAGCCCAGAAGTTGTAGGTTGCTGTGAGCTGTGACGGCACAGTATTCTACCAAGGGCAATAAAGTGAGACTCTGTCTCTAAAAAAGAATTCCAACCACAAGATAATACATCTTTGCTATTTCATGCTACTAGATTTGTGCTAATTTGTTATAACAGCAAAAGGAAACTGATAAAGGTACTCTTTTACAGAATAAGGAAGTTACTTTCCAGTCTTAGTTTATTAATTAAAAAAATGGCTTGATACTGACTTTTATCAAATATTATTTTTTCTCTGACTATGTGGTATCTGTAATTTTTTAATGTGAATGGCATATCCTGGTACTATCAGCTAGGCCTTGGTGTTAGTGTAAACCAGTTGGGTATTTGTAGCTGGACCTTGGTGTTCTGGTCATAAAACATCAAAATTATACAGGTCCAAAAACTGCTATAGCTACATCCTAAATATTTTGGTATGTTTTTATTTTTATTCATCTCAGAGTATTTTCTTTCTTTCTTTCTTTTTTTTTTTTTTTTTGAGACAGAGCCTCAAGCTGTCCCCCTGGGTAGAGTGCTATGACATCACAGCTCACAGCAACCTCCAACTCCTGGGCTCAAGCAAGTCTCCTGCCTTAGCCTCCCAAGTAGCTGGGACCACAGGTGCCCGCCACAACACCTGGCTATTTTTTGTTTGTAGCCGTCATTGTTGTTTGGTGGGCCCGGGCTGGATTCGAACCCACCACCTTAGGTGTATGTGGCTGGTGCCTTAGCCACTTGAGCCACAGGCACTGAGCCATTCATCTCAGAGTATTTTCTAACTTCTCCTGTGATTTCTTCTTTGACTTATTTTATTTTAAAAGAAGTGTGTTGTTTAATTACTGCATAATTGTGAATTTTCTAAAGGTCCTTCTCTTACAAATTTCTTAATTTTCCTCATTACAGTCCTAATGTATATTTTGTATGATTTTGCTTCCTATATATTTATTGAGACTTGTTTTATTGCCAAGCATACGGTCGTATTTTGTAGAACGTTCTGTGTGCACTTCAGAAGAATATGCCTTCCGCTGTTTGGGGATGCCTGTTGGTTTAGAGTGTTTGTAGATCTTGCTGATTTGTAAGGTTGTTCACATCTATTTCCTTGTTGATCTTCTGCCTAGTTGTGTGTAGTCTTTTATAAATATTTATGAAATATTTTTCATAAATATTTTGTGGTTTACTAAATTTGGTTTAGAATTCTGATTTTTGGTCTAAACTTATGGGGTCCTATAGGTTTAAGTTGGGAATTATAGATGTTATTTTCCAGGAGAGAAATTACTGATTTACTCATGCTAGCAGCCAAGTGATGCCACTGACCTGGCACTGTTTCATTCTCTTGCTCAGTATGGAAGTCTTATACTAATGTTACTGATGACCCAAGATTCAATTTTTCTTTTTCATTTTTAATGTTATAGTGGTTCTTTTATTGCTGAATAGTAAATGATCAGAAACTTAATAGCTTAAAGAAAGACAAATCTAATTTTTTTTATTTCTTATAGCATAACTGTGTACATTAATGCAATCATGGGGTACAGTGTGCTGTTTTCATATACGTTTTGAAATACTCTCATCAAACTGGTTAACACAACCTTCATGTCATTTTCTTAGTTATTGAGTTAAAACATTCATACTCTGCTTTTAGAAAGATTCACTTGTACCCTTGTAAGATAAACCATAGAGGTGACACCAATCACTGTCCCTCCCCCCATCCCCCTCGCCTCCCCTCTCTCACCCCCTTCCCATATTCTAAGGCTATAATTAGGTTATGACATTCCTATAAAAGCTATGAATTAGTTTCAAAGTATAGCTGTGTACATTGGATACTTTTTCTTCCATTCTTGAGATACTTTGCTAAGAAGAACATTTTCTAATTCCATCCATATAAACATGAAGGAGGTAAATTCTCCATCTTTCTTTAGGGCTACATAGGACAAATCTAATTTTTACATTTACAGTGTGTTCAGGAGTCTGGACATAGTTTAGCTAAGTCCTCTGCTTAGGTTCTCACAAAGCTGCACTCAAGATGTCACTTGTATAGCACTCGCATATGCACGCTTGACTAGGGAAGAATCTACTTCCAACATCTTTTAAGCTATTAGCAGAATTTACTCCCTTGCAGCTGTACATTGGAGGGTCCTTCTTCCTGCTGGCTATTGACTAGAGGCCACACTCAGGTTCTGTCCTCATTCCCCTGCCAGATGTTCCTTTCCATAAGCAGTTTATAATATGACTATTTGCTTCCTTAAAGTCATAAGAAAAATATGTTTCCGTAATCTACAGAGAAAAAGTCATATGTAATAAAACATAATTACCTGTATGATTATGTTTATAACCTCACTTTATGATGGGAGTGACTTGCCATCACCTTTGCCAAATCGTGTAATCTAACCAATTAAGTGACATCCTCCATCTGTAGTTAGAAGGAAGTCACAGGTTCCATTTGTATTCCGGGAGAAGATTGATAAAAGAAATTGACTCCCTGGGGTCACCTTAAAGTGTGTCCACCACAAGTAGTCAATATAAATCAGAGGAAACTATCAGATTAATTATTCCCCTTTCCTAAGGATCTGTCCTGAAACAAAGATAGCTGTTGTATCCAAAGAAGTCACTTAACATTGATGGCATTGGTTAAGAGGCTGTGGCCAGGTCAGTAGAGCATATTCTTGTTTTTAAACTTTCTTTCTCAGTCTCCCATCTTCTTCTTACTTGTTACATCCTTTTCTGAGATTGTATCTTTTGACCACATTAAAACTTTGTAAAAATGAAAAAAAAAGACAGACTCAGGGCAATTTTCTGGTTCTGGAATGTCACGAATGCCGGAGAGTTTCTACGACAGCATTCAAGGAGATACTCATCTCCTATAGCTGTGTGGCTGGTGTTGCCAATAATCAACTTTATTTATTTTTCAAATTTATTTGACATACAAAACTATATGTATCTATCATATACAACATCATGTTTTTGAAGTACAGTCATGTGCCACATACTTATGTTTCAGTCAAGAAAGGACCACACATACGATGGTGGGGAGACCACAATACAATGGTCTCATCAGATTAAAATGGAGCTGAAAAGTTCCTGTTCCTAGTGATGATTACAGCCATCATAATGTTGTAGCACAATACACTACCTTTTCTATGTTTAGTTATACAAATATATTTTTGTTTTAAATATATTTGCCTAGTGTATTCAGTATAGGAATATGCTGTATAGGGTCATAGCCCATGTGCAGTAGGTTATACCATATAACCCAGGTATGTAGGCTACGCCATCTGGGTCTGTGTAATAACACTGTGTGATGTTCACTCAGTGATGAAATCACCTGACATTGCTTTTATCAGTATGTATTCTCATTGTTAAATGAGCAGGACTATTACAGACATTGTGGGATGGTTAAATCTAGCTAATTAACAAAACACTTAATGTCTACTCTCTTGCTAGTTTTTCAAGAATGTACTATATTGTTATTAACTATAGTTGCCACACTGTATTTTTATTTATTTTTTTATTGGGGATTCATTGAGGGTACAAAGAACCAGGCTACATCGATTGCATTTGTTAGGTGAAGGCCCTCACCACGCTGTATTATTGATCACTAGAGTTCATTCCTCTTGTCTCACAGTAATTATGTGTCCTGTGACCAACATCTCCATAACCCTCCTCTCCACCCACACAGCTTGGATGTTTAGTTCCCTCCAAATCTCTTGAAATTTGATCCCCAGTGTTGACTGGAGGGCCTGGTGGGAGGAGTTTGGGTCTTGAGGGTAGATCTGTCATGAATAGCTTGGTGCCTGCCCTATAGTAGAGTGAGTTCTCAGGTTTTTAGTTCACATGTGAGAGAGTTGGTTATTTAAAAGAGCCCAGTACCACCTCATCTCTCTCTTGGTCCAGCTCTTAACATGTGACATGCCTGCTCCCGCTTCAACTTCCACCTTAGTGGAAGCTCCTCAAAGTCCTCTCCAGCTGCAGACGTTGGTGCCGTGCTTCTTGGACAACCTGTCGAACTGGTACCCAGCCTCAAGTATTTCCTTTATAGCAATAGACTAATGCACCCTGCAGCCATCACAGCCACCTGGGTAACCACCACTCTACTCACTACTTCTAGGAGATAAACTTTTTAGGATTCTACATGTGAATGAGATAGCATAACGTTAGTCTTTCTGTGCCTGGCTTATTTCATTTAACATAATATCCTCCAGGTGCATTCATGCTGTTGCAATGACAGGGTTTTCTTCCTTTTTACATGTATGACTAAACAGTATTCCATTCACATTTTCTTTATCTATGTGGACACTTTGGTTGATTCCATTATTTTGACTCTTGAGAATAGTGCTGCAATAAACATGGGAGTGAAAATACCTCTTTAATATACTAATTTCACTTCCTATGGATGTATCTCTATACTCCCCAATAGAGGGATTGCTGAATCATGTGCTGGTTTTATTTTTAATTTTTTGAGGAACCTCCATATTGTTTTCCGTAATGGCTATTCTAATTTACCTTTCTACTAACAGTGTACAAGAGTTCCATTCCATTTACAGCCTCACAAGCACCTATTATCTTCAATCTTTTTGATAATAGACATTCTAACAAAAGTAAGGTACTATCTCATTGCGATTTTGGTTTACATTTCCATGATAATTAATGATGTAGAGCATCATCTCCTATAACTGTTGGCCATTTGTGTGTCTTCTTTTGAGAAATGTCTAGGTTTATAGCTACTTTTGCTTTCTTTTGGTTTCCATTTGAATGTCTTCATTTTCAATCTGTGTGTTCTTTAAGAGTGAAGTGACTCTCTTGTAGGTGGTATAAAATTGTGTATTTTTTAAAAAGTCCATTTAGTTATTCTAGTGTTTTTAATTGGAGAATTTGATCCATTTATATTTAAGATAATTATTAATGGGTAAGAACTTTCTGCTACCGTTAAAAAAGTTATTTTCTAGTAGTTTTTCTCCCCTCACTTTCTTTGTGGTTAAGTGATTTTCTGTTCTGAATTGAAACAATAAGAGCAGAAAATCACTTAATCACAAAGGAAGGGTTTTTTATTTTTAATTTTTTTATGTTTATTATAGGTTTTTGCTTTGCAATTACCTTGAAGCTTATGGAAGATATAGCTATATGTGGTTATTTAATATTTTATGTTAATATCAAATTTGCAGTCTTTCTTTGTCTGGAAATACCGTTCAACAGTAAGCTTGTTCAGAGGTTCTGGTAAGACCTGCTGGCTTGGGAAGACTGAAAGCCTATAACCTCTGGATCCACTGCAATACTAAGTCACATAAGCCCAGCACCATCTTATCTGGTGCAATACTGGGCTGCAATCCTGTGGCCACAAAGACTGATATAGCATTGGAGTGTATCTGATGCTTACCACTGGTTGTTGAGGCCTATCTGCTGCTAAGGTTTGTCCTGAGCCCATGGATACTGTTATCAGCCAGTAGCCAAGCAAACTGCAAATCAAATCCACATGGCAGAGGATATGGGTTCACACCTGGTGTTGGGGCAAGACTGGAGGCTCAGTCCATAGGTACCAGCCCAGAATCCTATAAGGATTTGCCCATGGGTGGGTTTTATTGAGGCAGGCCTCATGTTGGGGGTCCAAGTCCTATGCTTTCTTCTTTCCTTTTCCCCTAAGCAGATGGTCTCTCTCTCCATGCTGTGCTGCCTGAGGTTAAGAAAGGGGTGATAGGGATAATGTAAAACTATCCTTTCTACCCTCTTGAATCTGTCCCTTCTTATTGTTATACTATAACCATGTACTGTGATCTTCACCTGGTTTCGTTAGCTGTTTTGAAGGTGTTTTTGTGTGTACATAGTTGTTCACACTGATGTTTCTACGAGGGGCATGGAGCAAGATTGCTGGAGAGTACTGTTTGACCATCTTGCTCTGGCCTCAAACAAAACTTAATTTTTCAGTAGCAGAGATAGACTAGGCATCCTAAAGTCAAGGATCTCAATTACTCTTTAACCCATTGGAATATAGACACTGCTTTTCACAGTGAAAGGGTTGCTTTCTTTGGTATTAACTGTTACTACCTCTAATTGAAGAACCCAAATCTTGACCCCAAATCTTGTATCTTTTCCCTACTTTTTTATTTGTTATCATTTCTCTCCCAAGTCTTTAATATCACCCCTATGGTGACTCTTTCCTTTCAGATTATAATAAGCATGTTCAGTGGCTACCAATAACCAGAAAATGAACTTATCTTTTTTGACATTGTTTTTCTCTATCATACCCTGTCCTTATCCTTGAATTCTTTCCCTCATAACCACTGCACCACCACTCTGTCTTCATGTTTCTATTTAAATTTGAACTTCTTAAAATAACAGTCATCACTGAAAGTCTTTACTTCTCCACATCCCATTCACTTTTAAACTCATGGCAATTTGCATCTACTCCCAACACTATACTGAGATTGCTTTACTAATGTTACCAATGGCTTTCTACTTTTTACACTCAGTTAGAAATTTCTAATTTTTCTCACCCCTTGACCTTTCTCTAGCACTTAACTATGCTTGTTTACTTCTATCTGGAAGCTTGTTTTTCTTTTGAATTTTGAGACACCACTTTGCATTCATTTCTCTGGATTCTCTTTGCATTTTCTGTTTCAAGGCTTTGCATCTTTTGTCCAGTTCTTGCAATAATGTCCCCCCCCCAAATCTTTCATTGCCACATCTGTACACTGATGAACTTAAATCTATTTTGCCATATTATCTTTCTCTTCTAAACTCTTAAGATCAAGGTAGCTATCTAACTCTCTGCTAGCCATATCCACTTGGCTGACCCATGACCTCTCATTCCATGCTTGTACAAAACTAAATGTATTTGTATTTCTTTTGTAAACAGTGCATATCAATTATGTGCCCAAGCTATTATAGTCCTATATTCATACAGCACATGGTCATCAACTTTTTCTTTGTTTTGTATTTTTTCTTTTTTGGTCATAGGATGGATCACTATTATTGCCACTCAACTATCCCTAAACTCTAGATTTTTCCTTAGACCACATATCTCTGTAAACTCCAAATTCTAATTTGTTCTCAAATAACTATTATTTCTATTTCCTCCTGAAATTTTCCTCCTATTTGTGAGGTCACTTCTGTGGCTCAGGTCCTTATCATTTCTTACAAAGATGAAAGCCTCCCACTTTAATTAGTTCTACTTCTGTCTTATCCTCCTTTGCAATGATCTACATAACTGTCATTCTGACATTATGATTCATTCAAAATCCTTCAGTTGCCTTAGATTGGTACACAGCACTGTTTACTTCTCAGTCATGGCTGTCCTCCAGTTTTATGCTCACTTATCCAGCACATAGTCTGTTATATAAGTGACAAGTTTGTTGAGGAATTGCATCGTATTGGAGTACAAATATAAATTCTTGAATTTTTTTTATAAAACACTCTATCAAGTTTCCTGTTTCCATTGGATAATCACTCCTTAACTTTCTTTTTTCTTTCTTATCTTTTTTTTTTTTTTTGAGATAAGGTTTTACTCAGTTACCTTGGGGTTGAGTGCCATGGTATCATAGCTCCCAGCAACCTCAAACTCTTGGGCTCAAGTGATTCTCTTGCTTCAGCCTCCCAGTAGCTGGCACTATAGGAGTCTACCACAATGCCCAGCTAAATTTTTTTAAAATATGGAACACTTCATGAATTTGCATGTCATCCTTGCACAGGGGCCATGCTAATCTACTCTGTATTGTTCCAATTTTAGTGTATGTGCTGCCGAAGCGAGCACAATTTTTTTTTTTAGAGATGGGGTCTCACTCTCGCTTGGGCTGATCTCAAACTCTTAAGCTCAGGCAATCTACCTGCCTTGGCCTCCCAGAGTGCTAGGATTATAGGGGTGAGCCCCAGTGTCCAGCCACTCCTTAAGTATTTTAATGAAGATTGAACAAATTTCTGGTTATTTTTATTAGAGCAGCCCAATATCAATATTTAAGAATAAGTCTATCCATTTAGACAGTTTTAGCCTTAGTTCAAAGCTTGGCTTTCTAAGCCAGGATTCTGTTCTGGGGTATAGGAACTGAAAAGGACATCCACTATCTACCTTGCAGATTCCTCTCCCAAGGTCATCTTATTCCACAAATGTTGATTATTTTTATTTTTTTTTTTGAGACAGAGTCTCTCTGTGTTGCTCTTGGTAGAGTGCTGTGCTGTCACAGCTCACAGCAACCTCAAACTCTTGACCTTAAGCTACTCTTGTGCCTCAACCTCCAAAGTAGCTGGGACTACAGGCACTTGCCACAATACCCAGCAATGCCTTGTTACAGTTGTCATTGCTGTTTTAGCTGGCCTGGGTTGGGTATGAACCCTCCAGCTTCGGTACACATGGCCAGTGCTGTAACTACTGTGTTACGGTCGCTGAGCCCAAATATTGATATTTAAACATGACTGGAGATTGATGGTGGTGATGGTTGCATAACAATGTGAACGTGTTTATTGCCATAGAACAACACACTTAAAAATGGTTAAGATAGTAGTTTTATGTTATGGATGTTTTATGACAATAAAGGACTCCAATGTTTAAATAAGAAATAGCACAGTGATCAGGAGGTTTTCGCATCTTTCCAGTCATAGAAGGAAATGCCAGTTTTCTTTCCTTCTTTACAGGTTTCTCACCTGGCTTCTCTTAGAGCCCTCTACTTAGCTTGGGGTGAGAGAATGCATCTCCCTCCTGTCTCCAGTAGAGAAGGAAGGAAATAGTCGCCTTTCACGATAGGCCCTGCATGCCCTACAAGGCTGGTGATTTATTTCTCCTCAGGCTTCTTTTGACATCACTGGGAATGAGAATATTTGCTTCTTGGCTGAGGCTGTTCTGCCGTGATGCTGCTCCATAATCCCTGTGGGGATGTGAGTAGCTTATCGACTGGGGGTGGGGTCTATTTACAATGTGACGTATTTGGTATTTTTTGTTCTCTGCTTGGGCATTAGCCTCGATTCTAGGATAAGATAATCTCACTTGACATTCTGTTATATAAGTTTGTGCTAATGTGTTAAAAGATAATATGAAAAATACCAGGATAGACGTATAAGAGTGTAGAGAGACGCAGAAATTTAAGGACCTCTCCTATCACCTTGCTCCTTTAGACAAACATTTCAGATTTCCATTTAGAAATTAGAGGAATAAAGAAAATAAGAAGAAAAATGAGCACTTGTGGTTCTGATTATGTGGGTTTGTTTTCTCCTCCACATGTTCTTGCATTTAATGTATAGGTAGCCTAATAGTTCAGACTGAAAATTTAGAAGAACAGAGCTCCAGTGCCGGTGGGTGCAGTTCAGCTGCAGGTGTTGAAAGTGGGGCAAGGATGCTGCTGTGATAGTGCACGTGGATGTGCCTCATTTTCCCTTATTCCCAGCACTTCCCTTATGCTTAGCTTTTGCAAATACCTGTGTAAGGTTCCAGAGTTTCAACTGAAATCAACTAATTCAATACTGATTAGATGGAGCAGACAAGATTCTGGGATGCCTGACTTGGGTCCTCAAGGGGGTACTAGTGACTCTCAGTCTTTACCTATCAATTTGCTGATGTGACCAGGGGCCCATCTGGGCCTCAGTAGGTCCTGATTACACTTAGATACTCTTTTCCACAGTCTCACATTAGGGTTGGACTTGATTATGGTCATGAGGCAGCAGTAGACATAAAGAGTTTCAAGAATTAGACAAGATGCTGTAAATTCAGCCACTGCCTTGAAAGACCATGAACATCTTTAGCCTAAGCTTGGCTGCAGCAGCTCCAGCAAGAATGGCCCAAGTTTGACCATTTGGAGAAAGCAGTTATTAAGAATAATGCATGTGCTGTGCCAGCTGTATGTAATTTTTAGAATATGGCTTTAGTTCTCTATTTTGAGAAGACATTTTATTCAGTCTGCAGTTGGTCAGCATCACTGAGAGACACTCAGTCCATCAGAGGTTACTTACAGGGCAAGCCTAGTTGGGAGAGGGAGATGCAGTGATTCTAAAGCATCATGAATGCCGTCCTCCTTTCACAGGGAAGCAGCTTTATTTCAACTCTAGAGGCCACCATGTTCTGTTAGACAGCAGCTGCCATCCTATAGTTGAGCTTTTAAAATATATTACTAAGCGACAGTGTAAAGAATTCTCAAAGTGTTGGGTTGTTTCAGAGATGTTTGGAATGATACTGTTAATTATTTAAAAAACTTGCTTGGTAGAAACTGTTGTGTACTCTAATGAAAGATACTACGGGGGCGGTGCCTGTGGCTCAAAAGGATAGGGCGCCGGCCCCATATGCTGGAGGTGGTGGGTTCAAATCCAGCCCCAGCCAAAAAAGAAAGCAAAACAAAACAAAAACAAAAAGACAGAATGAAAGATACTACGTCCAAAGTGGATAAACTTTTCATTACCCGGTAACTTACAGCAAGATGACATTTCCTCCCTGTTGTCTCAAATTCTGCTTTCAGCATTCAGGGTTGTCTATATTCATATTTTTAGCATAGAACTGAATTCGATAAAAATGACTTTTTTTATATTCCATTTTTTTTAATCGAGGTAGAATTTTCATACAGCAAAATGCATGAATATTAAGTGTATGTATAATTTAATGAGGTTGGGTAAATATATATTCCTGTGTAACCATTATTACAATTAGGACAAACAACATATCCATCACCCTGAAAAGTTTCTTTATTCCTATTTCTAGTCTCCCCATTATAGGCAAACATCATTATGCTTTTTGTCAAAATAGATTGGTTTTTCCTGTTCTAGAACTTCACATAGTCATGCAGTGTATACATTCTACGTCAGCCCTCTTTTCCCCAACATGATGTCACATGTTGGGGGTCATCCATAGTGTCACATGTGTCAGTAGTTTCTGAGTGTCTGTGGGAACCTGTAAGTTGATTTTCTTCACCAAATGTGAAAAATTTTCAGCTGTAATTTAATGTGTTTTCTGCCTCTTTTCTCTTTGAGGCTCTAATTGCATGTGGTTAGACTATTTAATATCGTTACTGGCTTGTTTTATGTTTGTTATAACACACCCCTGGAAAGCCCTTAATGTTTCCTAAGCCCCTCTAATTTGGTAGAATTCAAACTGCAAAATTTGTCTCTCCCGTGGTGTGGTAAATAAATTCTTGCTGAGTTCTTTCAGGCTCCAGCTCTTTCTTTTTCTGAGCTCTTTGGAGCTGTTCTTGATTATGCACAGTTTAGGGAACAGTCCAGAATTTTAATAGAATTTCTACATAGACTTTGGGGACTTGCCCCTTTTTTAGGTTTTCCCCCTCCCATTCCTACTATTCTGGGAGCTGAACTCTACGCAGCGACTTCCAAATCCCACAATGCTTGGCCTTCCTGTGTGAGATCTCTCTACTCTATATCATATGTGGACTGGAAAGGGCTTCCAGGGGGAAACCATGGAAATGGGACCATGTAGTTTTGTTATTTTCAGGGGTTTAATCTATAACTTCTACATGCTTATTGTTGCCTTCTGGTGTCTTCTGATAGTTTTTTTTTTTTTTTTTTATAAAGGTTTTGTTGGGAGGTATAATTGTCTTTCAGAGGTTTAGTCGGATATATAGTACTTCACCATCGTTAAAACTTAACTAGAAGTTTCAAAATGAATACTTTGCATTATACATATAATAAAGTATGACACTTGGGAAATGATCAAATACAGATGTATTTAATTTTTTTCCTCCCTCCCCTGCCTCTTCTTATTTCCCCTTTCCCAGGAGTTTTGTGTTTAACACAATTGGTCTTCCATATGTAAGGGTTCCACACCCAGATTCAGCCAACTGAAGATTAAAAACATGCATTACCAAAGCAGATAAAAACAATACAGCATAGGCTCAGTGCCTGTGGCTCAAGTGGCTAAGGCGCCAGCCACATACACCTAAGGTGGTGGGTTCAAATCCAACCTGGGCCACCAAACAGCAATGATGGCTGCAACCAAAAAAATAGCCGGGTGTTGTGGCGGGCACCTGTGGTCCCAGCTACTTGGGAGGCAGAGGCAGGAGACTTGCTTGAGCCCAGGAGTTGGAGGTTGCTGTGAGTTGTGATGCCATGGCACTCTACCCAGGGGGACAGCTTGAGGCTCTGTCTCAAAACAAACAAACAAAAAATACAGCATAAAACTATTTACTTATTATTTTCATTGTATTAGGTATTATAAATAATATAGAAGTTGATTTAAATCAAGGGTGTCTAACTCTTTTTCCTCTGCTGCACATGGGAAAAATATGAGTTGGCTTGGGCCCCACATTAAATACACAAACACTAACGAAAGGTGTTTGAAAGGTCCGTGTATACTTTTTGTGAAATCTGACACTGTAGATAAGCAAAAAAAGTCCTCAGAAAATCACCCACCAGGCTGCAGGTATGACACTCCTGATTTAAAGCACGGGGGGATGTGCCTCGGTCATGTGCATCATTTTATATAAGGGACCTGAGCATCTGTTGATTTCGGTATCCTCGAAGGTCCTGGAATCAGTCTGCGATGGATACCGACGAGGCTTGTACTTGTTTTTCTGCACATCTCAGCCTTTTGAGTCTGAGGTATTTTCCCCTCTGACATTTCCAACCTTGGCACATCATTTTTCCTGATCGTAGTATTCTTTATACTAAGTTGTGATAATCAGTTTTCTTGTTTCTATATGCCTTTTGACTACATGGCGGGTATGAGGGCTTTTCCCTGTGTTATATCTAGCTAGTGGTTGGGCACATTACTAGGTATTTAACACCTAAATATAAGGATGAATTAAATTAAATGAAGGGGAAATAGTGAAATGGAATTGAAACTCAGATTTGTGAAGCTTCCATTTTTTAAGGAAGCCTTTAAGTGGTGATTTTATTTATATATATATGTTGAAAAATATATAATTTTATACCATGGGAAAGGTAGAAGGTGGCCCTGGTTCGCTGCTTCTGCTGGTTGGAAGTTCAGAAGCAGGTCACCAGCAAAGGGGCGGATGGGAACCTGAGCTTATCTGCTCTAATTTCTCTTAAACCTTAACTCAGGACAGGACTAATGCACTAATGCATTCCGGAAGAGTGAGTGACAGTGGCTTTATGCCACTTTATGTCACATAGTTTATGTTTTAATCTATGATCAGCTAAGCTCTATTTTGCCAAGTAGGATGCCCTGAACCATCTTACTAGAAAATCCTAGCAAGAGGACATAAAAGGCTAATGCTAATAAATGGTCTGCTTTTCTTTTTGAAATAAAAGTGGCAAAGATACTGAAATGGTAATTTAGGAGAAGGTCTGGATCTGTCTAGCCATTCATAAACTGAAAGGGATTGAATTTAATTATGTAACATGAACTAATAAACCCACTTATTCTTTCATTTATTTATCCCTTCATGCATATTCATTTTTTATATGTATACTGTGTGCCAAGCATGGTGCAAGGCCTTGGATTTGTATAGATGAACAAGATATATCCCCTTCCAGCAAAGGTCTTGCGGAAAACTATATAATAGACCTTGAAATATACAAATGTTGAGACAAAACAAAGTGCTATGAGAATCCCAAGAAGAAATGTTTAAGTTTCCTTGCAAAGAAATAGGGAGTATACCTGGGGAGGTGACTTACGAATTGAAACTTGAAAATTAGGGTGAAGGGTAAAACAATAAGGGTCAAAGAAATCCTGTAGTAGAGTTAATATAAAGAAGTAATGGAGTTGAGAGGGAAGAAAGGCCTTTCACTCACAGGAGCAGCAGAAGGGAAAACATGGATCTGGGGTCTAAGAGCAGTGTTTTTCAAGGATTTTTTATTCCACGGCATACTTGAACTTATAGTTAAACTTCTGCAGCACACTGAAATTATGGTGAGCAAAAAAAAAAAAAAAAAAAAAAGAAAACAAAACAAAATACAGAGTTAAAAAAGGAATGTACTTACTGTGCTTTGGACTTCTTTCTTTTTTTTTTTTTTTTGCTTTGGACTTCTTTCAAAAATAATTTAATTAGTAATCTTTAAAAATTTCGCACACCTAAGATCCTCTCACAGCACACCAGCCTGCCTCATACTATAAGTGGCCATAAGGCCAGAGGAAACAGAAATCGACCTGCTAAAATGTGAATGAAAGTCCTTCACTGATTAGTATTTCGTCTACTGCTTCAATGCAACGTATGTCTTCGGGTGATTGTGTATCATTTTATGGGAGTGTTATCTTTCTTCTGTTATTACTAACTGTTTAAAAATTAGTATGGACCAAACTATGTTATGTAATGATGCTTGAGGGTACGACTGCTTATTTGGAGGATTTGGCTTGTAGACATGTTTTATTTGGCCAGCACAATTATTTAAAAATTTGAGGGTTTTTTTTTTTTTTTGAGTTTGACTGTACTTACCAATTTTCAACCACCTTGACACCTCTTTATTGCTTTTCGAGTCTCCCTCACACACTGAGGTTTTCTTCTGCCCCACTAATATATTTTAGTGAGAATCCTTCATCTAGAGGCTGGTTTTACGATCATTTGAAAACCTTTTCCAACATAAAACTCAATGTGAATAAATAATTGGATTAAAGTTGACTTCAAAAGTTGTGCTGTTTTGCGTTATTATGATTGAATCTGGGAACATTTTGTTGCTTTAGACAGCATAATAAACAGTGTTGGTTTTAATGGGCGGATGATTGGGCATTAGGCCAAATTATCCAGCCAGAAGGGTTTAAATTACAAGGGCCTAGAAATTAGCTTGAATATAAGGCCTCAGCAGTGACCTTAGGAGTGCAGAGTTACTGAAGTTGGCAAAGAAATTGTTGTGGTGCAGAGTATCAGGCTTGTAGAAAGGAAAACAGTGATAATAAAACAATGACAAAACAGAGTTATTGCAAGGGAATTGTTTTCCTTGATAGAAACAGACAAAATCTCTGCAAGTTTTGAGTAAGGAAGATCTTGGAACACAATCTCCAGAGGGGCAGTGGATGGGATTCCAGTTGTCCTCCGTTTTTTCCCCACAATAGTACCTTCCCATTAATTTATGTCATTTTGTCTCCTGTACTGATGAATGAGTTCAACCCCCACTGATATGCCTCCCTTCCTAGACAACCCCTACCCCCTGTTTGGATAGAACTCCTCCAGGTTTTCTCCTTCAGCACATGCGAGACACAGAGAAATACTCACAAGTAACCTATTACGTATTAAGGGAGAGTTCTCAATCTCTCTCTCTCTATGTATATAAATCTTTGCACACACATATGTATGTGTAGATATCTTTATATAAAATGTGAACAGCATAGGTGCCTAACATTTTTCAGCATAGTTTTATTTTCTATTTGATTTTATTGTGGTAAGAACCCCTAACACAAGATTTACCCTCTAAACAAATTTTGATCCTTAAATAACTACCCTTTCAAGTGGTCCCACAATTTTCCTGGTCCTTGCTCAGTTCCCTCCTTACCTTCCCAGACCTTTACCAGGCAGCTCAGTCTCTGCCTGAGCGGGGTACCCTCTGAGAACCAATGGCTTTGCTGTTCTGATGCCAAAGAACTTCTCTAATGACCCATTGGTACGGTCTCAACTATTGTAAAAGACTTTTGCTTTTATGCCAGATGTGGTGGCTTGTGCGTCTGATCCCAGCCCTTTGGGAAACTAAGGTGTGGGGGGTTCTCTTGAGCCCAGGGGTTGGAGACTAGCCTTGCTAACAAAGAATACATGGTCTCTTAAAAAAAATTTAGAAAAATTAGCGAGGCATGGTGGTGTACACCTGTGGTCCCAATTACTCAGGAGGTTTAGGTGAGAGGATCCATTAAGCCCAGGAGTTTGAGGTGATACTGAGCTATAATTGTGTCACTGTACTCCAGCCTGGGTGACAGAGTGAGAGGCTCTGTTGCTAAAATAAGATAAGAAGACTTTTTCTTTTAAATTCTTGAGTCTGTTTCCTTACCTTCTTGGGGCCGTGTACTCTATGTTAATGTATGAGAGGTAGTCTTCTTTTTCAGCAGATCTACAGCCCTGATATTGATACCTCTCTCCATCCATTAATGATGGAGACCTTTTGGCATAAATGATTAGCCATACACATTTTTGAAGCTCTCTAAAATTCCTTCATTCAAATGAGACCAGTTCTTCTTCTCCCATGGGGATATGACTTTACTTATTGTGGGCTTATTGTACCTCTAAGTCGTACAGTAGAGGAATAATAGAAGGTTCAGTTTGGGGCCACGTTCATCAAGGAAAGTATCAGCACAGTTGTTTGTTTTCTTCTGTCATTACTGTACCGCGGTTGACAATACTTGGCATGTCAATGTGATTGTGCTACCGGGTGACACAAGTCAGACTGATCATACGAAATACCCATCAAAGCAGCTCAAGTTGGTACCTGTTTCTGCAAGCCCGCAGACTCCCAGTCATTAATGTGTAGGGATATGTGTGTACCTGTGCCCTTGTATCTATGGGTGGAGAAGAACTTATAGCTAAATAAATCATTACTCTGAAAACTAATGAACAGTATCTGTTAGTGTTTAAGTCCCTGCCTGCCAGGTGTCTCATTATAAATAATTTGTCAATAAACTACATGAAAGCTGGTTCTGCGGAAACTTGTTTTTTAGTAAATATAACATGAATTTTATGTTAAAAATGTTATATTCACTGAAAAAAAGAGAAAAGGTGATGTATACCTTTCCTTAAAATATTTCAGAAACTTCTTTATAGAAATTGCCTTTATAACATAGCCTTTAGCAAATTCTTTTGCACATTCTTGATAATGGTAATTTTTCTTCATTTCTGAGTGTTTTGATTTTGGAAATAGTCAAAAGTTATTTGATATGTGAACTCTGGCAAGTAAAGCAGTATTTTAATTTTGGAGAAGGGAACAAAATTGGGTGTGATGAAAAATAATGAGATTTTCTTATGTAATTCAACTGGCTATCTCTGATTTTTCTCTTCCTATCTGCATAGCTGAAGAAGATATGGTTGCATGAATATTAGCATGATATTAGTAGATGTCTGGAAGGCCTTTG
Source organism: Otolemur garnettii (assembly GCF_000181295.1). Lineage (NCBI taxonomy): Eukaryota > Metazoa > Chordata > Mammalia > Primates > Galagidae > Otolemur > Otolemur garnettii. Next base: position 1,685,749 of record NW_003852411.1, on the reverse strand, counting down.
ATAATTTATTTCTTAACTAGAAGAGTTTAACTTTAAACATTCTCATAAAGTAGTTATTCTCTTCTCTCTGCAAGGTGATTTACTATAACTCCTACTACTGTGTTTCCCTGAAAATAAGACCTACCCCCAAAATAAGCCCTAGCAGGATTTCTATGCATTTGTTAAATATAAGCCCTACCTCAATAATAAGACCTAGTGATAGGTGTGGCTATGCAGAGAGGAGACATCCCCTTAAAATAAGCCCTAGTGTGTCTTCTTGAGATAAAATAAATATAAGACAGTGTCTTATTTTCAGGGAAATATGGTTTGAGGCTATATATTTTATGAAAGAAAAGACAATGTCTTTTTTGTCACTTTTGTATTTCCCATGTCTAGGATACTTCATGGGACTTAGGAACATATTTGATAAATATTGGTTGAGTTAACAAAATGTAAACACACCTGTTTTCCTCTTCAATTAATATTGATCCTGCTATTGGGGAAAGGAGTGTTGTTAGCAACATGGCTTTTAGATAATTATAGATTATAAATGGCATGTAACTAAGATTATATTGTTAAATATAGATGATTTTGCTCATATTAATATGTTTTAGGACAGCTGTTTTCAACCTGTGGGTTGTGACCCCTTTGGGGGTGGAAGACCCTTTCACGGGGGTCACCTAAGACCATCCTGCATATTAGATATTTACATTACGATTCATAACAAAATTACAGTTATGAAGTAGCAATGAAAATAATTTTATGGTTGGGGGTTACCACATTTTGAGGAACTATGTTAAAGGGTCACGGCATTAGGAAGGTTGAGAACCACTGTTTTAGAGGTAATAAGAATCATTTCATAATCTTCCTCTATGATTATTTAGGTTTTTTCATGGTGTCAGTAGGTAACATAGGGCAAATATTCACAGAAATTATGATGCTTTCCAAGAGTATTCTTGCTCCTCCTGAACAGGCAGAAAGATCCTGCTAAATGTTGGTCGCAATTAATCATGCTTTGCCCTCAATTCTCTATTATCTTCACATATTGTAAGGTAGACTCACTCCAACAGGGCCTTGGATTACCTCAATCCCGTTCTCTGGAATCTTCTTTCCTCATCTATCTGCATGATCAAATCGTTTATTGTTTATAATTCTTAGCTACAAACTGTAGAATTCCAGAAGATTTTTTTTCCTAACCATCCTTGATTTTGTGAGTTTTTTTCCAAGAAGAATGAGGTTCAATTTGGAAGTAACATCATTTGAAATAAAATCAACTAAGTTTAAAAAAAATTCAGAAATGTTATTAATAGCCAGTTAATTCTGTTGACCTCATTGTAGGTAGATTTAAACTGCCATCTTCACAAAATTTCACGCCTTTCCAAGTTAAGGAAAGTAGATGCAGAAGCATGATGATTTTCTAATCTTACTAGTGTCAATTGATTATTGAATATCTTGGTTTTTAAGTACATTAATATCATGGAGTACTTGTATTTTAAGTACATTAGTATCATGGTCTTTCAAAATTCTTGTCAACTTTTCTTTATTATCAGTTAAACACGCATTCTGTTTCACATTCCAATAGTGCCCTTGGCTTAATACCATGTCTTCTATGAGCACTGCTTCTGTGCTATTTTAAGGCTGGTATCCTTAGCCAAGAAGTAAATCAAAGAATATCATAATCTCAGTAGTTATAGCTGAAAAATGGGAAATGCAGCTATGTTTGGCAAAGGACAGATATTTAATAGAAAGAAAACTTATTTTCTGGCTGTATCAAAGGATATAAGGAAAATGGGGAAATTTGGAAAAGATCATATGGAGGACATGTGTTGTTGACTTTTCAAGTAAATACATATAAACTTTAAAATGAAAATACCAATATGTATCTTTAAGTGTAAATTTTATTTTACAGAGGTATTAGTTAAGTGGGACATTAGAGTTTTACTTAATTCCTTTATATACTTCCTCATTATTTTTCCATTTCCAATCAAGTTATGAGAATAGTTACTATTATGATGATTGAAACTGGATTTTAATTTTTTTTTAATCCGTGTCTCTAATTTGGATTTAGCTGTGGAAAACCTATACCAAAAAGGAAAGATGTCACATCATGGTTTTATAAGGGAAGCTTTAGTACTGGGAATAGAAATAGGAGCTGTTTCAATATACTGTAATTTAATTTTTGACCAGAAAGATCAATTTGAGTGACTTTGGTTGGAGAGTTGAACTGTAATAGATATTTCAGGAAGACTGGTGATTTTTTGCTGGTGTTGTACCAGGAAGGAGATTTGTAGAAAATTAGTAAGATCAGTGGAGTTTTGCTTTTGAATTCATTGTGTCGACTGCACGATACTGGGATAAATGTGGTTGGCAACTTAGCTTTGGTAGAGGATCATTGTTTATTAGCCTTTTTTGATATTACAATTTTTTATTTTTTGTTGCAGCATTACTGTACAAATCAAACAGAAATCTCACAGTAAAGCTTTCTTTGTTATATGCTTCGGAATGTTACTGTTCTATTTTAAACTTATAGTAAAAATGTGATTTCTGAGTCCCAGTGTTCTAATACTCAACTATAAAGTTCTTCCTGAGACAGATGAAATGTTAGGATCAGATTTGTATCAACTTCCAGATTATTGGTTTTCCTCTCACTTTCTTCTTTGACTTTGGAAAAACAGCTGCCAAGGTTGATTTGAGACCTTTTATGACTTCTCTCGCTCACAGACTCAACTATTTGTGCACTGACCTTTGTCCCTCTCACAGGGATGGAGATAACTTGATACTACTAGTCACAAAGAAGGAAATTGAACATCAAGGAGCGGGAGAGAGGTAAACCAGAGAGAAGCAATACCAGTGAATTTTAAAGCAAAAAGCAATAGGAATTCCCCCTGGGTATTTTCACACAGAATCAGGTTATAAAAGCAGATAAAAATGTTTTATTGTTTTAGTTTCTTTGTCTGGAAGCATAAAAAGAGCTGAGGAGATGGGTGGGGGAGCATAAAATCTGACTTGAAAAAGAACCCTGATGATCTTGGTAGGCTGTTGTAGAATGTCTTTTTTCTTTTTAACTCAGATTCTACTTGTAAATACCGTTCTGAGTTCTTACTGAATTTTGAGCATCTGTGTTTCACCTGAAAGCCCACGTGAGATAACTCAGGAAAGATTGCTGGTTCTTTTACTGCCAAAGCATCAGTCCTTTTTCCATATTCTCTTGTTACAGGATGAAGAGGGTCCGGCTGCCTGTCACTGTCAGCCGGAGAAGGGCATAGGTCCACCAAACTATATTTGTCAAAGGCCAGGTGTTCTGGAGAACAGTGAGAGTAGCTCTCTAAGACTGTTCCGTTCTCCATTTCTGAAACCACAGTTTTATACATAAAAGTTCAAAGTAAAGACCGCATTAACCCTTATTTTAAGTAATAATCAGCATAACTTGGTGACCTATTACAACACCCTCAACTATATATCCCAGAATTAAGGTATATTCACATAAAAGGGAAATACTTATACAGCCAGCACCACATGTATGATACCACCATAATTGTTTTTATCATGACATTTACCACTGGCTGGTGTAAATTTTGTACTTATTTGTTTGTTTATTATTTGTGTCCCCCCACTAGACTGTAACTCTCATGAGGGGGGACAGTGCCAGGTGCACAGTAGGTGTTACATATTGTTTGAATAAACAGATAAATGCGTTACCCTAAGTAGATACTTTCTAAGGTGAGATAGTGCCCTATCTTGACTTTGCAGAAACTTCTAACCACTCTTTGGAGATCCCTACCTGTATGTCCAACTGCCTATTTAACTTGTCCACAAAATGCTGACGAAGCTCAGGACATTTCACCTTTGGTATAAAGAATATTTTGAATTACAGGCCCTTGGAGATCAGCATGCCCTTGGACGGGGCTTTCTCTCTACATAACCAGAAGGACCCATCAAAAGAATAATTGACTTCCTTTCTTCTCCATATTATCTTATTCTATTGCAAGAAAGACAATCAAGAATGTAACCAGACCTGGCCCAAATCATTTAAACCTAAGACCTGTCTCTCAGGTTAGTTTACAAGTCAGTCTGTTTTCTTTCATCAGATCCATTGGTAAATTTAATTTTTTTTAAGAGATGGGGGTCTCACTTGTCACCTAGGATAGGTTGGAGTGCAGTGGGGTTATCATAGTTCACTGCAGCCTTGAACTCCTGGACTCAAAGGATCCGTCTTCTGCCTTACCTTCCCAGGTAGCTGAGACTACAGGTGTGCACCACCATGCCTGGCTAACTTTGTTTATTTTTTGTGAAAATAGATGTCTCATTATGTTGCTCAGGCTGGTCTTAAACTCCTGATGAAGGAACTCAGGAAATTTCATCACAAAATATGACTTTTTGGTATAAAGAGTGTTTTGAATTAAAGATTTTTAGATTAATAAGCCTGTGGAAGAGGCTTTCCATCTATCTACATAAACCATACTGACTTGATTAAAAGGTCTCATGTTCACATGGATGGAGCTGGAGAATGTTCTTCTGAGCAAAGTATCACGAGAATGGAGGAAAAAGTACCCAATGTACACACCCCTATTATGAAACTAATTTATACCTTTTATACGAAAGCTATAACCAAATAGCCTAAGAATATGGGGAGGGGGGAGGGAAAAGGGAGAGGGGAATGGGTGGAGGGAGGGGGTTTGCAGGGATCACTTCTGAGGTTTGTCTTACAGGGGTACAGGTGAATCTTTCTAAGTGTAGAATGTGAACGTTTTAAAGCAATTACTGAGAAAATGACATGAAGGCTGTGTTGACCAGTTTGATGGAAGTATTTCAGATTGCATGTGAAAACCCCACACTATACCCCAGAAGTGCATTAAT
>NW_003852411.1:1663627-1680893 GCF_000181295.1 Otolemur garnettii | reverse complement strand
GTAGGGGCTGGAGTAGCATCTCCCACTTGATTCAACCTGGCCGAAGGCTGTGTTGACCAGTTTGATGGAAGTATTTCAGATTGCATGTGAAAACCCCACACTATACCCCTGAAGTGCATTAATGTACATAGTTACCATTCAATAAAAAAAAAAAAAAAAAAAAAGGTCAATAGGGCAATTGACATCCTTTCTTCTCCCCGTTATCTTAAGATACTGCAGGAAAGATCAAGAATGCAACCAAACTTGGCCCAAATCATGGAAACATAATACCTGCTTCTCAGGTTAATTTATAAGCCAGTCTTTCCCCTATCTATTTCACCTTCTCTAGCACCATTTCTTGCTCCGAAAAAGAATTGCCTTTGCTCCCCTTTCACCTGCACCACCTTCCTTATACAAAGCATGAAGAAAAATATTTGAAATCGCTGGCTATGGTGGCTCACACCTATAGTCTTAGCACTCTTGGAGGCTGAGACAGGAGGATTGCTGGAGCTCAGGAGTTTGAGACCAGCTTGAGCAAGAGCAAGACACTGTCTTTACTTAAAAAAAATTAGCTGGGTGTTGTGGCAGGCACCTACAGTCCCAGATACTTGGGAGGCTGAGGCAGGAGGATCTCTTGAGCCCAGGTTGCTGTGAGCTAGGCTGATGCCACAGTACTGTAGCCTGGGCAACAAAGTGAGACTTTGTCTCCAAAAGAAAAAAAAATCTAGACTTTATTGGAATATTGAGTATTCACTGTGTGTTTCTTCCCAGGAGCATGGTAAATACACCTCTCTCTTATTGATGTGCCTTAATTGTGAGCTCATCTTTAAGCAAGCATTCAGGGAAAGAGCAAGTTTCCCCTCATCCCTCCACTAACCTCAAGTAATCCTCCCTCCTTGGCCTCCCAAAGTGCTGGGATTACAGGTGTGGGCCACTGGACCTGACTTCTATCAGTAAGTTTAGACATTTTACCCCCCTCCCCCAATTTCTCAAATCTACATACTTTTCTTCATCTTTTTATTTTTTTCTTAGCAAGCCATCACCATCTCTCACGTAGACCTCTCTCCAACCTGTGAACAGCCTCTCTGGTTCCATTCTTGACGTCCTACCATCCATTCTGTGCATAGCAGATAATGTGTTAATTGAAATTCATAGCCTACCTTAGAGTACCTTTCCTCTCCCATTGAAATAAAATGCAGACTCCTCCTACTGGCTTTAACAATTCCCACGTTCTGATTTCCTCCTCCTTTCACTTTATTTCATTTTACCTTTCTCACTCACCTCCAGGCACAATGACCTCCATCCTAGTTATCAACCAGGCCAGGGTCAGGAATCCGGGGCCTGTTGAACTTGTCAGACCTTTGTGTTCACCAGGAGCTCTAGGTTGCGGTGAGCTCTGACCCTGCCCCTGCATTCCAGTCCGGTGACAGAGTGAGACCCTGTCACTAAAAAGAAAAAGGTGAGTTTTCTTCTCTCACTCTTGTCATTGCCAGTTCATCTTGTCATTCAGACATAAGCTCCAATCTATAAAGTGGCACCTAGTCATGCTTCATCACATTCCTTAATTTATTTTAAGGAATAAAATAACTAAACACTAATAACTAAAGCACTCACACAGACGTTTAAGTTTTGTCGAACTTAAACTATGTAAACTGGTAGCATACACCATAAGCTTCTCTTCTAGAACAGAAGCTCCTACTGAGAGAGGATACCGGAGAAGGGCAAGGTCTGGGAGAACTGGTCTTCTCAGGGAGGCCACGAGGATGCACCTGCAGTGCCCTCTCCATGGTGACTCAGCTCTTGGGAATTTGTGGGCTTAACTTCCTGGAACTTGGAAATTTCCAAGTTCTGTAGGGGCTGGAGTAGCATCTCCCACTTGATTCAAACTGGCCAATGGGAAGGGTACCTGTGGGGTGGAACTTTTTGACTGTCATTAAAAAGGAAAAGACCAAGCCAGTCGGGGAGAGTGGCCATTTTGGAAATCTTCTATGCCATAAGCTCCCAGCCAATGAATAAAGCCCTTCCTCTTATAAGTATGGTGCTCTTTCTCTCCGTTGGGCCTTGTCTTCCTGCAACACCACAAGACCTGAAAGCAAGAATTTTTCTTTCTTCTTCCCTGGTGTATCCCCAGGACCTAAAACAGTGCCTGGCACACGGGAGTAAGCGCTGGATAAAATATTGTCAGTGTGGCTACACGGATGGACATAAAGGCAGACTTAGTCACAAAAGTTAAAAAAGAGAGTTACAATATCCTTGCTTTCCTTGGGTATGGAAACATTTCAGACTTGCTAAAACTATCAAATGGTTGTAGCAACACAAATGTTTTCACACATAGTTTCTTGAGCTCTGAGGTACTGGGGGAAAGGCAGAGGTAGGGAAGAGCCTTGTATGTTGAAGTGTCTAGAGAAGAAGTTGAATGTCTGTGTGAGTGGCTTAGTTATTAGTGTGGATGTGCAGGTCTCCCCGTCACCGCGCCGTCCTGCCAGCTGCCACTTCTCTGAGATGTTAGGGTGTCCGCTTGAAAAGGCTAGATCTTACTTAAGCAGTAATCGATGCTTTTTCTTTAAAAATTGAGCGTTTCCATTAAGTTTTAGAAAGTAAGGTTATCTTTGAGATGTAAATAATATGTTAGCATTGTGCTCCACTCTGAAAAGCTAAGTACATTAGCTGGGAATGTGCTGAGCTCGTGGTAAATTGATAGCCGGCCTGCAGTGCCAGAGGAGGACTTTTGTCTTGTCTTTGCATCATAGAGAAAATGCAGGGGAGTCTGGGTCAATTAATTGCCTACCCAGCACTGCCCTATCTATTTCAGGCAGGGAAAACTGAAGAGGGCTGACCGGTTTACTCAGTAAGAAGCTTCTGGCTGGGGGAGCTCAGTTTCAAAATCCTAGAAACCATATGTGTTAGTTTAATCAGAGTTTTGGCCCGGAGGAGAATTAAAATTCCACAATTAGAAGGTGTGGAAGTAGAAAGCAGACTAAATCAAGCCTTCAGAGAGGCAGTGTGGGTTGCTGAGATTACATTCTTAGGATGTATAATAGGCCAAGGTTTTAACTTCCAGATTCTTTCACTTAAGAGCTTCTATGTCTGAATTCTAGTGGAATGGAGCCTGTCTCTGGCTTTTCTTCCCCCTCCATTACGAGGGCCTCACCTTTGTAGTTTTTACCTACAAATAAAAAAGGGGATAGTCTCAAGTTGGTGAGAGGTCTGAATAAGGGTTCAAAGGGGTGGACGAGAAGCGCAGTTTTCATAGGGCTGCTCTGTGTTGTCTAGCGTTTATTTCCTATTCTGTCAGGTTGGCTTGTCACTGAAAAATCAGAATAATGAAGAAAAGACAGTCTCGCGGAGGAGTAAAGAGCCACTGTAGTTACAAATAACTTGGTTGTAAACTATGGATTGTTTATTGTTACTTAACCTTGACAGGTAACTGACACAGGGAAGTGTCCAGACCAGATGGAATGGGGATGGGGCAGGGCCTGACTGCATTTGCAGGAGGAGGGGGAGAAGGAAGAATTTAGTTCTGAGGGATGAGTGGGTTTTTAGTCTTAGGAAACCCAGTGGTACAGGATTCCACCACTCAGGGCTAGACAGGGAGCCCCCCATTCTCTAGGCCCAGGTGAGCTCAGAGGTCAGACCCCCATTTCCAGGCACAAGCAGACTGCCTTCTTCGGGACACACCCTCTGGGCTCTGATAAGATCATGAACAAAGCAGCCTGTGATGGTTTTTGGTTTTTTGAGTGATTCCACCTTGGGTAGGAGCACATACCCTAATCCCTTCTCAGGGACAAAGACTTTAAAGGACATGATAACCTCACCCTAGTGGAGGAGGAACTACATTCATTCATCTGTTAATGCACTCATTCCCACCTGCCAACTGCCAGCCATGCTCTAGACCTAATACCTCTAGATAAAACAGCCCACGTGGAGACTCCTGAGAGAGTTCTTCAGTTCTTTTCCCCTTCCAGAAGCTCTGGTGCTTTGTACTTTTTCTTTTCTTTTTTTTTTTTATTGCTTTGTACTTTTTCTGTATCCCTTTCTAACTTCTAATAAAAGTCCTATCTTACCACTGATCTGTGGCTCGTCGGCTCATTCTTCGAATCCCCGAGACCAAGGACCTACTGAAGAGCAAAATCCCGGTATCCCCAGCACTAATAACCTGGGAAGAACGCATAATAAAAGGTTAAAAACTGCACAAGCAAAAACAACAGCCCATCAGTAAACAATAAGACAATGGTCTAGATATGAGTGTGATTATTCAAATGTATGTCGGCTTTCTCTACTTCCTAAGGGAATTTTATTCCAGGGTTCATTTCTTTTACCTCCTTCTCCACCCTCCTAAAAACATAAGACTGGTTCTTCAATTCACAAATAATTTTGAGTGTACCATTTGCAAGGTACTGGGATAAAGAGATGAATAAAATAATCTGTATCTCAAGGAATTTGAATGACCTAGGCAGGTAAAAATACATGTAAACAAATTCAATTCTATGCAGTATTTTAAATATAACAATATAAGTATGCTCAAGGGGTCAAGATAACATTGATGAAAAAAGTCTGCTTAGACTCACGTGAGCGGTTTAGAATGAAATCTTTAAATGTATTCAGAAAGAGAGCTATTGTCACGCTAACCAGCTGACTGATGACTGTGCTATTTGGGGGATGATTTTCTTTATTTATTAGAGGGTAAAGAGGAGACCTGCTAGCTTTGTTCTATCCATTTTTTAGGCATAGCCCTATTAACATTTGAATCAATGATAATGTGGTATTTACGGAACTCCAATACATTAACTAGAACACAAGCTTTTAAATAAGAATGCCAAGGACATGAAAAGAAGTCCTTTGTGACACAATATATGAAAATGATGTTCCATTTGGGTTTTTACATGGGTTGTCAGCTTCACTTCTTGTTTATCCTTAAGCCTTCTCTTTTGAAGAATGAGAAGATTGTGATTTTTCTAGAATCAGACTGTGTATTAGAAATGTACCAACATATGACAAAATTTATTTTTAAATTAAACCAAGTCTTGGCTTAGATGAGTTTGCTTAAGCTAAGCTACTGTGAACTCTGATTTCTATGTAGCGCTTTGGCTGCACAAATAAGGAGTTAGCTGAGACCAGTGCCGTGAAACAATATGATTATTAGATTATCTTTAATCAGAATTATGTGATAATTCATATTGAAATTAGAGGAATTTGAAGTGAGTTCTTCTCTTTCCCTTTATGCTATTATAGATTCCGTTTAAATTATATTATTCAAAGGGTACTGGAGCTTTCATAAATTATTCATTTGCAAAGATTTAGCTATTTTAAGCCACTTCCCCCGAAACAGAAGGGGTTGAGTAAAATGGTTTCATTCTGCTGAAGCATTCATAAATATCCCTTTGCCTTACTTCCGCAAGTAATTTGGGTGTATGTGTTAGTTTAAGGGACACTTATTTCCCCCATCAGGTTGTCTCATGTAATAAATAGTTCCACTTTCTTGAATAATTTGGGTATGCGCTTTTCCACATTCTGATTATTACACTAAATTCAAAACACAGAGAAGAATTAATACCGTATCTCTGGGGATTTCAGCAACTCTCAAATCTTTCCATAAAAGCTAGTTTTTACATTTGTGATCTCCTATCCTGTAGGAGAATCAATAGGTGTTTTCTTTTTTATGAGTTTTTCTACCTATATAGATATCTATGGTGATATGATTATCCTCTGAGATATTCTTGTTCACTTATTTTTGTACCAGTTAGGATGACTATAAGTTAATTAGGTATATTTCTAAGTTTGGTATATTCTGGGTAGATTTTCCTTAGTCTGGACCAATTCTCTCCATTGTTAGACACAGATGCTCAGCTGGTAATCAGTCCTGTATAATTATGCTTTGGAGAAACCTCATGAGCAGAGAAACTCAACTTGGAGTCATAGGTATAATATGTAATTGTACAAAATTTGTATTCTGCACATCTCTATGAAAAATTCACTCAGTAATTGAAAAATTGCTGTCTTCCTGAATCACGTATTGTTATTATTAAAAGAAAAGCTTTAGACAAATTAAAGTTAAGTGTTTAATTGAGCAAGGAAAAAGAAAAAAACAAAACAAAACAAAAACCCACAATTTGCCGATTGGGTAGCCCGGAGAATCAGAACAGATACATAGAGACCCAGGGATGCCTCAGGGTTGGAGGCTTAGGGACAGAAAGGAAAGTGACATGTAGAAACTGGAAGTGAGATACAGAAACAGATGGATTGGTTACAGTTCAGTTTGCCTTATTTGAACAGTTGACCACCTGTGAATGATTGAAGGTTGGCTGATGTGATTGAAACTCAGCTACGGTTGCAGAAGCATATTCCTAGTTAAATTTTTTGTTTGTTTAAGTATGAATTAGGTTGTGGTTTATACATAAGGACTCAAGTGTGCTAGTATGGAGGGTTTCTCAGGCCAGATTTTAGCTGACTTAATAGTATAAATGGTTTTAATTAGTATGCATATTTTTTAATTTAAAAATATTATGGGGGTACAAGTGTTTTGGTTACATGAGTGAATTATATAGTGCTGAAGTCAGGGCTTGTTGTGTTCCCATCACCAGAGTACTGTACATTGTCCCCAAGAAGTACATTGTTATCTGTCACCCCTTCTCTCCCCCTTCCCTTCTTAGTTTTTAATGTCCTTAACATCACTATATGACCAGGTATACTTATCATTTACTTCCCACTTACTAGTGGAAAATGTGGTGTTTGCTTTCCCATTCCTGAGATACTTCACTTAGGATAATGTCCTCCAGTTCTATCCAAGTTGCTGCAAAAGATGCTTCTTATTCCTTTCTATGGATGAGTGCTATGCCATGGTATGTGTGAGTATACACACATGTATATATATATACATACACCTGCATGTATATGCATACACACACATATATAATGTGTGCACACGCACATTTTCTTTATCCATTCATCACTTGATGGCCTCTTGTAGCACACTTCACAATTGCAAAGATATGGAATCAACCTTGGTGTCATATTTTCAAGTTTCGTTTGGTTTCCAGTTCTAACTCAGTTATCCTTTTCCTTTCCTTCCCTTTCCTTGCTTCAAATCCCCTGATTGGATTGCAGCTTCTGCCCTTGATTGACCTTGTGTTAAGTGATTATTGGAGACAGGTATGGGTGGAGAATCAGCCTGGGACATTTCTGTAAGAACAGGGTGACAGCAATCCAAAAAAAAAAGTAGCAGGTTCAAATAGCGATGGCAACTGAAGCCAGAGAGCAAAGGAAAGAGGAGTGAATGGATAGTAAGTGGAATCAACAAATATGGAAAAGTAAGTTTGCAAGAAATTTGGTAATGAAGTTAAGGATACCAAAAAGTAATGGCTACAGAATGAGGAAAATTATGTGAAGCTAGAGCAGACTTGAACATATTTGTCTGAAGGGAGGCATGAGAATGAAAAGACTGATGATGTAAAAGGAAGAAATCATTGTGAAAAATTCTTGTAGGAGATAAATGGGGAGATCAAGAGCTCATGTGGAGGTGGTATCATTATCAAGGAAGCAGAATACCTTTTAGGAGGCTACAATAAGGAAAGGAAAGAAAGAATAATATAGAGATTTTGATGGTTAATTTTATGTGTCAACTTGGTGAAGCCATGGCACTCAGTGTTTGGTCAAACACCAATTTCGATTTTGCTGTGAAGCTATTCTTAGAGATGAATTAATATTCAAAGCAGTAGATTCTGAGTAAAGCAGCTTGCTTAAACTAGATGGCCTCATTCATTGGTCAATGACCATGAGAACATAGACTGAGGTCCCCTGAGAAAGAATAATTCTGCCTTCAGACTGCCTTTGGATCTCAGGCTGGAGCATCACACTTTCCTCAGCTCTCTGGACAGTTCTCCAAATCTTGGACTTGCCAGCCTCATGATCATGTAAGCCAATTCCTTAAAACAGATCTTTCTCTTTCTACATACACTTATCTTATTGGTTCTGTTTTTGTGAAGAACCCTGACTAAGGCAGAGATTCCAGATAGAGTAGAATTTTGAAGATGCTTAGGTTAGTGATGTCAATCTTTTTGGTAAAATGGGAGACTAAAATATATGATGAAAGTGAAGTGTGGGCTTGAAAGTGGAAAAGTTTCCAAAGGACCTTGAGGTGGGTACGTAGACTGTGACTATGTGATAATCTATATTATTTTTTTTTTAAATTTCAGATTAATATGGGGGTACATATCATTAGGTTATGGCGTTTACTTTTGTAAAGTAAAAGTCCAAGTTGTAAGTATGTCCTTCACCCAGGAACTCTGCAACATACTTACATACCGTACCCACCAGGTGTGAATTTACCCAACTCCTTACCCCTTCTCCTCTACTTGAATTTCTCTGAGTTTTTCTCTCATGTGACCATATAGGTGTTAATCTATTAGTTCTAATTTAGTACTGAGTACACGTGATGTTTGTTTTCTTATTCTTGTGATACTTCACTAGGAGAACAGTGTCCAAGTCTCCAAATCCATCCAGATTGTTATAAAAGATACAAAATGTCCATCTTTTTTTCTGAATGAACATTTCATAATATACATTTGCCACAGTTTATTAATCCATTCATGTGTTGGGTTGTTTCAATATATTTGTGATTGCGAATTGTGCTGCTGTAAACATTTTAGTGCAAATGTTATGATAAAATGTCTTTTGGGTAAATACCTGGTAGTGGGATTCAAAAATGGTAGGTCTACTTTGAGTTCTTTGAGGAATCTCCATATTACTTTCCATAGAGGTTTAACTAGTGTATGGACTCACCAACTGTATGAGTTTTCCTTTTTTTCCTCATCCACACCTGCATCTGTTGCATTGGGACCTTCTGATGTGGGCCATATGCACTGGGGCTAGGTGATATGATTTGCATTTCTGATGATTAGGAATGATGAACATTTTTTCATGTGTTTTTTTGCCAATTAGTTTATCAAAAGAAAAGTTTTTGTTCCAGTATCTTGCTCGGTTTTTAATTGAGGTTGTTTGATCTTTTCTTGTTGATTTGCTTGAGTTCTTGGTAGATTCTGGTTATTAGCCCTTCATCAGATATATAGTGTGCAAATGCAGGAAAAACCCTTAATGATATTGGCCTAGGGAAAGAATTTATTTATGAAGAAGGCGCCAAAGGCAATCATAGCAGCACCAAAAATACATGTGATCTGATCAAGTTAAGCATAGCTAAGGACATAATCAATAAAGCAAAGAGACAAACTTCAGGGGCAGCGCCTGTGGCTCAAAGGAGTAGGACGCTGGCCCCATATGCTGGAGGTGGCAGGTTCAAACCCAGCCCCAGACAAAAATCACAAAAAAAACAAACAAAGAAAGAGACAAATTTCAGACTGGGAAAGGATATTTATATCTTATCTATTTTGTATCCTAACATCATAGCACAATAGTTGGCATTTTGAAAGTATGTAATAAATGCTTGTATTAGTCAAATAAGCTGAACTAGGTCTGTGAAGGACTCAACTAAGATTAGATATTATGAATTCATAGTGAACAAATTGTCATAATTTTGTAACTTTTTGCCATAATATTAGTTCTCTGGAAGCTAGAGCAGAAAACGTGGACCATAGAGATGAGCCTAATGAGAACTACTAAGGGTCAAGAGGTTGAGAACAGCCAGAGTGGTAGTGAGTGAACTGTGAACCATGAAAATGCCTGACTTTGAGGCCCAGGCGAGTCCAGAGATGAAAGGAGCCATTTTGGGGTTATTGGTTTAAGAGAATTGGAAGGAGCCAAGGGATGAAATCACTTAATGAAGACAAGGAGGGTGTTTAGTGGGAGAAGTGAAATAGAGAAGAGTAAAGAAGGCAAAGAAGGCATTTGTCTATGAGTCTCATAACTCAGGATTTTGGTGGCAGAATCATTTTGAGTGGACAAAATAGGAAGGAATAAATATTGAGGTTATTTAAAGAATATACTTTTATTTTTCTATTTATATGTATCTTAAGTTTCTTATATGTAATTCAAGAAGGGTGTAACCAGGAAAACATATATAGTTACTAACTGCCTAGCATTTCCTACTTTGATTATGAAAAATTACTGAGAGTGACACACAGAACTTTTAGAATACTCTGTTAGGTTCTGGGTCTTTATAGACTCCAAGTAGATGTTGAATATAAAGAGCATTAAATGTGGAATTAGATTTTGGTATAAGTCTAAGCTTTGATTTTTGCTAAATGAGTCAACTTGAGTAATTCTGTAGTCTTATAAATGTGTTATCTTATGATAGGTTAATGCTAACCATACCTTTTAGGATTGTTGTAAGTTAAGTTAAGCGGCATATACAAAGGTTCTTTTCAAATGAAAATGTTAAATACTAGGTAATATTTTAAAATATTAACTAGTACTATTCTTTGAAGACATTCTACTTGAAAAAGGTATTTAAGGGCTCATTTTGAATTTGAAAATTACATAAGTAAATTAAAACATATTGGTTATGTTTACTTTAAAATATATTTAATAATGACTAATATGTGGTAGAACATTATTTATTGTTTAATCCAACATAAACCAAAATAGAGACTTAAAATGCATCTTGGTGCTCTGTAAATCTGGTGATTCTCCTTGTTTATAGAAGAAAAATTTTGATTATACTTATAGTTTCTATTCTCTAAGAACAACAATGGAACAGGTTTGGTGTGTGTGATTAACTTACTTTCAATAAAATAAAGCCTTAGACATAGAAAAGTAACCATAAATTGTATATACTCTGAACGTAACCAATGTTGAAATGATTCTTTTCGTGTGAGAGTTTAAGCCAAGAATAAATAAATAACAATTATGTTATTACACAATTTACATAATAATTTTCTCACTGAATGTTAATTTATTTTTCATAGTTAATGATGTAAGTTTTAAGATTCGGGCTCTTAATCGAATTCCTAGACAGGTGTCAAATATCTACCTTGAATTTACTAATTTTAACTTAGGCATTAAGCTCTTGTGTAATCAATACAATATTTGATATTGAAATATTTGCACAGTTAACACAGATCATTTCCTGCACCTGAGGTCATATTAATGCATTATACAGTACTTGCCATGACACTGAGTAATAATCCTTTTTACTTCAAATTCTAGGAGGCAGGGACTCTTTCCATCATCATGGCTGTAAATGACCTTAATGTGCTGGCTTCATTATCATACAGAGCAGAACCTACATTTTGGCAGGAGGCCAGAAAGAGAACACAACACAAAACATTCAGGTTAGAGAAAAACAGAATTTGGGATTCTTGTCATTTCTGGGAATTATTGGTAAAGATACAAGCTGAGCTGCTGAATATCCCTCAAAAATGGGGGTTAAATCAGATAGAATCTTAATTCTCTCTTACATGACAGAGAGCAAGGTAGGTGAGCAGTCCAGGGCAGGTAGCATGTCCTGCTCAATGAGTCTGTTCAGGGATCTTGGGTGGGAGGACCGCTTTGCCATCATCAGCATGTGACTTCTTCCTCTAGAAGACCCATTTCCCAGCCTTAAGGAAAGGAAAAAGGAGCAAAGTGAGCCTCTTTTTTTCTATGGATGTGACCTAGAGGTTGTTCATATCATTTCCCTTCACATCTGCTTGTGTAGAATTTACCTGATCACAGCTGCAAGAAAGGCTGGGCAGTGTAGTTTCTTCCTGGGAAGACTGATGCAGTAAAACTGGTGATGTCATCCTTTCATCTTCCCCATTAGCTTGTAATCTATAACTGGGTTTGGGCACTCCCATCTTCCAAATGATGTCCATTATTCTCCATATTCCTAATAATACTCTAGCCAGAATATCATCATCCTTTGCCTGGTCTACTATAATAATTTCCTAACTGATCTGTGTGCTTCCACTCTTGGCCCCACTAAGTCATTTCTCACACTGTAGCCACTAATTTTTTAAAATATAAACCAAATCATTACTCCTCATTTTGAGTCCTTGATGTCTTCCCATCTCCATAAAATAAAATCCTTCCTCCACACCATTAGCTCTAAGACCTAGCAATGACGTGGCTGTAGCCTACAAAGGCCCATTCTTGTGCCCTGCTTTCATCTAGCCATTATGTTTTGGCCACTCTGGCTTCCACCTTTTTTTCTGGAACACAGTGATCCCTTCTCCACCTTAGGGAGAAGAGATCTACTCACTATTCTACTAACTATTCTGCAAAGCTTTTTGCGGGCATCCTTGAATAGCTAGCTCACTCTTATCTCTTGGCCCTTAGTGCAAATGTCATCTGTTCTGAGACTCTTTCCTTGTTTCCAGTTACTCTTTATCACATCGCTTTATTTTCTTTATAACATTTATTAAAGTATATAATAATCCTATTGCTAAGGTCTTCAGGTCAGTCAGAGAGAGTCGAGGGGAGACTAAGGATAATTAAGCAGCAGCATTTATTTATTTATTTTTTGAGACAGAGTTTTACTGTGTCACCCTCAGTAGAGTGCTGTGGTGTCACAGCTCACAGCAACTTCAAATTCTTAGGCTTAAGCGATTGTTTTGCCTCAGCCTCCCAAGTAGCTAGGACTACAGGTGCCCACCACAATGCCCAGCTATTTTTTGGTTGCAGTTGTCATTGTTGATTTTAGCTGGTCCGGACTGGGTATGAATCTGCCAGCCTCAGTGGATGTGGCTGGCGCCCTATCCACTGAGCTATAGGCTCTGCCAGCAGCAGCATTTATTAGCATAAAGCTTCCACACAGGGAAGGGCTGTGCCGAAAAGACAGTCGCCCCAAGGATAGTTTGGGGGTCAGGTTCTAAGGTTATGGGAGTAGGTAGCTGAGAGGGGGAGTTGATGTGGTGATGGAGTGAGCTGTGCTTTCATGCATCCGCCAAGGTGGATGTTCAGAGGGCGCCAACGGAAGGCGCCAAAGCAGGATGTTTGCTGGAGCCCAGCTGGATGGGGGTCTTTAGGTGTGGATTTTTGGTGTAAATGACCAAGGTCTGGGAAATGTTTTCAGAAATCATGTAAGCATGTGTTAGGGGTGGAGCAATTCATCAGAGATATTAGGGCATTGTAGTTCAGGGCCAATTATCCTAACTCCTATTTGTTTACTTGTTGATCATTTGTCTCCTTTCATTAGAAAATAATCCTTAGGAGGGCAATTTGTTTGGCTTACACCCTGGTTCCTGGACTCTGGCACATAAGTAAATATCTATTGTATGAGTGATTAAATGAGCTGGGTGCACTTTATATGTCTCTTACAAACATACTTCAAAATAACCAAGAGAGTGGAATTGGAATGTTCCTTATACAAAGAAATGATAAATGCCTGAGGTGATGGGTACCCTAATTATCCTGATTTGATTTATTCACATGGCGTGCCTATATCAAAACATCACATGTATATATATAACTGTTAAAACATATATAACTGTTAATATTATGTACTACTACTACTAATAAAATAATCTGGTTGGAAAACTAGGTAAAAAGAACCTTACACATACTTGTCTCCATTAGCTTTATTCCTGACGTGGGTATAGTGAATGTTATACCTGTGCCTTGAGTTTATCAACCTTAGTTGGAGTTTGAAGTTTTAGTCATTCTCCTTTGTAGCAGGTGGAATGATGGGCCCCCAAAAGTTATGCTATGTCTCAAAACCCAGACACTGTGAATATTGCCTATTTGGAAAAAGGGGTCTTTGCAGATGTAGATAAGTAAAGATTCTTGCGATGAGATCATGCTGAATTAACCAAGTAGGCCCTAATACAGTGACAAATGTCTTTGTAAAGGCAGAGGGAGATTTGTGACGCAGAGGAGAACATCACATGAAGACAGAGGCAGAGATTAGAGTTGCATGGTCACATGCCAAGAAAGCCCAAACCATGAGAAGCTGAAAGAAGACAGAAAGATTCTTTCCTAGAGGCTCAGCACCTGTAGCTCAAGCGGTTAAGGTGCCAGCCACATACACCTGAGCTGGTGGGTTCAAATCCAGCCTGGGCCTGCCAAGCAATGATGACACTACAACCGTTGCGTTAGGCGCCTGTAGTCCCAGCTACTTGGGAGGTGGAGGCAGGAGAATAGCTTGAGCCCAGGAGTTGGAGGTTGCTGTGAACTGTGATGCCACAGTGCTCTAGCCAGGACAACAGCTTGAGGCTCTGTCTCAAAAAAAAGATTCTCTCCTAGAGCTTTTGGAGTAGACACAGACCTACTGGCAGCTTCATATCAGGCTTCTGGTTTCCCAAACTGTGAAAGAATAAATTTCTGTTGTTTAAAGAACCTGAATAAATTTTAGTGTAAGTATATACCAAATATTGGGGGGGGCAATGCTTATACTAAAAAATTATTTCTTGCTTATCTGCAATTCTAATTTAATTCAGCATTCTGCATTTTTATTTGCCAAATCTGATAATCCTACTCTAATCCCAAGAATATTTGAAAATGAAAAATTGACTGGGAATAATATATAGATTCTGCCAAGTAAGAACTGGCATCAAATTAAAAAAATCAAAAATAAATAAAATGAAAGTGAAATTGGTGTCACAGAAATGTTAAATATGCTAACATTTTAAATATGCAAAATTTTGTCCAGAAAAGGATCTATGCAAAATGCTTGGAATTATAAAAGAGTTTTTACGTTTTAAATCTGATTTAAAACTATCTTAAAAGTAGCTCATTGGCTTCTTGTTACCATAAAAACTAAGAATTAAAGTTCATTTGATCCTGACTTAATTTTTTTTCAAATCCCTAGGGGGTTAGTATCCAATTTGGGACTGCCTCGTCACCTACCAACAGTTTATTAGATTCAGCTTGAAAACAGGTAAATTAAAACATGGGAAGTACAAAAATTAGACTGAAAACAGCTTTGGATAAAGCACATTGAAGATGATCTTCCCCAAGGGCCTGCAGGTGTTTCTGGAAATGAGCAGGGCACCTCTAGAAACACATTTGTCCTTCACATGCCTTGGGAGCAACTAATACCACCTGTAAGGGAAAAGTTCTGTTTTCCTGTTTAAATTTGGCATTCTTAATGTTTACAATCACTTTCTTTTTTCCTCTCGTGAGGAAATAACATGCAGGCTATTATATAGGCAATTAAATCCACTTTAGAATGAGTTGAACAAGCAAATGGGATGGAGGAAGAGAGGGAAGGGGGAGAGAGAGAGACACACAGGCCCCTGACTCTGTATGCTGCTTTGCTGAAAGATGGATTTCCTATGTCTTTTACTAATAATAATCAGTTGTCTGTGGTCAGAAAACCTGGTAAAAGGACTCTATGCAGAGATTTTTCTCTATTAGCTTTCTTTCTGACTTGGGTATACTGAAAGTTATCCGTAAGCCGAAGACACCCTTCCTCCTCCCTTGCAGTTGAAGATATAGACTCAGCAGGAAGGAAGGAGCAACAGAGGGGAGAGAATTAAAGAGAGGGCCCTGTGTGTGAGTTGAGGAGTGGGCACATGGGGAAGTGGGTGGGGCAGTGAAGAAGACAGAGACTTTGCCAAGAGGCTTTCACAAGAGAACAGCAGACAGTTTGGTGATGATTTCTCATCAAAGACAGAGCAATAGGAAGTTGTTGATCAGTGGCAAAGGAATTGTTTTGGAGGGCTTAGTATTTTTCATCAACTTAATTCTTTTTCTTTTCTTTCTTTCTTTTTTTTCTTTTTTAGAGAGAGAGTTTCACTCTGTTGCCCTTGGTAGAGGGCTGTAGTGTCACAGCTCACAGCAACTTCCAACTCCCGGGCTTAGGTGATTGTCCTGCCTCAGTCTCCCAAGTATCTGGGACTACAGGCACCCACCACAATGCCCGGCTATTTTCTTGCTGCAGTTAGGCCAGGGCCAGGTTCAAATCTGACACCTTCGGCATATGGGGCCGGAGTCCTACTCACTGAGCACAGGCGCCACCTGGTCAATGTGTTCCTTAATCATGTATCAAGTACTGAGTATCAGGAATTGTGTTAGATGCAATGTCTTTGGGTTTCTCCAAAGAAAAATTCTTTCTGATTTTAGAGAGTGGACTGTATATAGAGAGGAGAAAAGCATGTCAAAAAAAGAAGGGAAATTAGGACTAAGTACTCTGATGACAGAAATGTTTATAGGGTATAGTAAACATGTAAAAGAGATGGCCATGGGATGGGTATCAGAATATGTCTAGAGTCGGTGCCTGAGTTAACCTTTGGTGATTTCGGAGATTAGAGGAAGGCACAGGTTTAGAGGGAGCTAGTGAGGATTCTGGGAGTATTACACAAGATAATCATATTTATGAATAGCTATTCCTTTTCAGGTGCCTCTTCTGCTCCAGGAACTGTGTATGTTTTATGTTAATCTTCACCATAGCCTAATGAGAAAGGGATTCTTATGTATATTTTATAGGTGGGGGCACAGGGTTTAAGGACTTGTCTAGGTTTACACAATAACTGAGCTAAAAAAAAAAAAAAAACCCAAAAGAAACAAACAAAAAAACCCTTGATTGCCAGGACTCCCATTTTGCCTCATTGTATGTGTAGTAGAAAATGCATTAACAATTGCTCTGAAGTGTGTCCTACTTAACGAGTGGATAATTTCAATCGTTTCATGGAGAGAATCCTATTTCCTTGATAAAAGCAAATGTTGATAGTCCCTGATTTGGGGGGCTTTGCTCCCTGCTAGAGCCGTGTTACCTGTGTTATGCTCAAGGCCGGCTTTCACTGGACACCCCCAGATTAAAATACAGTCATCAATGCTAAAAAAAAAAATACAGTCATCAGAGCATGCAGAGTTCTGACTCAGCACACATACCGAAAACATTAGGTTTAGTATCCACTAGGATAAACTAATCTGAGCCACACGAGTTTTGATATGTACATGTCCTTTTGCTACACATGTCTTTTGTTGTTGGGAGATGGCTTCTACATAGAGCCATGACGGGTCAGCCAGGGCAGCTGTCTAAAGTGCACTTTAGTCAGTGTCCCTTCAACTTTAATGACCCTTCTGATTCCTTGTGGACCTTGTGGATCTGTGGGTCTGGGGTGGGGCTGACGTTTCTTACTGTAGAAGCTTCCAGGAGATGCTGGGGTGGATGACTCTCAAACCACTCTGACGAGCAAGGCTTATACTGAATGGAGACCACCCTTCTGATTTAGATTCTGCCTTGGTCCCACAGTGCCATTTGACTTAAACAATTCATTAGAAGGTGATTATTGTGTGCCTGCAATGAGCAGATAACCATGCAAGGCACAAGATATATATGTGAAAATGCAAGAACCACTAGAATAGAGTGTGAAGAGAGATGGAGATGGAGCTTCGGACACCAACAGGAAGGTGTGTAGAAAGAATCAAAGTCTTAGAATAGAGAATCTGCCGGCTCGGCGCCTATAGCTCAACC
>NW_003852411.1:1659309-1663379 GCF_000181295.1 Otolemur garnettii | reverse complement strand
GAATAGAATCTGCCTAATGCCACTGCAGGTGAACCTCACTAGGTCTGGCCAGGCCCTGCAACTTCAGCTGCCTCTTCCGTTCTTTCACATTCTTTGTGACCTAGATTCTAGGAAAAGAAAGGCTGAGGGTCTGGAAGATTGAAGCCAGAAACACAGATGGGGTTTGGGAGGAGAAATAACAAATTAGAACTAATAAGTGGAATTAACAAAGAGGACTAATAAGTGTTTACTTATGGAACTTCACACCTAAGGGATTTTTGGAGAGACTTTCCTTAGAATTTCCTTAAGGCTAAAAATTTCCAATTACATCTTCAGTAAGGAGAATAAATACGATTCCTTTAGTATAAAGAATTCTTGTCCATGGAACATGGACCTGACTTTTTATTCCCTTGGCTATATGGAATAAGATGAAAGGGAAGTCCAGCCTTGCCTTCACCTGCTAAAATTATGATAAAGGATCAAATGTCTTTTGAAGTACACATAGAATATTCATTTCTGATTCATGTTCTTTCCAAATACATTATGTTTTGGAAGGGTTTCACATACTAATTGGACTGAAAAACAATTTTGATCCTGTGTTTGTCTTTTTTCTTCTTTTAACAGAACATTATCAATACCTTAACTTTTTTCTCACAATTCATTCCTTTTACTTATCTTTATAGATTTAGGACAGAAACTCGGGGGCTTCATTAGAGTGCTTAAAAAAAAAAATAAAAAGGGTTGATTCCAGTAATAAGGAAAGAGAAGACATAGGGTTCTCTACCACCACTAATCTTTTTTTCTGTAGTGTTTACTCAGTGGTTAAATATTGTGTTGCAGCATCTTGGCTGATCATCTTTTTATTGGTAATTGTAAATTAGTTTTCTACTGCTGCATAATGAACTCCCCCCTAAGCCTGCTGTTTTAAAATAAGCAGTGGCCTGATGGAGGAGGCCTCATTATTATAGGGTTGTTTGAGTGTCCTTGTGACATGGCACCTAGCTTCCTCCAGACTGAGTGATCTAAGAAAACAGGATGGAAGCCCTGACATCTTTTATGAAGCTAGAAGCCACCGTTTATCATTCCTGCAACATCCCATTGGTTATATGTCAGTTCTGTGCCATGTGGGAGGATACACAAAGGTGTGAGTAGGAGCCGTAAGAGACGTACCAGGGAGCAGAGCTGAAATTGTGGGTTCCGTTAAAACCGTCATCATCACCATCACCACTGGGCATCTGTGTTAGAGGTCAGTGTTCCACAGAGCTTCACAATCATTAGTGGGGGACAGTTAGTTCTACAAATAAAGACATTGCCAATAAAATGGTTTCAGCCATGAAGAGCAACCACGTTTATGAGTTTTTAACCTCCATTTTTAACATATCCAGTGACCTCTAAATTGAGAACCTTAGGTCTCACTGTGAATCAGCTTTTTTTTTTTTAGAGACAAAGTCTCATTTTGTCACCCTCGGTAGACTGCTGTGGCATCACACATCTCACAGCAACCTCCAACTCCTGGGCTCAGGCGATTCTCCTGCCTCAGCCTCCTGAGTAGCTGGGACTATAGGCGCCCGCCACAATGCCCGACTATTTTTTGTTGCAGTTTGGCCAGAACCAGGTTTGAACCCGCCACCCTTGGTATATGGGGCTGGCACCCTACTCACTGAGCCACAGGCACCACCCATGTGAATCAGCTTTAATGGATGGTAGCACCAGGTAAAGTCAGGTGTCAGCAAAATAGTTAATGGATATATTTTCAGTGGATTAAACTTGGCAGGGTACCGGCTGCTTTTAGTCCAGAATTTCTCCCTGTGAGGATTAAGCTTGTGTTTCGTGAAAAGTAATGGCTCTGGCTCTTCCTGTTCTTTACAGTCTGTGAAAGGCTACTCTGTGAAAAGCGTGCTTGTATAAGGAGTTTCATAACTCTTTAAAAAGTCTTCTGTGTTTCCCTTTCTTCCTTTCTGGGCCTCTAAAAATGCCATTCCTTATTTAAATACAATTATATTCCAAGACAACTTGTGCCAAATTGCAAACTTAGAATTAATGTAGGTTGTGAACCTAACCAGATGCCTTTTAAATGTCTCATTAGAGATTAATAAGGATGTGAAGCACACAAGGGAAACTCAAAATAGGACGGGGCATAGGTCTGGGTTAGACCTCATTCTATTGTCTGTCTCCAGCAGCCCTCGTGGGCATGGAGAGGAGTAAACCCAGGACATGTATACAGATCTTTGAAATAAGGTGAATCCCATGCTTCTTGATTTAGAGAAGCAAGTTGACTGGGGAGAGTGTGTGGGCAGGAGCTGTTCTCTGGAGGTCATCGTTAGCCTTTGTGATGCTGTAGATTAAGGAGCGTGCTTTTGAAATTTAGAAAACAATCCTGGTGAGAGTCTTATTTTAGTTTGCTGTTCTGTCGAAGAACTTAAGTGCTGGTTATATTTTAGAGCAGTTTGATTTTACCACCTGAGGAATAAATCAAGAAATAGGGAAAACTTTAAATGGGCTATTTAGGTGGATAGCAAGCTTAACTAAATCATTAACACTCTAGTGACTCTGCTTGTATTGATTGTGGAAAGTAGAGGTGCAACTAAATTCACTTTGCCTTCAGAGATTCATACTTGTTTTTATCTCCTTACTGATAAAATAATGCAAATATGCCACGTAAGTTCTACTGGGAACCTCTTGTGTAAAAGGATTCACTATCTATTTTATGGGTAGGATTTTTGTACAATTCTCAAAAAGCATTACCTGAGCGATTCTTAGAGCAATACGGATAAGGTAAGAAGGTGGCAGGCGGGAGTGGTCCCACCGTCCTCTGCAGGTAATTTAATGAAGGCCACATGCTCCGTGAGGACAAAAATCTGGAAATGCAATTAATAAGGAACCCTAGTGCTCTACCTAATGGCTAATTTTCTCTAAAACATCAGATTGGCCATTCATTGATTCATTTAAAAAGTAGGTGTGATATTAATGTCTCTGGTGTTTATTAGACTAGAGTAGGTAATGCTGCAGTAACAAGCAATCCCCAAATCTCATTGGTTTAAAAGAAACAAAAGATTTGCTTCTTTTTCAGCCATGTGTCATGTAGGGGTCTGGCTGAGGTCATAGCCCTGTCACTTCACTCTGATACAGACTGACAGAGCAAACTCTGTCTGGGATCCTGCCTGTCTTATGGCAGAGGGAAAGGAAAGCTGTGGGAACCTCTGAGCTGGGTTTTCAAGTCTGTGCATGGAAGTATCACTCTGGTCCACATTTCCCTGGCCGAAGCACGTCACATGGCCAACCTTGGTTTCAGAAATGCAATGTGTGCAATGCCTCACTCATAGAGAGGGGCACAGCGAGTCACTGGGCAAGTCCACTGTCACTAGGGTAGGGAAGGATAATTCTTTAGGGAGGGACAGAAAATACATTAAACAATAACACACTCACAGACTCAGTAAGGGAGTAGGTGTGATGAGACTAGTGCTCGTGAATTTATAAGAATAAATTGGAAAGCCCTTTACTTACACATGCTCCTGTTATTACTCTTAGTAATGGACTAATATTACTAGACCAGAAACTTTCTGAGTAAAAATGTGTTGAATGTATAGATAAGACAGTATCTATAGTATCTTCAAGGAGACTATTATCTAAAGGGGAAGATAATGGATATGCACACTACTGAAAAGGGGTAAAGGAAAATTATAAAACACTGTGATAACTCAGCAGAAGAAATAATTTCTTTCAATTGGAGAAATTCAGGAAAGATTCAGATAGCTTGAGCATGTTGAACTCTTCTCCAGAAATGCTCAATAGGTAACGACTAGCAGTAGCTGTGTCCAGGTGACTAGTGATTCTATACATCTTTGCCCTTGGGAACCTGGGACTTTCCCAATGTTGGATAAGTCCAGTAAGGTGGAAGGATAGCTGCTTGCAGATTCCAGAGAGCTAGTGACAACAGCACTGAATAACTGAGATCTATGATGGGTCAGGAGGTAGGTGATCTTAGAGCAGCGGTTCTCACCCTGTGGGTCGTGACCCACAGGAACTGTATTAAAGGGCTGTGGCAATCACTTCTGAGGTTTATCTTACAGGGGTACAAGTGAATCTTTCTA
>NW_003852411.1:1654794-1659149 GCF_000181295.1 Otolemur garnettii | reverse complement strand
AAAAAAAAAAAGGGCTGTGGCATTAGGAAGGTTGAGAACCACTGTCTTAGAGGAAGGTACTAGATGGAAAACAAGAGGACACAAATTCAGTGAGCTCCGCAGCCTCTCTGTAAGCCTCATGTATCAAGTGAGTCTGATCATGGTCATGTATGTGAAAGCACCTGTCATAATATTGGTGGGACGGTGGTGCTTACTGGTGGAATAACGCATAAATAAATAAATGATAGGCTATCAATCAATCTTGGGTGAATGTGAATCTGGAAAGGGCCTTTACTGAGTGTGAGAGTAGAAAAAAACAAAAGGAACAAATACAGGGCTCATAGAATGGAGCTAGTGGACAAAAATTCAAAAGAAGGTTGTGGTCATTACAGACTTTTTCTTTACCTGTTAGGACTTCTCTTAACCTCCCTCCTCCTGTTTCACGGATGTTTTCATTCTCTCCATAAATCTTACTGCACATAAATTCGATGCCACACATACTGTGCGCTTAAAAAGACTACTAATCTCTAGCAAGGTGGGATATATTTGCTTTCCTCCTTTGGACTTGTCTGACTACTAATCTCTAGCAAGGTGGGATATATTTGCTTTCCTCCTTTGGACTTGTCTGCTTGGAGACAGCATTGTGTTTCCCCCACAAATCCGTGTATGCCAGGTGCACCTGAAATGAGGTGACGGAACGTAAATATTACATCAACTGATGAAATACAAATGCAAAAAGAATAGAACGTTGCTTCCATAAAAAGTTAAGTTGAATGATGTGTAGAAATGCAATAAAATTTAATTGCAAAAGAATACTGCTCTCCAGCTAGATGTTGGTGATACACATAGAGGAATGAAAAAAAAAAATGATGGGAGAGCTCCTAGTGAGAATAAAACTGTGAAGTCTGGAACCAGAGCTGCCTGGGTTGAAATTGGGCTTTACCCACTTGGCAGCTGAATCACTCTCAAGGCTTCACTTTCCTTCTCTGTAAAATAGGAATAATACATAGCCCCAATCTCATCAGTTTTGTATGTGGCTGCAATGACGTCTGTCACAAACTATACAGAGTTAGGTCAGACTGCACAGGTAGGAGCACAGTCCTTCAGGCAACTTCTCTCACTTCAACACAAGCCACAGGTTGGCATCCTCAGGCCACCCTGACTTCTGATGAGCTGAGTAAAAATTGGGGGTTTCTCCTGTTCCATCAGGTTCAATTATTTGCTAGAATAACTCACAAAACTTGGGAAAATGCTATCTGGGCATATTTAGATATTGTGGGTTTGGTTTCAGACCACTGCAATGAAGTGAGTCACGTGAATTTTTTTGCTTTTCTGAGTATATAAAAGATATGTTTACACGATACTATAGTTTTTTATGTAATAAAAATAATAGCATATGTCTGAAAACAACGTGCACACTTTAATTTAAAAATACTTTATTGCTAAAAAATGCTAATGTCATTGGAGCCTTTAGCAAGTCACAATCTTTTTGCTGGTGGAAGATCTTGCTTCCGTGTTGATGGCTGGTTGCTGATCAGTATGGTGATTGCTGAAGGTTGGGGTGGCTGTAGAAATTTCTTAACATGAGACCAAGAAGTTTGCTTCACATGACTCTTCTTTTCATGAAAGATTTCTCTGGAACTTGTGATGCTGATTGATACAATTTTACCCACAGCAGAATTTCTCTTAAAATTGGGGACTGTCCTCTCATCTTGGTGCTGTTTTATAAGTCAGGCTTATATAATATTTTAAATCCTTTGCTGTCATTTCAACAATGTTCATAGAACCTTGCTAGGAGTATATTTGATTTTAAGAAACCACTTACTTTTCTGTCTGGTTTTTTTTTTTTTTTTTGCAGTTTTTGGCCAGGGCTGGGTTTGAACCCGCCACCTCCGGCATATGAGGTCGGCACCCTACTCCTCTGAGCCACAGGCGCTGCCTGAAACCACTTGCTTTTCTCATCTATAAGATGCAACTCTTCTTCCATTCAACTGTTACCATGATGTTGTAACAATTTGGTCACATCTTCAGACTTCTCCTGTAATTTTATTTTTCTTGTTTTTCCCACCATATCTGCAGTTATTTCCTCCACTGAAGTCTTGATTCAAAGTCATCCATGAAGATTAGAATTGATTTCTTTCAGACTCCTGTTAATGCTGATATTTTGACTGCCTCTGATGAATCATGAATGTTCTTAATGACATTTAGAATGGTGAATTCATCCCAGAAGGCTTTCAATTTACTTTTCCCAGATCCATCAGAGAAATCACAATCTATAGAAACTAGAGGAGAGAGAAGGCAAATGAGATGGGGTGATAGGTGGCAGATCTACCATTTGATCCAGCAGCCTTACCAATAAGTATCTTCCCTAGGAAAAGAAGTCATTATATCAAAAAGACACTTGTACCCAAATGTTTATTGTAGCACAATACACATTTGCAAAGATATGGAATCAACCTGAGTGCCCATCGGCTGATGAGTGGATAAAGAAAATGTGATATATATAACACACTATGAAGTACTACTCAGCCAGAAAAAGGAATGAAATAATGTCTTTTGCTGCAACTTGTTTGTAACTGGGGACCATTATCCTAAGTGAAATATTTCTGGAATGGAAAAACAAATACCATGTGTTCTCCCTGGTACGTGGGAACTAAATGATGGTTATAAAGTGGTGTAATGGACATTGGAAACTAAGAAGAAAAGAGTGGGAGGGAGATAAGGGGTAGAAATTACCTCTGTACACCATTCTGATAACAGGTACCTTGAAAGCCCCAAGTCGTCATTATACAACTCATCCACGTAACAGAAACACTCGTACCCCCTAAATCTGCTGAAATAAAAAAAAATACCTCTTTGTTTAAAATGTTGGAAAACGAATGCACACAAAGTATCTTCTGCTCCAACAGGTTAATGGTTAGGAGATGTGGCTGTGAAGAAGGAAGGAACTCTACGATCAGGAGGAGGAGGCCACTTACCAACTTTGTTACATTGGGTATAGTTTCTCCATTTCCCTGAATCTAGCATTTCTAGATTTCTCTAAAATCTAGCGTTTTATCTCAATGAGAAAATGTCTGCCTTACAGGGTTATTGGTGAAAATGAAATGAGAGAAAATGTATGAAATCATCTAGCACTCATCTAGAACAATTATGAAAGTCCTTTAAATATAATTTGCTATTGTTATTCAAAGCCTAGAAGGCCCCAGAATAATTCAGTTTTCCTAACTTTTTACCTGCTGGTAATGTAGCAGAGTTGAGTTTTTTTTTTTGAAGTGAACTTCCAGCTAACGGGGCCAAACACTGAAGGTTGGTAGGACAATGAAAGTTGAGAAAGGTAACTGAATTTTGCAGAGATTTTCAAGAGAGCAATGTCATTGAGTGGTGAGCATGGAGGCCAATTGCAGGAATGCTTGTTATCACAAGGAATTTCCTTTTAAAAGCTGCATGGAAAAGAAGAGGAAAGGGAGAGAGAGCAGAAAAGCTGAAGAGTTATTAGGCAAAGTTCCTGCCCCAAAGATGATATCCTTGAAGTTATTGAAAGCAGAATAAAGAGGAAGACAGTGGGAAAAGTACAGGTTTAAGCATCACATCTGTTTCAAGTTCAGTCATTAGCTTGCAGTGTGACCTTGGGCATGGTCCTCTATCTCTACAGGTCCTCTATCTGTAAAATTGAGGTACCCTCACCTACCTGGTCTTTCTCATGACTGTAGGGTGAAGAGCACGTGAAATTTAGACTTTAAAAATGCCTTGCAAATTAGAGTATGTTATCATATACAGCAAGTATAAAACCATTTTTTCCCACAGATGATCTCTTCACGTCTAAGATACTTACCTGTATGGCTGCTGCTATGAAAATCTTCTTCTGTTTATGAAGGACAAGATTGGCTCTTAGAGCAGTGTTTATTGAAATAAAAAAGAGAGAGAGAGAAGTGTTTACTGAGCTGCACTGAATGGAGATGGCACTAACACTGGCAAATGCACTTTTCAGGTTATAAGGTGATTGGCTCCTGCCCATTTTTAAGCTCAGAGACCATTCTCTTTGTAGACAATTAGACCTCAGTTTTTTTTAACCTACCAACTGCTGTGCTGCCTGTCAGTTCTGGGCTCTTCATCTCACACAGCTCAACCATATCTCTTAGCAATTTTCTGATTGAAAGAATCGCTTGCTCTTTGTTTTCAGCAAGGTAAATCGGTACTCACTTAAGGCCATTTGCACAAGGAGGAAGAAAGAGTGTTCAGAAACCCGGTGTCAGATACGGCTTTTTTCAAACCACGTCGCATTTTGAACACGGTGGTGTTAACAGAGTCAAAAGTTAAATGTTTTTACTCTGAGCGAAGGGACTGTGAAAGATCTTCTGGAGTCTGAGCTTTATATC
>NW_003852411.1:1651207-1654236 GCF_000181295.1 Otolemur garnettii | reverse complement strand
AGCTTGATTGGGATAAAATTGACATACAACAAATTGCACATATGGGTACATGTTGCACCTGTGAAATCAAGAGAATGACAATCAAGTGACAAATATACCTACACCCCAGATATTTCCTTGTGTCCTTTTGTGATCCGTTTTACCCTTCATTTTTTCCTTTTACCAAGTAACCAAAGATCTGTTTTCCGTTGTTTTAGATTAGTTTGTATTTTTGAGGACATGGGATTCACATCCATGGGTGTGTTTTTCATCGGGCATCTTTTATTACGCAGAATTACCTTGATATTTATCTGTGTTGTGGTTATCAATATTTAATTTTTTTAGCTGTTGAGTAGTGTTCTACTTTATGGATATGCCACACTTTATTTATTTATTTACTTGTTAATGGGCATTTGGTTTGTTTACAGTTTTCAGCTATCCGAACGAAAGCTGCTATGAATGTTCCTGTCCAGGCTTTTGTAAGAGCACACGCTTTCCTTTCTTTGGTGTACATACACACACGCATGTACACCACATTTTTTGGTCCACTCCTCAGTAGAGGGGCACTTAGGCCAATTCCATAGGAGACTGAAACCTTTGTCGTAATGAGTGATCTGCTTTGTGACACGTTCTAGCTCAGGACTCTTTAATTTCTCTCAGCGATGTTGTGTAATTTCACGTGGACAGGTCTTTCCTATATTTTGGTGTGTTGGCTTATTCTTCTGTGTTTCATATTTATTGATACTTCTTAACAAGTAGACTTTACTTTTTAGAAGAACAGTTTTAGGTTCAGAGCAAAATGAAGCAGAGGGTCCAGAGAGTTCCCACATACCTCTTATCTCCACATGTGCTCAGTTTCTCCCACTGTCCACATCCCACCCCAGAGTGGCCCACTTGTTACAACCAATGAATCTGCATTGACACATCATTATCACCCATGGTCCAAATAGTTTACATTACAGTTCACTCTTGGTGGTGTACATTCTATGGGTTTTGAGAAATGTATAATAAGCTGTCTCCACCCTTATAGGATTGTACAGAATAGTTTCACTGCTCTGCAGATCCTCTGTGCCTTGTTTGTTATTCCTCCTCCTCCTCTCCCTGCTTGTCACCACTGACTTCCTTACTGCTTTGCCTTTTCTAGAACGTCCTATGTCATAAACACGTATTTGGCACTATATGGTATGTTGCCTTTCAGATTGGTTTCTTTCCCTTAGTGATGTGTGTTTGAGACTTCTCCAGGTCTTTTTCACGGCTTGGCAGCTCATTTCTTTTTAGCACTGAGTAAAATTCCATTGTCTAGATCTACCACGGTTTAATGATCCACTCACCTTGGGACACCTTAGTTGCTTCTGAGTTTTGGCTGTTATGACTAAAACTTGTATAAACATCCATAAACAGATATTTTCTGTGGATATACATTTTCAACTCCTTTGGGTAAATCTGAAGAAGTTCATTTGCTGGATTTTATGGTAAGTCTTGTAAGAAACTGCTACACTCTCTTCCAGAGGGGCTGTAACATTTTACATTCCCACGAGCAGCAAATCGGAGTTCCTGTTTTATTGTGCTGCTCCACGTTTTTGCTGGCATTTGGTGTTATGGGTGTTTTGAGTTTCAGAATACTAAGTTTCAGAATACTAAGGCGTTTAGAGGTGTTCTCACTGTTGTTTTAACTTGCAATTCCCTACTGATCTATGATGTTGGGTGTCATATCATATCCTTATTTGCCATCTGTGCATCCTTTTTTGGTGAGGTGTCTGGTCAGAAGTTTTGCCCATTTTTAAATTTGGTTTGCTTTCTTCTGGAGTTTTAGGAGTGTATATTTCAGATAACCATTTATCAGATATGTGTTTTGTAAATACTCTCTCCAAGTTTGTGGCTTGTCTTTTTGTTCTCTTGACAGTAACTGTCATAGAGCATACATTTTAAATTTTAATAGATTCCAGTTTAATAATTCTTTCATATATTATGCCTTTGGTTTTAGACCTAAAAAGTCATCAGTAAATCCAATGTCATCTGGATTTTTTCCTGTGTTATTTTCTAGGCGTTTTATAATTTTGTATTTTACATTTAAGTCTATAATCCATTTTGGGTTAATTTTGGGGCAGGTATAGGGTCTGTGTCTGGATTCATCTTGGGCATGTGGGTATTCGCTTGTTCCAACACCATTTGTTGACAAGACTACCTTTGATTCATTGTGTTGTCTTTGCTTCTTTGTCAAAGATCAATTGACTATTTGTGTGGGTCTCTTACTGGGCTATTGTACTCCATTGATCTCTTTGTATGGCTTTCACCAATACCATACCGTTTCAGTTCCTGTAGGATTATAGTAAGTCTTAAAGTCAGATAGTGGTCAGTCCTTTGTTCTTTTACTTCAATACTGTGTCAGCTACTGTGGGTGTTTTGCCTCTCTGCGTAAACTTCAGAATGAGTTTATTACTATTTACAAAATAATTTTCTGAGGTTCATATTTCACTGATATCTGTAGATAAATTTGGGAAGAACTGATGTCTTAACAGTATAGAGTCTTCCAAACCATGAGCATAGAATAGTATTCTATTTATTTGGTTCTTCTTTGGCTTCTGTTCTTTTTTTAAAAAAAATTATTAGTATTATTTTTGATCATCAAATCATATTTATATCCATTTATATACACTGTTATGTTTCAATAATATTTCTATAATGTGGTAACCAAAGTAACTCACATATCTGTCACTTTATTTACCTATCACTTTTTTATGGTGAGATATCTGAAATTTGCTCTTAGTATTCTGAAATATACATTCATAATTATTGACCAGTTATCCTACTGTGCAATAGATCTCAAAACCTATTTCTCCTCTGAATCTGAAACATTACATCCTTTGACCAAAAGCTCCTTATTCCTCCTTCTCCTCCACCTCAGCTTCTGTTAATCATCATCCTACTCATTACTTCTATGATTTTTCAACTTTATTAGATTAGAAAGGTAAGTGAGGTCAGGTGGTATTTGTCTTTCTATGCGTAGTTTATTTCACTTAGCATAACGTCTTCCAGCTTCATCCATGCTG
>NW_003852411.1:1648452-1651028 GCF_000181295.1 Otolemur garnettii | reverse complement strand
CAGGGACATCTACCACCTTTTCTTTATCTACTCATTTATTCATTAATATGGATACTTAGCTTGTATTTTTTGTTTAGGTTGTTTCCATATCTTGGTTATTGTGAATAATGAAGCAATGAATATGGTAATGCAGAAATCCCTTTGACATATCAATTCTCGTTCCTTTGGCTATACCTTTAGCATAGGATTACTGGATCATGTGGTAGTTCTACTTTTAGTTTTTTGAGGAACCTCCCTATCATTTTTTGGTAACTGTACTAATTTACATTTCTACCAATAGTATATGAGGTCCTTTTTCTCTCCATACTCTCCAACACTTGTTATCTTTTATCTTTTTGATAAAAGCCATTCTTGCAGGTGTGAAGAAGTATTTCATTGTGGTTTTAGTTTGCATATCCCTAATGATTAGTGATGCTGAGCATTTGTTATATACCGGTTAGCCATGTGTGTATCTTCTTTTGAGAAATGTCTCTTCAGGTCCATTGCCCATTTCTTAATTGAGTTATTTGTTTTCTTGCTGTTTAGATTTTGAATTTCTTACAGGTTTTGGATATATATGGTGTACAAAATGTTTCTTCCATTATGCGGCATAGAGGATTAAACATCTCATTTTGCTAATTGTTTCTCTTGCTATGTAGAAGCTTTTAGTTTGATTCTATTCCATTTGTCTATTTTTACTTTTGTTGCCTGTGCTTTTGGGTCATGTCCAAAAAGTTACTTATACAGTGTCATGAAGCTTTTCCCATGCTTTTTTTCTAGTAGTTTACAATTTAAGATGTTATATTTAAGTCATTTGGAGTTGATTATAATATGTGGGGTAAGATAAGAATCTAATTTTATTTCTCAGGGTATGGATATCTAGTTTTGCCAACACATTTCTTAAAGAGATATCATTCCGCATTGTGTGTTTTTGACATCTATGTCAAAAATCAGTTGACCATAAATACCTGAGATTATTTCTGGGGTTTATATCCCCTTGCATTGGTCACTATATCTATTTTTAGGCCAGTGCCATGATATTTTGGTTACCATCCCTTTATGTTTTGAAATTAGGGAGTGTGATACCTCTAGCTTTGTTCTTTTTGTTCACAGTTATTTTGGTTATTCAGTATTTTCTGGGATACCATATGAATTTAAGGGTTGTTTTTTCTCTTTCTATGAAAAATGACATGAAAATTTTGATAGGAATTGTATTGATATGTACTTCATTATGGGTACTGTGGATTTTTCCCAATATTAATTCTTCAAACGCAGGAACATGGAGATATTTCTGTTTATTGATATTTCTTTCATTAGTTTTTACAGCTTGCAACATACAGCCTTTTACTATCCTTGTTAAATTTACACATAAATGTTTAACTTTTTGCTATTGTAATTGGATTATAGACTTAAATTACCATTTCAGTCTCTATACTCACTATTGTTCTGTTTGGGCTTTGTTTCTTTATGATTAACTCTTGATCAAAGAATTTATCTGTCTTTTCTAGATTATCCAAATTATTGGTATATAATTCTTCATAGTAGTTTATTATGATACTTTGTATTTCCATGATGTAAATTGTAACGTATTCTATTTTTTTCTGATTTTGTTTATTTACATAGTCTCTCTTTTTCTCCTAGTCTAGATAAGGGTTTGTTGATTTTATAAAAACTAGTCATTTCATTGTTTTTTTTTTCTCTTATTTTTCTAGTCTCTCATTTATTTCTTCTCTGATCTTTGTTATTTTCTTTTTCTCGGCAAATTTTGCATTTAATTTGTTCTTCTCTAATTTCTTGAGATGTAATGTTTTATTATTTATTTGTGATATTTCTTCTTCTTAATATTCAGATTTATTCTTATAAATTTCCTTCTAGGATTGTCTTTGCTGGATAAGTTTTGGTATGATGTGTTTCCACTTTCAATTGTGTCAAAACATTTCCTTTTTGATTTCTTAAGTGATTGGTTGTTTCAGAATATATTGTTTGATTTCAGCGTATTTGTGCATTTTCCAAAATTTCTCTTGCTGCTGATTCTAGTTTTATGTCATTGTGATCTGCAAAGATACTTGATATAATTTTAATTCTCTTAAATTTGTTAAGATTTGTTTTATGGCCTACTATATCATCTCCCCTGAGAATGTTCAGATGCACTTGAGAAGAATATGTATTCTGCTGCTGTTGAAGGGAATGTTCTGTACGATGTAAGTCCATTTGGTCTAATGTGTAATTCAAATCCAATGTTTCTTTTTTGATTTTCTGTCTAAATAATCTGTACTTTGTTGAAAGTGTGGAATTGAGTTCTCTTATTCTTCTAGTACTGTAGTCTTTCTCTCTCCCTTCAGATCAATTAAAAATTGTTAACATATTTAGGTGTTCTGATGTTGGATACATATATATGTACAATTTTTATGTCTTCTTGGCCAATTAATCCCTTTGTCCCTATGTAATGATATTGTTTCTTTTTATAGTTTTTGACTTTTTAAAGTCTATTTTGTCTGATATAAATATAGACCTCTGCTCTCTTTTTGTTTCTGTTTCCATAGACTTTTCTATTCCTTCTGGTACAGCCTATGTGTTTTCTTACCAGTAAAGTGAAT
>NW_003852411.1:1632257-1647800 GCF_000181295.1 Otolemur garnettii | reverse complement strand
TTTCTTTTGCTGCATTCAGCATTCTTTCTTTGCTTTTGATTTCTGATAATTCGATTATGGTGTATGTTGGTGAATTCCCGTTTGTGTTGACTTTAATGATCTCTAAGCTTTTTGTATCTAGTTGTTGTCATATTTCCCCAGATTTGAGAAATCTTTAGTAAATATTAACTTAAATATGCTTTCTAACCCCTTTTCTTGCTCTTCTCCTTCAGAAAATCCTACTGTGCAATGGTTTAATTGCCCAATAATGTCCAATAATTCCTGGAGAACTTCTTGACTCTTTTCTTCTTTTGCTCCTGTGACTGAATAATTTCAAATGTCCTGTTTTTGAGCTTACTGATTTTTTTTTCTTCTGCTTGATCAGGTCTCTTGATGAAGATTTCTGTTGAAATTTTTAGCTTCATTATTGTGTTTTTAACATGATTTCTACTTGTTTTTTTAAATTGTTTCCAATTCTTTGTCAAAATTCTTATTTTGTCATAAGTTATTTTCCAAATTTCATCTAATTTTTTAATCTGTATTTTCTTGTTTCTAGAATTTCTTTCTTTTTTTAAATTAATTTTTTATTAAATCATAAATACATAGATCATGTATACATTAATGCATTTATGGGGTACAATGTACTGATTTCATATAGACTTAGGAACTCTATATCACACTGGTTAATATATGCCTCATCTCATTTACTTAATTATTGTATTAAGACATTTATACTCTATACTAACAGATCCAACATGGACCCTTGCATTATGCACCATGGGTGGGATCCCACCATTCACTCTCCCTCAATTAGACCTCTTTCCTTCCCTCCCATCCCCCCCCCTTCATCTTGGGCCATGGTTGTGATCTAGTCTTCATATGTAATTGTGAGTGATTGTAGATTGGTTTCATAATAGTACTGAGTACATTGGATATTTTTTCTTCCATTCTTGAGATACTTTACTAAGTAGGATATGTTCTAGCTCCATCCATGTAAACATAAAAGAAGTAAAGTGTTCATCTTTTTTTAAGGCTGCATAATATTCCATGGTATACATATACCACAATTTATTAATCCATTCATGGGTCACTGGGCCCTTGGGCTTCTTCCATGACTTGGCTATTATAAATTGAGCTGCAATGAACAATATGGTGCATATATCTTTGTTATAAAGTGATTTTTGATCTTTTGGATATACACCTAGTAAAGGAATTGCAGGATCAAATGGCAGGTCTACTTTTATATCCCTGAGTACTCTCCATACTTCTTTCCAAAAGGGATGTATTAATTTGCATTCCCATCAGCAGTGAAGAAAGGTTCCCTTTTTTCCACATCCATGCCAACATCTGTAGTTTTGGGATTTTGTTATGTGAGCCACTTTTACTGGAGTTAGATGATATCTCAAAGTGGTTTTGATTTGCGTTTCTCTGATGATTAAAAATGATGAGTATTTTTTCATGTGTCTGTAGGCCATGCACCTGTCATCTTCAGAGAAGCTTCTTTTCAAGTCCCTTGCCCACAGTGAAATGGGATTACTTGGTCTTTTCTTATTACCGTGTTTCTCCCCAAATAGGACACTCTCATATTTATTTTTTCTCAAGAAGACACACTAGGGCTTATTTTCAGGGGATGTCTTATTTTTATTAAGTATAATACAACAATCTACATTTATTCAAATACAGTTAAGTCATCTTCTTTTGGAACCTGACCGGGGAGCTGACCTTGTTGGTGGGGATGGCGCTAGTGATGTGTGAACTCCTTTCCCCTAGCCGTTTGCATGTGCACAATAGGATGCCTGTGACTGTGGTTATCACATGCGCACCCACGCAAGTGCTAATGGCTTGGAGAAAGGAGCTGTGGTAGATAAAAGGTATTCCAGTCTTCCTTACTGCTCTGCACTGCAATGCATGGGTCACTAGGTCTTATTATCAGTGTAGGGGGTTATATCCCATCACTAGGTCTTATTATCAGTGTAGGGGTTATATTGAACAAATGCATAGAAATCCTCCTGGGGCTTATTTTTTGGGTAGGTCTTATTTTCAGGAAAACACAGTAATAAGTTTGAGTTCTCTGTGGATTCAAAGATTATCAAATCTTTGTCAGAAGCATAACTTGCAAATATCTTCTTCCATTCTGAGGGCTGTCTGCTTGCCTTACTTGTTCTTGGCTGTGCAGAAGGTTTTTAGTTTGATCAGATCCCAGTAATGTATTTTTGGTGTTGCTTCAATTGCCTGGTGGTGGGGGGGTCCTCCTCATAAAGTATTCTCCCAAGTCAATTTCTTCAAGTGTTTCTCCTGCCCTCTCTCTAAGAATCTTTATAGTTTCATGTCTTAAATTAAACTTTTTTATCCAGCAAGAGTCAATTTTTGTTAATGGTGAAAGGTGTGGGTTCAGTTTCAGTCTTCTACAAGTTGCCAGCCAATTCTCCCAGCACCATTTGTTAAATGGGGAATCTTTCCCCCAATTTATATTTTTGATAGGCTTATCAAAGATCAAATGACAATAAGTGTCTGTGTTCATCTCTTGGTTCTCAATTCTGTTTCATATATTTACCTCTCTATTTTCATGCCAATACCATTCTGTTTTGATCACTATAGATTTATAGTATAGTTTGAATTCTGGTAGTGTGATTCCTCCTTCTTTGTTTTTATTTCTGAGTAATGTCTTGGATATTCAAGGTTTTTTCTGCTTCCATATAAAACAAAGTACCATTTCTTCTGGATCTTTAAAGTATGATAGTGGTGCTTTGATAGAGATTTCATTAAATTTGTAAACTGCTTAGGGCAATATGGACATTTTAACAATGTTGATTCTTCCTAGCCATGAGCATGGTATGTTTTTCCATTTGTTAACATCTTTAGCTATTTTTTTCTCAGAGTTTCATAATTCTCTTTATAGAGATCTTTCACGTCCTTTGTTAGGTAAATTCCTAAATATTTTATCTTCTTTGGCACAACTATAAAGGGAATAGAGTCCTTGACTGTTTTTTCAGCTTGACTATTATTGGTATATATAAAAGCTACTGATTTGTGAGTATTGATTTTGTATCCTGAGATGTTATTGTATTCCTTGATCACTTCTAAGAGTTTTATAGTTGAGTCCCTGGGGTTTTCCAGGTATAAAATCATATCATCTGCAAAGAGTGAAAGTTTGATCTCCTCTGATCTTATTTGGATACCCTTGATTGCCTTATTTTGCCTGATTGCGATGGCTAAAACTTCCATTACAATGTTAAAAAGCAGTGGAGACAATGGGCAACCTTGCTTGGTTCCTGATATTAGTGGAAATGTTTTCAATTTTGCTCAATTCAATATGATAATGGCTGTGGGTTTGTTGTAGATGGCCTTTATCAGTTTATGAAATGTCCCTTGTATACCTATTTTCTTAAGTGTTCTGATCATGAAAGGATGCTGGATATTGTCGAAAGCTTTTTCTGCATCTATTGAGAGAATCATATGGTCTTTGTTTTTTAGTTTGTTTATGTGATGTATTATATTTATAGATTTTTGTATATTGAACCATCCTTGAGATCCTGGGATAAAACCCACTTGGTCATGGTGTATAATTCATTTGATGTGTTGCTGGATTCCGTTTGCTAGGATCTTATTGAATATTTTTGCATCTATGTTCATTAAAGATATTGGTCTATAGTTTTCTTGTTGGGTCTTTTCCTGGTTTGGGAATCAGGGTGTTATTTGCTTCATAGAATGTGTGGGGAGGTATTCCTTCTTTTTCGATGTTTTGGAAAAGGTTAAGTAATGTAGGTACTTAATGTAGGTACTTAGTTCCTCTTTAAAGGTTTGGTAGAATTCTGATGTGAAGCCATCTGGTCCCAGACTATTCTTTTTTGGGAGATTTCATAGTTGATTCTATTTCAGTACTTGATATAGGTCTGTTCAGCATTTCAAATTTTTTCTGATTAAGTCTAGGAAGTTGGTGTGCTTCCAAGTATTGGTCATTTTCTTTCAGATTTTCATATTTCTGAGAATAAAGTTTTTTGTTGTATTCATTAAGGATTTTTTAAATTTCTGAGGTGTCTGTTGTTATTTTGCCTTTGTCATTTCTGATTGATGATACTATGGATTTTAATTTTCTATTTTTGGTTAGGTTGGCCAAAGGTTTATCAATTTTGTTGAATTTTTCAAAAAACCAACTTTTTGAATCATTAATCTTTTGAATAATTCTTTTGTTTTCAACATCATTCAATTCTGCTCTAATTTTAGTTATTTCTTTTCTTCTGCTGGGTTTGGGGTTGGAATGCTCTTCCTTTTCCAGTTGCTTAAGATATCCCATTAAGTTATTGACTCCCTCTCTTTCTGTTCTCTTGAGGAACGCTATAAACTTCTCTCTTAGGACTGCCTTTGTAGTATCCCACAGGTTCCAGTAATTTATGTCTTCATTATTGTTTTGTTCCAAAAATTTCACAATTTCCTTCTTAATCTCATGTATGACCCAGCTATCATTCAGCATAAGATTATTTAGTTTCCATGTCTTTGTATGAGTATGCAGATATCTGTTATTGGTGAATTTAACTTTTATTGTGTGATAATTTGAGAAAATACAAGGAATAATTTCTATACTTTTAAATTTGCTGAGGTTAGACTTGTGACCTAAGATGTGATCAATTTTGGAGGATGTTCCATGGACTGATGAGAAGAATGTGTATTCAGTTTTGTTAGGATGAAATGTTCTCTAGATGTCTGTTAAATTCAATTGTTGTATGGTGAAGTTTAAGTCCTAAATTTTTTTGCTTAGTTTCTTATTGGAGGATCTATCAAACACTGCCAAAGGGGTATTAAAATCTCCAACTATTATGGTCCTGGAATATATTAAATTGCTCATGTCTATTAGAGTCTCCCTTATAAATTGAGGAGCATTCTGGTTGGGCTCATAAATGTTAATAATTGACATCTCATCATGTTGAGTGTTTCCCTTAATAAATATGAAATGACCATCTTTGTCTTTCCTTACTTTTGTTAGTTTAAAGCCTATTGTGTCTGCAAATTAAATTGCCACCACTGCTTTTTTCTGATTTTTATTTGCTTGGATTACAGATGCCCATTCCTTCACCCTGAGTCTATATTTATCCTTTAAGGTAAGATGAGATTCCTGTATGTGGCAGATATCTGGCCTGAGTTTTTGTATCCAGTCAGCCAACCTGTACCTGTACCTCTTAAGAGGACAGTTTAAGCTGTTCATATTAATTGAGAGTATTGATAAGCCTGGTAGTATTTTGAGTGTTATGTTTTTTGAAATTTCAGTGGACATTTTAAAACTTTTTACTACTGTGGAAATTGGGTTTTGGTCAAGAATTTCAGAGTGAGTTTACTTTGGTGGTAGAGCATTGTGCTGGTCATTATGGAGGATGGATCTAAAGAGCTGGTTTGGTTATGGCAAATTTCTTCAATATGTGTATGTCATTAAGGTATTTAACTTCTCTGTCATAAATGAAGGTCAATTTAGCTGGATACAGGATCCTGGGCTGAAAGTTGTTTTGTTTTAGGACATTGAAGGTTGATGACCATCCTCTTCTGGCCTAAAAAGTTTCAGCAGAAAGATCTGCAGTCATTCTAATATTCTTCCCCTTGTAGGTTATGCTTTTCTTATGTCTGATTGCTTACAGAATGTTCTCCTTCATATTAACTTTGGTGAAGTTCATTACAGTGTGTCTAGAAGATGCTTTATTTGGGTTGAGTCATGCTGGGGTTCTGGAACTGTCTGTTATCTGAATTTTAGTATCTCTTGCCATGCTTGGGAAGTTCTCAATTATCTCTTGGGGTAAAGTATCTGTGCCTTTCAGACCATCCTCTTCTCCTTTAGGGATTCCTATCAGGCAAATGTTTGCTCTTTTGGAGTGGTCGCACAATTCTCTCAGGGAATGATCCTTTTTTTCTCTCCACTTCTCTTCCTCTTTGAGCTTTTGGGAGCTTTCAAAGCTTTGTCTTCAATGTCAGAGATCCTTTCTTCTGCCTGCTCCATTCTGTTACTGAGGGATTCTGCTGTATTTCTCAGATCTTTGAGGGCTGCAAGTTCTTGCCTCAATGTGTCAATATCTTTGGCGATTTTGTCTTTGAATTTGTTGAACTCTTGAGACAATTTTTGAATTGTTCCTTGGATTTCTAATTCTATGTTTACCTCCATTTTGTTAATATTATTTGTAATCCAAATTCTGAATTCGATTTCTGACACCTCAGCCATTTATTTATGAATGGGATCTTCTGTTGTGTCTCTTTTGTCATTCCTTGGGGGAGTTGATCTACTCTGATTATTCATGTTGCCAGAGTTTTTCCACTGATTCTGCCCCATGATTATTTTTCATCATTTGGCTAGAGAAGCTGGCAAGGTGAAATTAAATTGAGGACTCCTGGACTTGTAATTAATGAGCCCTTTAACAAAGAACTGGAACTGGTGATTGTGGCTTTTCCCTTAGAGCTTTACAAATGTCCCATGCAGAACTACTGCCTGAAACTGGGCACCCAGTTGGTATGGTGGGGCTAGGTGGTGCTGACTGGTATTCAGCTAGTCTCTGTCCAATCCTAGTGAATCAGTGGCTTTGGGCTGAAATCTCAGCTGTGGAGATATATAAGCAACTGAGAAACCACCCTCCTCCCCCCCAGACAGGCGACAATTGGAAGGGAAGGGGAGAATCCCACATTCCCAGAACAACACAACCAGTGTATAACCTCCGTCACTGGGTGATTGG
The DNA here is from genome assembly GCF_000181295.1 of Otolemur garnettii. Taxonomy (NCBI): domain Eukaryota; kingdom Metazoa; phylum Chordata; class Mammalia; order Primates; family Galagidae; genus Otolemur; species Otolemur garnettii. The sequence continues at coordinate 1,641,117 of NW_003852411.1, read as the reverse complement.
CCCAGGTCAAGAATTCCAAACCAGTTGTCCCAGTTGACACAAACACCGATCAGGTGGGAGAGTTCAAAAGGCCTTCAGCATCTAGGCAGCAGGGGTCCACTGGCAGCTCAATTTGACCCCAATGTGAGGGACCTTGGAGCTGCCACCACTGTCAGGGGTGGAGCTGTCACTGTTGAGGGTGGTGCCGCTGGTCTGGGGTACTGCTGTGTGTAGGTTGCTGGAGCTGATGGGGAGCTGGAGGGCGTTGCCACCAGCCTTTTCTGCAGAAGCTGGGCAGGAAGTCAGAGGGCAGAGTCCCTGGCCTTGGCCTCAGGGGTTGCAGGAGCCAGGCAGGAGCCACTGGCTGTGGGGTCCCAGGACCTGGGTGGGGAGCCGAAGGGCGGAGTCACTGGTGGGGCCCCTGGTGGCAGGAGCCAGATGGGAAGCCGAAGGGTGGAGTTGCCATGTCACAGGAGAACAGGTGGGAGTGGTCTCTGTGGCTGCCAGTCACTGGGGGTAGGGTGGGGTGGGATAGCCAGGTTGGGAGTGAGCCAAGCTGCCCACCGTGGGCTGCTGAGCTGGGGAACTGGTGGGCTGTGGTCCCTGGTGGTCAGTAGTGTGGGACCAGAGTTATGCTCTTTCTAACACGGGGCAAGTCTCTCTCCTCTTATGACTCCCTGCCTCTATTAAATTTATAGTTTCAGTGCAACTGTCCCATAGCTCATGAGGTGCCCTGCCTCAGCAAAAATATGCCAAACGCTCAGGATTTGGCAGGGGGTTGTCTTCCAGACTGCCAGGAGAGGGGAAAGGGGTGGATTGGGAGTTCAGGAAGGTAGGGAGAATGTTAGATCAACTTTTGGTCCAGGCAAGAGATTGCCTGGGCTTGTAGTGGTATTTCTCCATGGAGGGGGTCCCGGCCCTCAGTTGTTCTCTTCTCTTGAATTTCTTAAGAGGATTATTCTGAGTTTTTTGTCTTTCATTCTATAGATCTACATTTATTCTCAGTTTGTTGCTGGAAATTTGTCAGTTTCTTTTGGTGGTCATATTTTTCTGTTCTTTCATAATTCTATTGTCTTTATATTGATGCCTGCACAATTAAAGAGATGACCATTTATTCCAACTTTTCTGGTGTTCTTTGGTAATGATATAGATAGATTTTTGATGTTTACTCTAGCTTGGGATTCTGGATGGGCTAATGGGTAGCAACCCTGGATTGGCAGACCTTAGTGTCAAATTCTGTAGTTGGGCTGATTCATTTAATTTTTGTATGTTGACCTTGTTTACTGATATTATAAATTTGTTAAACTGATTTGCTCATTTTGGTAACTTTAAAAAGACTCCATTGGATTTTCTATGTGGCTAGTTTGTCAGCACTGGTGAGTACTTAGCTGAAGACTTGAGAGAGATCTGACTTCTGTAGATCTGGAGGGTGCCCTTTCTGTGTCTCTTTCCCCTTTATGGCCCTCTACCTGACTAGCCATGTTGGTCTCCTGTGTTCCCAACTCTTTATTAAATCAAGGGAGATAATGAGTTCCATTTGGGTGCCTTCATAATGGCCTGGAAATCCTTTTCAGGCAGTAGGATCATAGGGCTCACCTCATTATTTACCTGTCTCATGTGATCATTGTTCTTCCTTGCTTGATGCTCAATGTGTCAAAACTATTTTTTTAATGTTTTGTTTGTTCTTTTTTAAAGGAAGCACTATATTTTATACATGTCATAATTTATTCAACTATTTCCCTATTGAGGTTGTTTTATATTTTCTTTAGAAATTAGATGTAATGAATGTTCTTCTTAATATTATCTGAGGTGCACTGAATTTTGCCCAAGCAATGAATAGTTATTATAATTTTATATGATGTTTTTATTATATATAATTTTAAAATTATATAACAATAGTAAAAACAAGTGACTATAATATGCCAGAATTATATTAAACAAGATGTATAATTTTATTGAGCATTCTTATCTAAAGATAGGATTTTGAAAAGAATTAAAGTATAAGTGAAAATAAAAGGAATTCATAGCCACACTCAGCTTATCCAGAGTCCTGGGGGAATTAAATATTGTGGGTAAATGACATTTTTGTACATAGGAAAGGTAAAAATTGAGCTAAAATGGTATGATCTCAATATAGTTACATTGAAATCCTAAAAGTTGTGTTATATTCCTTCTGACTTTAGTATAAAAATAAAATTAAATAATTTAACATCTTGGTGATTCAGAAACATCTTTATAAATATAAACATTTATATTCCATCATAGATGTGGAACATTGAGATGAATCAGGACTGGCAAATACCTTCTGAGTTATAGAAGCAGAACAGCCATGTGTTTTATCTGATTTATGGGTAGAATGATTCTTTTCTTCCTAGTGCTCTCACACTGTACTTTTTGTCTGTAATTCTGTATCAGTTATCAGAGTCTCTTTCTTCAGGGTGATTTATTTTCATGTCTCTCTATTGCCTCTGGATTATTACTTCCTAGAGGGCAGGGACAATCTGTTCTTCATGTTTCTAAACCCCACAGTGCTTGAGTAAGTATTGGATGTGATTAATTAAATCGGTACACAAAGGACTCAGGAGAGTAAAATATCTCAAGCCCTTTTGGGTAAATTGGGATATAATTAAATGCATAATTAAAAAACACTGAAAATGTTAATAGTCCAATATTATAGCAAGACAAATAGTTTACACATCTCACTCTAAAGTTTATCTCTTGTCATAGGAAGAGTTGTCTGGTAACGCATATGTGCATGAGCAAAAATACATGAAGAGAGTGAGAAGTGCATAAAAATGAAGGAAAGGAATCTCCCCAGTAACTCTCAGGACGAAAGACTAGTTTTGCCTTTTAGAAAAGAGAGAGGAAAAAAGCTTCCTTGTCTTTCAAAAGTAGGAGGGAAAAAGCTCAGCTTTGATTAGTGTTTTGGGTTCTCTTTTCCATCCAGCGTATTGTCATGAAGCCACTTGAGATGGGAAAATCCATACAATTAATTAATTGAACAAATGTTTACATTGAACACTTAGTATTCACTTATCACTTTGCTAGGGAAATCCAGGATCAATTTTCACAGATTTATTGTCTAGTGATAGTTTATTTTCTTTGAAATGGGATTTTTCTTTGGGATCAAGAGGATAAACCCCAAGAATGAGTTAGAAATTATACTGTCAGGCACTTCTCAAAGGTTTTTCTTCACATTATGAATAATTCTTACTGTGGCCATTTGAAAACAGAATGTGGAAAAAGGATAGCAAGACCCTAGTTTGACAGAGGAGAACGTTTGGGAAGATTTGGGTATACTCTGACCATTAATTTCTGCATATAAAATTTTATTTATCATTTATGATTGGTATTCCTACCTACTTTCTAAACAAGGTCAAAGTAAGAGTGAAATCTTCATCCTCTTCTTGTCATTTTATCTTATATGGATTGAAACAGTCATATTATAAAATTGAAAAGCTCTCAGCATGGCTAGATCCTTGTTTTTTACAGGGATTGCTTACACATCCCTGTAAGTGGTCTGAAGTAGGTGACCGGGAGGATGTACCACAGGAGGGAAAAAGCATATTGAGAAGCATGTTATTATTGTTGCCAAGTTTTTGACTGTATGGTTTGGAGAAAGAAAATGATCTTTGAAAAATAATAGAGGATACCAAATTCAGTACTGTTTTCTTAATCTACTGACTTCTAAATGTGAAAGATTTTATTTTAGAACACATCCTTCTGTGACAGTTTTTCTTTCCTGATACATTCTCGTATGTGGTTAATTTTATAGATTACTTAAAATATAACATCCATTATGGTAACTCATTGAAGCAATTTGGTTACAGTTGAATATAGGCCTCCAATAGAAGGATAATAAAGATAGGGTGGATTAAAAATAAGTACCTCAAATAATAGAAATAGGTTATTTCAACATATTCTGTTTCTCTCAGAACATATTCAAATGGGCATATCCAGATCTTGATCTCCTTAAAGAGTTGTGGAGAAAAAAACAAATATGGTAGACGTATCTCTGTATGTAAGTATAAAAACTTTTTAGTGGAGAATGATAAAAATAGTCCTTGAAATATTTGCTTGATTGTTTTTTCATAAGAATAAAGAAATATGGTATCAAAATAGTTTTTAAAAAGTGGTGTTTTTTTATTCCACCATTCTGTATTTTTATTTTTATACAGATCTCTGTAGGTAATATTAAGGTAAGCAATTAGGTACTATTGTTTAATAAATCTTCTTGTTAGTTAAGAATATGTGCTTTTAAATGTGTCACATAAAAGACATCATGGCTAATATCACTTGTGTCATCCCTTGGTCTGCATCTGATTTGGTCATCTGATGTCAGTGTCAATGAGATGATGTGGCTCCAATGTCACTGGAGATCACTGGTTTTCAGTGATAGTCAGTGGAGCACAAAGGCTCTGTAGATGCACCTTAGATGTCACCAAATGGTGTAGTAAGAAGTCAGGTGGACGGTGCAGTTGTCTGCCCAAGTTTGAATTAAAGCAATTTCATGTTCATCTGTTTTTTACATTGGGGTTCCACAAAAATCCTCCTTTGAAAAAAGTTTTTGTTTACAAAGAAAATACTTAAAAAGTCATGATGGAGATATATTTCTTAAGCTTTCCTTTTTCTTTTTTCTTCTTTAAGCATTCTTGAAAATAAAACCTTATTTTATTTTTTTAGAGACAGGGTCTTGCCCAGCTAGTGTGCAGTGACACCATCGCGGCTCACTGTGACCTCAAACTGCTGGGCTCAGGTCATCCTCCCACCTCAGCCTCCTGAGCACCGGGACTACTGTTGTGTGCCACCACACCCTACTGAATTTCCTACTTCTGGTAGAGATGAGATTTTGCATTGTTGCTGCCCTTAGATCATCTTTCCATGTTGCCTCCCAAAGTGCTGGGATTACAGGTCAGAGCCACTGCTTCTGACCCTTAAACGTTCTTTATTTATCTCTCCTTTCTTATTAAAAATTAATCGTTGGGGGCTACATCATGCATAGGCCACAGGTCTCTTTGTCCCAAGTAATCGAGCAGAGAGTATCTCTAGCCTTTGGCCTCTGGCAAACAGGGTATCTGGGTGTGGGCTTCACATCCCCTTGAGCTTTGCTGGTTCAGAGCTCCACTTCTCCCAGGGGCCAGGAGAGAAGGGTAGAGTTGTTGGGGTAGGTGGTGGGTGGCTGTGCCAGTCACAAGGCTTCTGGAGGCAAAAAGAAAAAATAAAAAAAAAAGATGCTGCCTCCCCTATTCATGAACAAAACTAAAATGAAAATGAATGGAAGTAACTACAAAATTATCAGCAAAAGCACTATAATAATTCATAATTGCTATAGTTTTTAATGACATATCATTAATGATGGCTTACTAAGAGAAGTGGCAGAGGAAAACTAAATTACAGGTTATGTCTAATTCTCAACTCAACTATTTCTTCCAAGGTAGATAGGAAAGCAAGTGAATGAGAGAGTGGTTCTATTCAGAGGGTAACCCTGAATCTGCTCTAATTTATAAAGGAAAGTGAATCTTTGATATGCTTGACATTCTAATTATTACTATTAAGACTATTTTACCACTTCTTATTACTGATGACATCACACTGGTTGAGGATTTTCTATGGTAAGGAGCTGAGAGCAGGAAATCATTGCATTGATTTTTAAATATGAAATGTCTGGGTTGCAAAGAATTCATTCTTTTGTGAACATCCTAGAGTTTTGAAGTGAAACAGTTCTTATTTTTTCTCTCTCTCTCTCTCTCTCTCTGTGTGTGTGTGTGTGTGTGTGTGTTTTCTTTTAGCATAATCTTAACAGAAGAAAGATTGCACATCAGGAAAGCAACATTCTTAGAAAATGACTAGTAATTCTGCCTTACAGGATCTGTGTCAGAATCCATGAGCCCCCTGTGAACACTGTCCACAGAGAAACTGGAGTGAATGGGGGTGGGGGGAGGCACAGCTCAGAGAAACAGGGTCTGGCCAGTAAGAGTGATGTGGTGAGGCCTAATTAATAAGTTAATTGGAATGAAGCTCAAGGGCTTGTTTGTAGTCCTAGAATGCACAAAGTAGAGTTTTATGGGAAAGCTGTAGAAGAGTGGGATTTACCATAGAATAAATATAATCAGAAAGATAATAACCCTACTATTGATAGAATTTAGCAGGCCAAGGCTGTGCATGTTCTTTTCTGGAACTACTTGTAGATTCACAAATGACTGACTTAAGCTAAAATTGTCATAGACTAGCTATGCCAGCAAGCTCTGCCAACTGCAAGTATGGGCTAGGCCTGGGGATACAGTATTTTGGACAATGACAAGTGGGAGATGCCTTCAATAATTTGACCCCTTCCTTTATTTTAACAGTGGGTTGGCTGTGAATGGGATGGCCAATGAATGGGAGTGGAGAGATCCACTAAGGTAAATGGTTAAGAAGCTAAAATATTCAAGAGGAAAAATGCTTCCAGACCTCCTGTCCTCACATCTAAGACTTCTGAAAATTTCCTGGGTTGCTACTTTCAGTGGCATACATAAAAAATACAAATAACCAACCCAATAATATTTGATGTGTGTATTATACTCTTATGATTATAAATCAGTACTTTTTCTAAAGCAATGATTAAGAGTTAAGAAACTGCAAGCCACTGATATTACTAACAGGGATAATAAGACCTCAGCAGGAATTTTGCTTCTAAGTCTGAGGAAAATTGTTTAAGACATGTTTTATCAAGTACAAGGTATGACTCACAGGGAATAAAACATCCAGCTATTGAACTTGAGAGAGCATTTGTGGACCATGCTAGAGAAGTGAGGTGAGAGAATGTTTACTATTAAGCATATTTGAATCAGAAAGAAATACCTTCAATCAGATACATTGTTGCATTTCTCTTTTAGGAAACCGATATTATGGTGAACGACCTGGCTGTACAGTTTCAGACATATCTGGATTTGGATTCCTTACTGGTCTTGAATCTTGTGACCTTGAATGAATTATTTAACTTCGTTAAATCTCACTTTCCTTAAGTGCTAAAATAGCATAATAATAATAATTTCTCAAGGTGAGGATTAAATAAACTAATCCTTGTAAAGTTGCTGGACATTCTTCTTATTTTCATTATTATGAGTAATAATAATTATTATTGACATGCAGGGTCATGTAATGTGACCCCATCATTATTCTCAGTGGGCTGGGCAGAGGGGGAAATATGAGAGACCAGGGACATGAGAAGGGCTTTGTCTAAGGATAACCCATTGTCTCTCTCATCAAAAACACATGTCAAATTTGGGAAGAGCAGTAATGTCAGCTTGAATTTAAGATAATTTCAGATTATCTGGGAGCTAGTATGACACACTGTCGAGAAGTTATTCACATGTGGGACTTCTTGGAGGGAAGAAAGGGAAAAGGGGCAGGTCTGGCCCGTCTCACCTCGTACCAATGCTTGTTTGTTTTTTACTCGTCAGGTTTCAAGGTTTTACTCTTGAGGGACTGTATATAAAAACAGACAATGGCCAGAGCATGTATAACAACACGTGAGTAGCCCAGAAGACAAATCACAACTGGAGCAGCAAGTTGGAGAAGCCAACCACAACCTCTTCAGCAACAGTCCCAGGCGCCAAACCACAACCTATACAACCAGTGGCCCCGAGGAGGGAGGACTTGGTCGGGGACTGACAAATTTCCAACTCTGGACCAACCAAAGAAAGCCAATATGCTCTCCAACCCAATCAGATGAGATGCTGTTTCTAGTTAGCCTGCTTCCAGCTTCTCCATGGCAATAGCCTCCGCCAATCAGAGGGTACCAGAAGTCTTCCCTTCCCCGGCTTTCCCCCTGCACTGTCTGCCTGAGTCTTATGGGTGTCTGCCAAACGCCAATGATGTGGGTGGACTCCCTTGCCCACATTAAGGGAGTGCCCCATAGCAAGCTCTGAATAAAGACCCTGTTTGTGCTCACTGGGATTGTTTTCACTTATTACCACATTCTGTAGCATAGATGTCTGTTTTCATGAAACAATAACGTTTAACACTAATGTATTAAATTACCAGTGAGGAAAATAAATATTTCAGGGAGGTACTGTGTTTAATCCTGTGCCCCGGGGTGTTTGCAAGCATTACTTTGAGAAGCACTGACTTTAGGATTACAGGATCTTCCTCTTTAAGCAATTTTATTGAGGTATAATTTACATGATCTATAATTCACCCATTGGAAGTGTATGGCTCAATTATTTTTATTAAATATACATGCTGTGCCATCATTACCGTAATCCACTTTTAGAAAATTTCTGTCCCCCTGGAAGTTCTTTCATGACCATGTGTTGTTGTCTCCACTCCCTCCTTAGCTTAGACTATCAGTAGTGTTTTTTGTCTCTAGATATTTGCCTTTTCTAGAAGTTTGATAGCTGTGGGATTTTAATTTTTTAAAAAGTTATCTTCTGTGCTTGGTTTCTTTAAATTAGTATTATGTCTTTGATGTTCATCCATGTCATAGAATGTACCAAAAATGTGATCTTTTTATTGCTGAATAGTAATAAAAAGTATTCCATTGTGTAAATGCCACACTTTGCTTATTCATCCATCAGTTCATGGACATTTGGGTTTCTAGTTTGGGGCCATTATGACTAAAGCTATTATGGCCATTCATATACAAGTCTTTGTGTGGACATTTTATTTCTTTGGGTAGATTTTTATTTTATTTTATTTCTTATAGCATAACTGTGTACATTAATGCAATCATGGGGTACAGTGTCCTGTTTTCATATACATTTTGAAATACTCTCATCAAACTGGTCAACATAACCTTCATGTCATTTTCCTAGTTATTGAGTTAAAACGTTCATCCTCTGCTTTTAGAAAGATTCACTTGCACCCTTGTAAAATAAACCATAGAGGTGACCCCACCAAT
>NW_003852411.1:1630117-1630958 GCF_000181295.1 Otolemur garnettii | reverse complement strand
ATTCTGGCTAAGTCTTGGGAGATGATGTGCTTCCAAGTATTGGTCAATTTCCTTCAGATTGTCATATTTCTGGGAATAAAGTTTCTTGTAATATTCATTGAGAATTTTTTTGAATTTCTAAGGGGTCTATTGTTATTTCATCTTTACTATTTCTGATTGATGAGATTAGAGATTCTACTCTTTTTTTCTTGGTTAAGCTTGCCAAAGGTTTATCTATTTTATTGACCTTTTCAAAAAATCAACTTTTTGATTTGTTGATCTGTTCTATAATCCTTTTATTTCAATCAAGTCTGTTTTATAAATTGAGGTGCATTCTGGTTGCGTGCATAGATATTGATAATTGAGCTCTCATCGTATTGAGTATTGCCCTTAACAAATATAAAGTGGCCATTTTTATCCTTAGTTACTTTTGTTGGTTTAAAACCTATTGTATCTGTGAATAAAATTGCAACACCTGCTTTTTTCTGCTTTCTATTAGCCTGGAATATAGATGACCATCCCTTCATCCTGCGTCTATATTTGTCTTTTAAGGTAAGATGAGATTCTTGTATACAACAAATGTCTGGTCTGAGTTTCTATATCCAATCAGCCAATCTGTGCCTCTTTAGAGGACAATTTCTCTGGGTAGATTTTAAGGAGTGGAATTGCAGGACCACATGTAAAGTACGTGTTTAACTTTTTAAGAGATTGTCCAACTGTTTTCCAAGATCACTGTACCATCTCACATATTATACCATCTCACATTTCCACCAGAAATGTATGAGGGTTCCAGTTTTTCTATATCTTTGTCAACATTTAGTGAAGGTCTGTTTGATTATAGCCTTTTTTTTTTTTTTTTTTT
>NW_003852411.1:1620518-1629919 GCF_000181295.1 Otolemur garnettii | reverse complement strand
GGGTCTGGGCTGGGGATTCGAACCCGCCACCTTAGGTGTACATGGCTGGCGCCTTAGCCGGTTGAGCTATAGGCGCCGAGCCTGATTATAGCCATTCTAAAGGCATGTATGTGGAAATATCATGTTGGTTTTAGTTTTCATTTCCCTAGTGACTAACAATATTGAACATTTTTTAATGTGTTTGTTAGCCATTCATTCATATATCTCATTTGGTGAAATATCTATTTAAATCCTTTGCCCATTTTTTAAATTGGCTTGTCTTAAATTGCTTTGGGGCATTCTTTATCTATTTTGTATGTAAATCCTTTATCGGATATTATTTATAAATATTTTCTCCCAGTTTGTGTTTATATTGTTTTAATTATATCTTTTAAAGTGTAAAACCTTTTAAAATTTAATTTATCAGCTTTTTCTTTCATGGATCATATTTTGTTGCCATTTCTAAGACATCCTTAGCTCAAGGTCACAAAGGTTTTATTCTGTGTTTTTGTTAGTATAGAACTAAATTTTATAGGTTTAGCTCTTGCATTTAAGTTTATGATCCACTATGAGTTAATTTTGGATGAAGTATGAGGTCAAGGTGTAGGTTTTTTTTTTGCATATGAATATCTAATTTTTTAAATATAATCATTTACTCAAATATTAACTGTAAATGGGAATGGTTATCACACAGGAAGCAAAAATAAGCTTGCAAGTGAAATTTTTAGAAGCTCATGAAAACAATACCATCCCATATTGCAGATGCAAAAGGAAAAATGGTTTGAATGGGGTTAAGAGTACTCTGGTCATCTTCATTTGTTTGGTCTTGCAAGGTGTTAACTATTTTCACTTTCAATATCATAAAGTTATCTAATTTTACCAGCACCATTTGTTGAAAAGACTCTGCTTTCTCCTGTTGAACTGCCTTGGCACCTCTTTCTTGAACACCAACTGATCATTAATGGGAAGGTTTATTTTGGATCTTCTGTTCTGTTCCATTTGACGTGTTTCACACCATCTTGATTACTGTAGCTTTATAGTAAGCTTTAAAATCCAGTAGTATAAGTCATCCATTGTTGTTCTTTTTCAAAATCATTTTGGCTAGTCTAGATCTTGTGCATTTCTATATGAATTTTAGGGTCAGTTTATTTAATTTGCCATAGAGCTCTGTATGGCTTTGATGGTTTGGTGCTGAGAAGCCCAAGGTCCTGGTGGTGCAGGTTGGCAAAGGGAAGTTCCTGGCATGTGTGAAGGAAAGCCACCAGGACCTGCTGGGGTGGACTCTCTTGTGCCTGCTGGAGTAACTGGCAAAGATGTAATGGCCCATATACAGGTTTATTATACACTGCAGAATTTTGGAGCACCTCATTAGCATATATGAAAAAATTATGGCTGAAATAATTGAGGGCTCACCAGTCTCCAAAGCATATTATATGGTTTCTCACAATACATATGATTACTACCTCTACTTTATAGATGAGGAAAGTGAAGTTTAGAGTGGTTAAATAAATTACATTATAAATAAATATCAGGGTTAGTATTCAAACCTAGGACACTGGAACCGAGAACCTTGCTTATAAATACTATGCAATACAGGCCTGGCCACCAACCTTTCTAGAAATATTAAAGGCAGAGGAAGACACTTAAGGGGGGGGGGAATTAATAAACTAGTGTTCAGAAAAGAGTTAATATAGCAGGCCTAAGAGTGCTGTCCTTAGAAAGGCCTATTTACAAGGCTGGCTCTTGTTTGGCATTTGGGAACTTGGATTTCAGGAGAGTTTCCACTACTCTGATAAGAGGTACTACTTATGTCCAGACTGTTTGTACAAATAATGTGGTTTATGCTGAGTACTTGTTTCCCTTCTGGGGCTCTAAAAGCTTGGTAGGATTGAGTAGACAATACCTATATGATTTGCCACTAATAAAAATTTTGGACACTGAGTCTCTAATGAGCTTCCCGGTAGGTAGCATATTACATGTTTTGTCATAATTCAATGCTGAAGGAATTATACGTGTCCCATGTGATTCCTCTGAGGGAGGACTCATGAGGGCTTGGACCTGCCCTCTTTCAGATCCTGCTCTATGCACCTTTTATTTATTTTGTTTTCTATCTTTTGTGTTGTAGTAAATCTCAGCTATAACTGTATGCTGAGGCCTGTGATCTCTCTGAACAAATTACTGAAGCTTGGCATGGTGTTGGCAACCACCATATTAATCGCATGGAAATTTTTATAAGATCTGAAAGATATTTTAAACCCACAGCTTGGTTGAAGGGTCAAGGTTATAAAAGGACCAGGTTATAGTCAGTGCAGAGATTGTCACATCCATAAAAACTAAACAACATAGAGGATTTCTGCTTATCTCTCACAAAAATATGAATTAACAATAAATAAAATAGCACTGAAGTTGAAGTATGAGCTGTTCAGAATCCTTGGTATTTTCTTTGAAGAGTAAATCAGATGGGAAGTCAATTAGAAAATGCAAATGAAGAAAATTTGGACTTGATCGTTAAAAATCAGTTTCCAGCATGAGAGCTATCCCTTAGTTAGATGTGTGGTTGTACAGGTGGAGATGATTTTAAAATCCTTAAAGCAATTAATAGCTCTGGCTGGAAGAAGGAAGACCTTTATATCAGCACACACAAAAAATTGCTCTAGGTTTACAGTGACCATTTTCAACTTTACCAGTATCAAAATACTGGTCAGTAGGAAATGGATACTCTACCAAAAAGAAGACATATACATGTTAAAGTAAAACATATAATGACATTTTTATTTGATAGGTTTTAATGGAGGGAGAGGAACTATAAATATGTGAGTATAATTTCTTAATTTAATATAATATTACATTTGTGAGGATAAAAATGATGCCATATATGAGACTATAAATAGTCAAACAAATGTGAGGCATTATTATTACCCACTGATTATTGGAGATAGGTAGATAAGTGCAAAGATACAATGTTCACTCTATAAAATGATAGAGGAATTTCTTATCTGGCTAATTTGTTTGCTGCCTTTCAGGAACGTGATAAAGTACTCTCAAGATAACATAAGTGTTTGTTGGCTGTGTATTTATGAGGACATTATTTCTGTTTATGTTGGATGCAGTTGTCAGTGTAAAAGTTTTCATTTTCTATAAATCTCAATATTTTAGAGAAGGGCTTTAGAATTGTTGAAGATTAAAGGAATTCAGTATGCAGTCACATTTTGATCCAGAAATCTCAGAAATTGAGGCTGAAGAAATTAGGAATTTGGATCAATCTGAGAGGATTCTGTGTATACCTATAAATAGGGATGGCACCTTATCTACTCATTGGAAATCATAAATTCAACACAGGGAATAGAAAAATATTGTGCAAGAGATATGAAAGCATATTAGAAGAATAATTAACACCAGTAAAGATGGCCTTTCAAATGACTACTGAGTTTTATATTAACATTATATTGTTTTAAAATTATCTAGTTTGTAAATAATTAAGTGATTCTGATTTCTAGTGCTGTTAGTTCATGAACAAAGTCAATAGTTGGTTTATACTGTTAGTCAGATTTTTTGAAATCTAAAATCAACACTTTTTCATCTAATACTAGACTAGACACTTTTTCATCTAATTCACCAATACTAATAGGTGAATCAGAACCTAGAGAACTTTCTTCATCTCTAATTTAACTCCTTTTATCAGATACTATATTTAATTGAAATATTTCTTCAATAAAATTTACCAGAAGATCTTAGAAGCTATTTCTTTTCTCTGTTCTATCTTCCTAACAACTTTGACTTCTCTACAAAATCATTTCTCTTCGTTCTCTGAAATGTTCTTTTCTGTGTTTTGCCTGTCAGGGGGGGAGTGCTCCTGCAACATACAAACTGTCACATCTGCCAAAGTCTATCTCCGAGTGTTTCATTGACAGGAGCAGCTAAGCCCTAGGATCACCCTTGTACTGAGTAAGAATTATTCCAATAATCTGAAGATGGTTGAAAACGTTGAAAAATAAACACATTGATTTCTCAAAAATAAAGGTAGTGGTAGAAATTGTCTTTTGCAAAAACTTGCATGGTAGGGTATTTGTAAAAACTTATGTGGTAAAACAGCTCCTTTTCTTTAGTGAAGACGACACACACACACACAGAGAGCAGATGATTATGAATGGTGAAAGAAAAGGTGATACACAGATTCCCTGACAGCTCACTAGCTGGCCAACCTTTAAGGCAAGAGGTAAGATGTATCTTTTTTGAGCTTGCCTATTAGAAGTTCCCAGTTGTATACATGAGGCTAACTTTTGTTTTTCTTATATTGCTGCTACTTAAAACAAACAAACAAACAAACAAAAAAACCCTAATGCATGAATGTATTAGTACTGAAGTTTTTAACAAAGTTCAGAATTGCTAAAAATTCAAAGCACATGTTAGCATTACTAGAGTACTTTAAATGTAGTGGGCATTTAGTCAATATTTAAAGCTGGTGATGTGGAATTTAATTTATTTTTTTTTAGTTTTTCTGAAAAAATGACAATACACATATGTAAGGGTATCTTTCATATAACACTCATATAAATTTTGCATCAGAAAAATCAAATGAAAAGCGTTCACTTGTTTCATAGGAATGTGCTTATGTATTGATAGGAAGGCAAAAAACAAATAACCTCGGGGCTAAAAAAGCAATTCTGTAAATTTAAAAGTAATTTCCTCAAGCAGAAGTAAAATAACTAACTCTCCAAGCATACTATTTCATTCACTTTAAATAAGCAAATTCAAGATGTGTGCAAACCAGTCTAGTTGGGTAAAAAGTAAGCAAAGTCATTTTGTACTTTCTCTATAATTTTCCTGACATTTTTTATTACGTAGCGGGCCTCTATTGATCACAGGGAAATGGCAGAAATTGTAAGCTTTGCAGAAGTTGAGTGATTTTCATCTAATTGCAAATTGGCACTACAAATATATCAGTAATATTACTAGCCATCAGCTAATAGGGGTTTCTAAGGTGTATATACACTACTTCTATGCTAAGATTTACATATACTACTTAGATACATTCATAAGTTGTATATAAACACATGTATTGCATAGTTAAATGTTATAAAACGGAATGTGGCTCTTCGCAAGGACTCCATATTATTTATTATCACACAGCCATATTAATGTTATATCTGTATATTCTTTAACGCTACATTATATTAAGTGAGTGAGAGGTGAATTCTGCTCAATTAGTTATAAATGGCAGCTGCTTGTCAGTCCGAACTTTTAACTTTGGTACTGCCCATTTCAATATTCAGTGTGTGGCTGATAACCATTAAATTCTGAAAGGTCAACAGTTCTCTCAGCCCTGAATGTTAATTTTGACATCATCTTGCCGGGGAAAGAAAGAAACCTGACATGAATTATTGAAGTAGAAAAGCCAAAAAGAATGCTCCTAGCAAAGTGATATCTATTTTTACATGGCCAGTTGCTAACTTTATCTTCTTTTTAACACTGATTTGGACTCTTTGCTGATTGGTTAGATTTACTTTAAAACAAATCGTTTTTTAAAATGTGACTATTTCGGGCGAGGGGTCTTGATTTAGTTACAGGATTAAAAATGTTGTTTGGCACATTCATTCTTATAATAGAAGTGTGAGTGGATGCACAGGCAACTTCTGACATGGCTCTCTGTGAGTCCCACCTCGTGGTAATTTTGGTCTGGCACAACCCCCTCCTCTCGAGTGTGACTGGACCTAGGGAGTTGCTTCTAGTGAACAGAAAACAGCAGCAATGGTGGGGTATCTCTGCTGTTCTTGGTTGCTCTCATTCTCTCTCCTGCTGTCTCATGTTTGCTGCCATGGCACATGATGCTCTGTGGAGAGGTCCCTGAACTGAGGAACAGAGGTAGATTGCCAGACAACAACTCGTGAGAAATGGAGGCCCCAGTTCAACAACACAGTAGGATCTGGGTCGAGTCAGCAACCACGGAAATGAGCATGGAAGTGGATCCTTCCCATTTCAACCTTGAAATGACTAAAGCTTTGAGAGCTGCTCAGAGTAAAAGGATCCGGTTAATTGTGCCTGGATCCCTGACCCAGGGAAAATGTAAGACAATAAATGTTGCTTTAAGCTACTGACTTTTTTTGGGTAATTTGTTATATAGCAATAGTTAACTACTAAATGGACAAATTAAAGAACTGAGTAATTACTTGATGACTTTGGGTGGTAGAGGCACCTCCACTTCCACGCTTGTTTATGTGGTTGCTGGCTGGACTCAGATCCTAGCATGTTGTTGGACTTGCATTTGGTTAATTTAACTCCAGTCGACCAAGACTCTATACCAATATCCCTCTGAAGAGACAAAAATAATGACAATTATAAACTATTTTGAACATGCACTGTTTTCTAATAACTGTCCCTCCATGTCTATGCTCCGCCCTGAGCCTGTGTGTCACTTCTTATTTCTTTTACCAATAGAGGTACTATTAGAATGTTTCTTTATGCTTCATTACTCACATGCCAAATGACAAAAATAGAATAATTTGACAAAAATACTCTGCATCTCATAGCCCCTGGCTATGTCATGTCAAGACACATGAAATATAGCACACATTTATAATACATTCATTACCCGTGGGAAAAGTTATTTCCTGTGGCGTGTTCTCAGCAGAGTGCTCCTTCGAGGTGAGTGGTCTGGATTATACCAGTCACGATGCCTTACATTATACAAGGAGTGGCACTGGCACTGTCAAATGCAACCTGCCAGATGGAAATTGTCAAAGCAAATTTTCCTTCAACTTACATGAGACAAATTTTTCTCTGCCTTCCCTTACCCTAAGTATGTATTGGTAATTCAAAAATCCTATTATGGGCAAGCAGAATTCTGGAATATGTGGCAAACGATACTGTGTCAGTTATATGTGAACTATTAGGAGGTTGCCATATTTTCTCCTTATGACTTTGCGTTAATACATCCCGGTGAGTAGGATGTAAGGAAAGTAAGACTGAAGTTGATTGGGTTCATTCATCTTACCAGAGAACCTGAATTAAGAGGTATTTCTGGTTTCACTTTATTCCAGACTTAACAACAGTTTTGTGCAAGTTCGGTAACTCTGGGTTGAAGGTGTTCTCTGAGAGCATTGTGGTTTTCATTTTTTGATGAATATAGCTGATTTTAAATAATTTAGCTGTTGGCTTAAGGGAAGGTTTTGGATAGTACAATTTTTTTTCTTCTGCTTCTGTATTTAGGGCACTCCAATTAAGCATTTCAACCAGAAACAGGAGGCAAACTCAGGTTGTCTTGTGATTTGGCATATTGACTGTTCTAATAAAGAGGTTTAGTGGAGGAGGAAGTTGGATTTAACAGAAAACGTCAGCTAATTTCAATGATTCATATTGGGTCCTCCTCATGCCGAGGAACCAAGTGTTGATTGGTTTTAAATATCACCTCCTGCTGGATCAATACAATGCTAGTCAAGATACAGCAGGAAAAGAAAGCTTGTTCATGAGGGTTGGAATTGATCCTACTGATAATTGGTTTGCACTTCTATACCTGAGTATTATAAATATTCTTTCTTAACATTATTGCTACGGGCAATTGGGAAAACACAGCCTATTAAACCACGAGTCAAATTTAGTTACTTCCTGGGTGTTTGCTAGTTTGTTTAGAAAGAAATTGATTTTGATTATCTGCTGTTTGCTCAGATTACTTGTAATCAGTCGGGCGCGGCAAGTTATTCAGTATCCAGACACATGTAATCCTGACAAAGTCTGATTTTCTTGCAGAAGCTTCTAATGGTAGTTGCTTTCAACTACTTTCAACACACTATTCTTTCCAACATTGCGTGAAAGATAAAGTACCTGCTCTAAGTAATTTGACAGTGGTGGAAGAGGAGAATGGCCAATTATCTTTGCATATTTAACTTAAGACTCATTTCTCTGTTTTAAAATCACAAGTAGTCACTGTAATATACACTGCTATTTTATGCCTTAATGCTTTTGCACTTGCTGTTCTTTTTACTTGAAATTTCCCAGCTAACACTTATCACTTAAGACTCAACCCCGGGATTATCCCCAGGAAGATGATTTAAATGCTACACCACTCCCAACCCCACACAGATTAGCTGCCCCTCTTCTGTGCTTGTATAGCCTAAGTGTACCCCCATCAGAACTTTGTACCATAATATTGATTTACGTTCATGATACCTCTCTTCCCTTCGCCCCCCCCCACCCCCCTGGATTGGGGTTAGGAACCATATTCTATTAATAGTGTAGCCCAAATGGCAAGAATAGTGTTTGGGGCATAGTTGCTCAATGATGCTTTATTTGGATACTTAGTGAATAAGATTAGTTCAATGAAAAAAAATAACAGTTTATCTATGAGAAATATGGCTATTCCTCAGTTTTCTCTTCGTGTTTTTGGTAATGATAGTTCGCTAGAAATTTCCAATAATTAAAAAAGTCCCAATTCAAAAGTTTACAGTTTTTAAATTTTTTTTGGAGGAGGAGAGTATACCAATGTTATTTTAAAATAAAAAAGCCAGGCTATAAATGCATCATATGTTTGGAATTTTGAGAAAGCACTTAACTCTCTTGACTCAGACTAGTTAACTGAAATTTTGATTGCCATAGAGAGGTAAAGACTTTCTGATAATCATTTGTTTAATTGTATCTGAAACCATTCATTTTGGTTAGTTGAAATTACTGTTATATAACACGCTATCCTCAATCATAGTGATTCATGGTTCTGTGGGTTGATTGGCCTTAGACAGTTCTCACCTGTGGTCCCTCGTGCAGTTGTGGTGAGAGGTCTGTTAGCCCTAGAATAATGTTAAGGCTTGATTGGATTCAAAGTCTAACATGGCTTCATTTACTTGTCTGCCACCTCAGCTGGGATTGCAAGAATACTGAGGACTGGCTGCTCGGCGGTTCTGTCTGTCCATACACCCTGCTCCCCTACATTTTACCTCTCTATGTGACTAGCTTAAACTTTTTTTATAGTCTGGGAATGTCAAGGTACTTAGACCTCGTACATGGTATCTGGCTTCCCACAATGTGAATATTCCAAGAGTCTCAGGTGGACATGGCAATGCTTCTTATAGCCTAGCCTCAGCAGTCATGCAGCATTTTTCTGCTATATCCTATTGGTCAAACATGAGTCACAGGACTTGCCCAGATTGAAGGCGAGAGAATTACATAAAGGCATGACTATTGGGAAGTGTTGTTCTTTGGAGGGGCCCCTCTGGAGAATAGCTACCATTCTATAAGTTGTATATTTTGGAATAGGGTATTTTTCCATTATACAAAATATCATTCTACAAATGTCATGTCTTTTTATAATTTTTTGATGTAATAAAAGCTTTAGCATATTTAAAAAGGTGTAATAAGCAGAATAATAGGCCCCAAAATGTCCATGTCCTAGCTGCTGGAATCTGTGATTTATTATTTTTTTATTGAATGGTAAC
>NW_003852411.1:1597998-1615857 GCF_000181295.1 Otolemur garnettii | reverse complement strand
AATTGTGTCTTCCCTATTTTCCCTTGGAGGAGTTGATCTACTCTGGTTATTTGAGTTGCCAGAGTTTTTCTGCTGGTTCTGCCCCATGCTGAGTTTACCTTGTTTGAAGGTCTTATCAGAACCGTTCGTTCAGTTGATGGCTTCTTCTGGTTGCCCAGAGAGACAGGCAGAGCATGTCTGTTGTCTTCTCCCAGATCTCGGGTGCTGGGGTAGCCGGGGTGCAGTTGAACAGCAGCAGCTTTTGGTTGTATTTTTGGGGTCGCAGCTCACCTTAGGAAGGTTGAAGTGTGCTCTTCAATCTTCTCTCTTGTCTCTGCTCCAAACTATCAGCTAATTTGCTAAGCTTCTGTCCTTTCAGCCTCCTTCTGGATGGGAGCTTCTGTAAAAAGATGGCTGCAGTCTGCCATCTTGGCTCCACCCCCCAGAACCTGTGATTTATTAAGTTATGTGGCAAAGGGGAATTAAGCTTGCAGGTGGAATTGAGGTTGTTAAATCAGTTAGCTTTAAGGTAGGAAGAACAGGTTGGGTTATCTGGGTGGGCCCAATGTAATCCCAAGAGTCCTTAAAAATAGAAGAGGGAGGCAGGAGAGGAATCAGAGTGAGAAAAGGAGATGTGACCATCAAAGCAATCAGAATGATGACATTTGAGGAGCTCTTGGTGACTTCTTTGCTAGTTTTGAAGATGAAGGAAAGAGTCCATGAGCCAACGAATGCAGGAAGCATCTAGAAACTAAGTCAAAGAAATAGATTTGCCCAAAGCCCACAGAGCAAAATAGCTTTGACTGTGGCCCTGTGAGACCTGTGTCAGATTCACAACTTACGAAACCAAAGCATAATAAAATGTGTTGTTTTAAGCCACTAAACTTGTGATAACTTGTTTTAGTAACAATAGTCAACTAACACAAAAGGCAATGTAGACTTTAGAATGAATAGAAAGTCATCTACATGTATGTGTCATCTACATTATGCATCATTTCCACTCTTTGAACAGTTTGGAAAATGACTTCTAGGTATTGCAGATGTTTAGTTAGGATGGAAGTGAAGCATCTTTGGGGGGAAACAATTTTTATGAAGTGGACAGTACTTTCTCTTTGCTTTCTAAGAGGACATTTGATAGTCAAAGTGATTTAAGAAACTAACATACAAAATTCATTACAACTTTAGAAAGTTACCCCACAGATTCTGTATTTAATTGCATTTTCTTTACCTCAAACATTTGGGATTGGGCAGATTAAATATTTGGGGTAAAAACCAACAACATTGTTGGATTAAAAAACTCTTTATTCTTTTAAGAATAAAAATAAATCTACAGTGTACTTCTTGTTTTTGTAAATTAAGATGCAATTAAGAAATAAACCTCTTGGATTTTTACAGAGAGAGAGAAAACATGTCAGTGATTCAAAAAGATTATCCTGAGATATTTGTAAAATCTGTCGAAGATATTACTGGATGGATCAGGGAAAGAGCCTTCTTAGCAAGTTTTGTGAAAAATTGACTGTAATCTCATGCATCAGTATCTCTTTATGTACATGTTTTATAGAAATAATCACAATGTAATATTTGTTATTACACCAGAAAATAGAAAATTAATTTGTGAAGAATAGTTTCATATACAATTTCACTATTTAAAGATTTATCGCTAATACCTTGATTCTTTCATACATACCTTCCACATGAAAACACTCATTTTTTAGCAAAGGTGGTATCATACTCCTCTGTTATTTTACCCTAATTTTAACTTACTCTTCAATTCAACAATATTTTGCAAACACATTTCATTTCAGTAAATATTGTGATTCTAGATGGTCGCATTGGTATTTCACCATGTGGACGTACCATTTGTTTAATTAGTTGGCATCACTGGCCATTATGTTCTGTTGCTCAGCAATGCTGAAAAAAACTTCCTTGCTTATAACATTTTTGAGCCCTTATCAAATTCTTTTTGGGGGGATACTTTTCTAAAAATAGAATGTTGGGATTAGTGGGTATGAATTTTAAAGTGTTTTAGCTATACTCTCCATTTATTAAGTGAAGATTTCTGTTACCTAAAGGACATTTTCTGGATCTCTTCTTGTTACTTGATCATTTTGTTCTTGGTAATATGAACAGCTCTTATTTCACAGCCAATGTGTGCCTTGGATGACCATTAGAGGTCAACTAAGAAATTAAATATCCCACCTGCAGCTCAAATTTTTCAGTCAGAGGTTGACCTTCAGGTAAATCAAAGAGAAAAATAGTCTTGAGCTAATACTTTCTAACTCCAATAACATTTAATGTTAAATCAAATCTCTTTCCTTCTTTTACACCACCACCTATTTTAAAAATTATGCCAAACAGCAAATCTAAGAAATGTTGGATTCTAAATGCCTGGTATAAATTATTTTGAGCCTGTTTTATTACAGTGTTAAGTATTTTTGCCATTATTTCCCCTCTATAATAATGTAAATTATCTATGATGTACCAGAGTTCAGGCAATTCTCATTGTTCTGTTGGTACATTTACATCGTGATGGATATGGCATCATCTTCATTATTTTAAAGGTTGCATTAATTATACTTTATAACCATTTAGTATTGGTCTAAGTATGTAGGAATGATTTCTATGTTTTACTGTTCTATACATAGGGAAAATATTGCAGAAACATTACAAAATGAGATACAAATTAGTAAAATTAAAAAAAGAAGATTGTTTCAAAAAAATTCTACCCTTTCTTTAGAGGTAGGTTGGAGATGATGAACAGCATCTGTGATGGTTAATTTTATATGTCAACTTGACTGGGTCACAGGATGCCCAGATGTCTGTCTAGACATCATTTCTGGGTGTGTCCATGAAGATGTTTCTGGAAGAGATAAGCATTTAAATTGCTTAACTAAGTAAAGCAGGTAGTTATTATCCGATCTTTTGAAGGCCTGGAGAGAATAAAAAGGTGGAAGAAGGTTGAATTTATGCTCCTTTCAGCCTGACTTCTGGGGCTGGAATGTCTGTTTTCTACTCCCCTTGATACTTCTGGTTCTCCAGCCTCAGACTGGGTCTGGAATCTATACCATCATCCTCTCACTCTCAGGCCTTTGAACTACACCACTAGCTTTCTTGGGCCTATGACTTGCAGATGACAGATCTTGGGACTTCTCAGTCCCAATAATCATGTGAATTAATGCCTTATAATAAATTTACATCTATCTATGTATCTGTGTATCTATCTATCTATCCATCCATCCAATCTGTTCCTCCTATTGGTTCTGTTTCTCTGGAGAACCCTGACTGATATTCCATCTAAATGTACACTTGTTAGATACTGGAACATTAGTCTATATTAAAATATTTAGATAGTTACCCATATGTCAAGAAAGTTATACTGATAAAGAAGCAGTGCACCTCCTGATTTCTTCTCTGCCAAACCCCGAAAAGAGTGGTTGGGATTCTAAAGAAATGCCAAGGTGCCAGTACAAGTAAGGGAACCTACTTATTGAGGTGCTGCAGCATATCCTGCTGCTGGAGAGTGAAATGGGTGTTCTATCTATGAATGTCTGAAGTGAGAAGCTCAGGGCATGGAGTTGTTATGAGGGTTTAAGGAAATTTGTGCAGGTCTGGGCCAGTTTCTTTTAGTGTTTTTGGCAATAACTTAGATATCTTTATCAGTTCCTGTGAATGTTTGAGGCCAAGGCAAAGAATTTATGACAAAGACCCCCAAAGGCAATCATAGCAACAACAAAACTCAACAAATGGACCTGATTAAATTTTAAAAAGTCTGCACATTGAAGGAAACAATCAATAGAGATAATAGACAACCTTCAGATTGGGAGGAAATACTGATATGCTATACATCTGATAAAAGGCTAATAACCAGAATCCATAAGGAACTCAAGCAAATTCACAAGAAAAAAATCAAATAACCCCATAAAAAGAGGGCCAAAAGACCTGAACAGAAGGTTTTCAAAAGAATATAATGACCATAGACATATGAAAAAATGCTCAATATCTCTAATCATTAGGGAAATGCACATCAAAACCACAATGAGATACCACCCAACACCAGTGAGAATGGCTTTTATCAAAAAATCCCCAAACAACAGGTGCTGGCATGCATGCAGAGAGAAAGGAACTGTTACACACTATTGGTGGGGCTGAAAACTAGTACAAACTCTATGGACAGTTGTAGAGATACCTCAGAGGACTTAAAGTAGACCTACCATTTGATCCAGCAATCCCACTATTGTGTACTTACTTGGAGGAAAAAAAGTCATTTTATGAAAAAGACACATGTAGTCAAATATTTATAGCAGCACAATTCACAATTGCAAAGATATGGAATCAACCCAAGTGCCCATCAATACATGCATGGATTAATAAAATGTGGTATATATATGTATACCATGGAGTACTACTTGGCCATAAAAGAAAATGAACTAATAACTTTTGTAACAACCTGGATGGAACTGGAGGCCATTATTCTAAGTGAAATATGTATCATAAGAATGGAAAAACAAACACCACATGTGCTCACTATTAAATTGGAACTAATCAATTAACACCCCTGTGCACATTTGATAGTAAAACTCAAAGGAGAGCAAGCAGGTGGGAGGGGACAAGAGGGGAAGGTTAAATTCATACCTGATGAGTACAGCACACACTATCTGGGAGATGGGCACACTTATAACTTTGACTTAAACTGTACAAATATATACAAATAACAAAATATTTGCATCCCTGTAGTATTCTGAAATAAAAAAAATTATAAATGAAATAACCCATTACATGTTAACATAAATAACATTTTTTTGTGAAAAATAATCTTTTTAAAATTAAAAAAAGAAACTTTATGTTAGAAAAGTGGCCTTGTTTCACATTTTTGCAAGTTTCTTTAAAGTCTGGCTTACTAGAAGGTAGAAGGATTATTCTGTGTTCAATTTGTTAGAACTTTTCAGATGATATTGCCTCTGGAAATCTTCCCTCTCTGCTCATGAGAGAATGAGAATAAAAGGGCAAATCATGTCTCAGTATTCTTATGAAAATAGTTTTGACCTCATAGATGCCCTAAAAATGTCTTGCAGATCCCCTGGGGGTTCCCAGGTCACGCTTTGTAAACCAGGTTTAGATTATAAAAATTTGGCTCTCCTCACACATCTTTATTGTGAAATAAAACCATTTCCTGGAACTATTTTTATTATTATCAAGTGGTATTGGGGTGCTACAGACTAGGATTTAAAGCAGTTCTGACATTCAGTTGCTTTGTTATCTTGGGAGAGTCAAACTTTTAAACATCAGATTCCTTGCCTGAAAAAATAGGCATAATAATCTTTACTTCATGGATTATTTTTAAAGAGTAGCAGTCTGAGATACCTACAATTGCTGATGGTTTCGATTATCAGAAACTTATTACTGAGAAACTGGGGGAGTCTAGGTAGGTTGATAAAGGTCCCTTTCCTGTCCTCCAAAGTGGAGAAACTGGCTCCATATTATGATAGTTTCAGAAAGCAAATGAATGGCTGAAAGATATCGTGGCAGCTGTTTGTAAAATTACTGCCAACTACTACGCCTGGTATTATCTTTGTGTTAGAGTGAAGATTCTGAGGCCCAGAGGCATCAAGTCACTTGGGCAATACCAAGGCCAGCAGGAGAGGTGGAACGGGACCTTGCAGGGTCTGCCTTAGGAGTCCTCACTCTTTTATTTATTTATTTATTTATTTTGCAGTTTTTGGCCAGGGCTGGGCTTGAACCCACCACCTCTGGCATATGGAGCCGGAGCCCTGCCTTTGAGCGACAGGCACCACCCCAGAGTCCTCATTCTTAAGCAGTACTTATACAGCCTCCCTTGCTAGTGGTTTTATTGCCATACATGTACTTTAGAATTTGAATCTGAGCTTATTTTTCATCATTTTCTAATGCATTTTATATTACAGAAAATAAAGAATAAAATTTACATCCATATTACATCCATGTTGGATGAACCATGAGACCTTGCTACAAAGTAAGGAGTATCTGCCATGGATAATTAGTCACTAGTTACTCACTTGTATAGTCAGTCACTATTTCGTGTATTCATAAATATTACCATATTAACTTTCGTTGTAATTGCTTTTCTTTGCATCTGATTCGATTTGGTAAGGATTTCATGTTACTAACTGTGTAAGCGACTTCTTACAACCTTCTCTCTGTAGAGTTTCTCACCATTGATTGTGTAAAGAATAATTTTCAGCATGATTATTGCCCAAGTGAAATGCATTTTAAAATTTGTAAGTAAAGAGAACCTCTTTCATTATTTTGGATTTTATGAATGAAATATTTCAAACATATTTTCTCTTTATTCATTTCCATTTTTTTTTGTTATTGTAGGTTAATTGAGGGTATAAAAAATTAGGTTACAATGTTTGCCTTTGTTAGGTAAAGTCCCTCTTGTAATTGTGTCCCACCCCAAAGAAGTCTGCCATACACAGTAACCCCATTTTCCTTCCCTCATCCCCTCTCCCCACTCTCCCATCTTTATTTAATTTGAGTTTTTCACTTACGTGGGTATGTATTAGATCATCTACCGGCTTTATATTAGAATTGAGTACACTGGATTTTTGCTTCTCCATTCTTGTGATACTTTACTAGGAATGCATTCCGACTCCATCCAGGTTAATACAAAGGATGTAAAGCCTCCATCTTTTTAATGGGTGAATAGTATTCCATGGCATATATATCTATATATCTATATATCTATATATATCTATATCTATCTATCTATCTATCTATATATATATATATCCATTTCTGGGTTAGTGGGCTTTTAGGTTGTTTGCACATTTTGGTGATTATAAATTGAGCTGTAATAAACAGTCTAGTGCAAATTTCAATGGGTTTTTAAGTGCATTAGGCATGATGCATTGTATTATACATGGGACATCATTCTCCAAAGCAGGTGGGCCAGAAGTGGTCCAAAAGCAGAGGAGCACCTGAGGGAATTCCTAAGGCTGATCTTGTGGTAATTTCTCCTGCTTCTCTATACAACCAGAGTCATGGTTCTTTGCTGAAACATCTGGTCCCTTATGCAAAGCTGACAGTTTCCTAGAAAGCAACGATCTCTTAGCTTATTACTGTTTTCATTTTGGTTCTATTTGGTTTTTTTTTTTCAACAAATATTTGATACAAAAATTGTGCACTTATTTTTAAGTAGCAATTATATGGCTGATTCGTATCTCAGTGTAAGAGGGTGTCTTTCTGATGAGTTTTACTTCTTTTATCAGAGAAAAAACTTCTGTGTAAAGCTGGACTGCTAATATTCAACGTTTCTCCTGAATAAAACTACATGGCACAATTTAGGTGATATGTACAATTTAATTTCTGTTAATAGGGTCAGCATTACCATCTGGACTATAAAAGAAGTTATGGAAATTTTAAACTTTTTATAAGAGTTTTCTTTTGACAACTTTAATTATGATATAAAAACATTTTCACTCTTTGAAATTCAATTTAAAAAAATATTTCAAGGCTGAGGTGGATGTATTGTCTGAGTTCAGTAGTTCAAGACCAGCCTGAGCAAGAGCTAGATCCCTTCTCTACTTTAAAAAAAAAGAAAAGAAAAGAAAAGAAAAACCCCAAAAAACAAAACAAAACAAAACAAAAAACTAGCTGGGTGTTGTGGTTGGTGCCTGTGGTCTCAGCTTCTTGGGAAGCTGAGGAAAGGGGACCGCTTGAATCTATGAGTTAGAGGTTGCTGTGAGCTATGAGGCCATGACACTCAACCCAGGGCAACAGAGTGAGACTGTCTCAAAGAAAAACCTTTTTCACAGTGAAAGCTAGTCCAAATGCTATGAAATAAGTTGGTTTCAGCAGTTTGAAGAAACTTCTGAATGAAGTGTGAGATGTTAGAAATTGATTCATAGTCCCTGTGTGTGCTTGGTTCCATTACTCTAAACATTTCTGGCTCTGTTTGCCAGCTCATCTCCTAGAAGCATTTTTGTTTTAATTGCTTTTCATCCCTGAACTGTGTAAGTCCCTCTTCTTTGGGGTTTCTTATTCATCAAGAACCTTAACATCTTTCTTCTTCTAGATGAACCCTTACCAGGCTGAGTCTACAGGATTTCTTCCATGTCTCCATTTCTCTCTTCTGCTCCTGTCCTTCTCTCCTTCTAGCTCATCTTCATCTATTCGTATTTGTTATGAGGAAGGAGACTCCTCCTGGGTTAGATGAAGTTAAAACCCCAAACATTTCATAAGATGGGTTTAAACAAATTGTACTTTAAGGTACAGTTTTTAGTATTATTGTTTTAAACTGATCCTTTTGATAGCTCTCAAATTAGATGACATAAAATTTTATTTGTCAGCCTCCGTAACTTGGTAGAGTGATTACACATCATTCTCATTTTTCATTTTTTTTTTTTTTTGGATTCATTATTAAACCCAAAGTGTTTTCAAACAGTTTTCAACAAAAGTGATTTGAATAGAAGAGATCTGAATATTCACATTAGAGAAGTCTTTAAATGCTTACTCTGATGGTTTGGTTTATATATAGATAATTGGTCTTAATTTTAATGAGTTATTACCTTTTCAACTTCAGACAACACAATAGGAGAATAATGGTTGCAATAGACATGAGACTGTGAAGATGATCAACATTTTTGATGTCCTGAGGAATTGCTCATTTCATACCTGGGGAAATGACTAAGCATGTGAAAGATTTATTTTTCCAGGAATAGCAAGAAGAATTGCTTTTTAAAATGCCATGGAGAAGGCAGGGATTTTAGAATTTCTTCATCAAAATCCTAGAGGGAAAACAGACCCTAAGCACAGTGCTCTAAAAGGCGATTCTGTAGTTATAAAAATCATGTCGTAGATTACCACAGCCTATTGTGAATGGGAGTCAGTGTCTTTAGTAATTACAATTTCAGACTGTTCATTCTGTCAGATGAGTGCGTTTTACCATAGTGAGGTAGTACACTTCCTTTTTCCTTCAAATGACTCCTGAACTTGTCCTGATCGTTAAGATGTGTAATAGAAAGGAAACTAGAAATTGTCACTTAAGGACTGAATGGAATGGTTCAGGGAGTGAATATAGTCAATGCATTTCTTCCTATGATACAGATTCATAAACTCTTGGTTTGTGAGGATGTTCCAAGGGAGATTCTATTCATTTCCAATTCAGGTTGTATTGAAAGCAACTGAGAGGGAAATAATGATTCTTTTTCTGGAAAAAATATATTTACTTTTTATTGATTAATTATTCTTTCAAATAACAAGCTCCTAGTGAGTATCCACTATGTGCCAGGCATTCTTCTAGCTGGAAGGTACAGTAAGGATTATCAGGCCACATCCCTGCCCTTCCTTTTTCTTGAGGTGTGTGTTACACGATAGGAGAAAAATAGTAAATTGAAGCAATTCTCACTACTCATAAATGCTATAGTCATAAAATCAGGGAAAAGGGACAGAGAGTAACTCGAAGACTACTTTTCATCGAAAGGTCAGGGAAAAGTCTTTTTCTAAGAAGATGATTTTTAAAGTTAAGACCTATCTGGAGATAAAATTGGCCTTGCATGGATGTGGAGCTTGACCATCCCGTGCAGAGACAGCAGTGCATGCAAAGGCCCTGGGAGGACAGCCAGTTCGGTGTGTTCAAAGAACAAGAAGTCTGGGTTGGTGGCAGGGGGTGAGAATGAGTGTGTAGGAGGTGAGGTCAGAAAGTGAGGCAGTGGCCAGGCCACAGAGGCCTCATAGACCAACATGAGGTTTTTATTTTAGTCAAACAATTGGTGAGTTTTAAAGCAAGGGATTAACATATTTGGATGTATGTTGTTTTAAGAAAAATATTATCCTGACTGTTCCTAAGGATTATGGAATGTAGAAAAGACAACTTATATATATTATTTTTAATTTTCATAATATACGGATGAAGGAGATATTTATGATTTCTGTATAAAAGGTCCAAGGCTTAGAGAGGGTAAGTAATTTGTGCAATTTCTGAGTCGCAGAACCAGGACCTGATATCCAGTCTATCTCTAAAGTTGGTACTTTCTTTTTTTTTTTTCAGTTTTTGGCCAGGGCTGGGTTTGAACCCACCACCTCTGGTGTATGGGGCCAGTGTCCTACTCCTTTGAGCCACAGGCACCGCCCAGTTGGTACTCTTTTTAATAGGGTCATGTAGAGAATAACAGAGTAAAATGAACTTCCATAATCATATGTCAAAGAAATTTTAAGTGAACTTATTTTATTATTGTATAATATGCAGGTAAAAATGTGCAGGATCACAATAAGCTTATCACTCAAGGAATTTTTACAAAATGAACACACCTGCACTGCTATCACCAGGCCATGAAGCCTCCCTATTCCCCTTCCAAGGTGTTACCGTTCCACCTTGATAACCATCCTTCTGATTTCTAGCATCAGAGATTACCTTCATCTGTTTCAAAACCTTACATAAATGGAATTATTATTCTTTGGTCTCTGGCTCTTCCTATGAGCATTTGAGGGAGATACATCTGTATGGTTTGATATTGTAGTAGTTTCTTCATTCTCATTGTTAAATATTATTCCATTGTATGCATATGCCACAATTTATTTTTTCCCCAATTGGTGGACATTGGGTTATTGTCAGTTTGTGGCTTTTATAAATAGTGTTGCTGTGAGCATTCTTGTGCGTGTATGTAGCTGTTGGTGAGTGTTGCTGTGTATGCATCTCTATTGAGATTATAATGAGGAAGAAATTATAAGATGGGTTGGCTCATACCAGGTTACAAGTGCCACTTTTGCACATCTCTTCCCAAATTCACATTCAGTGGCATCACTCAGAGGTGAAGACCCTGAGATTGGCCATCAGGGGTGTAGTTATACCAGGGAAGCTGGCAAATGCTACAAAGTACTCCCCCACCTCCACCTCCAGAGATCAGTTGTTACTTACTGGTAAACCACTGACTTCAGTAGTTTTCTAGATGGTACCAGTTTTTATACTGCCATCAAGAGCATATAAGCGTTCATGTTATTTTACATTCCTGCTAACATTTGGCATCTTGGTTTTAACAGCTATTATGGTACATGTGTAGTAGAATCTTGTGTGACTTTCGTTGGGATTTGGAGGCGTTTTGATTTATTCAAAGTAGCGTGCTACCTGTATTTGTGAACTCACGCTTACTTTTTGAGGACAGATATTTCTCAGTTGACAACAGGAACAGTTGAAAGAATAAGATAATTTACCCGAAACTTATGCTGAAGAGAATTTTTTAAAAAAAATTTTATGGAAGGGTAGCAATGCTTTTACAGCTTAGATGGTTTTCTTTCATTTAGAGATGTTTGGAACTTTATTTGAAACTTTCTTACGACTTCGCTCCCTTAGAAACTTCTGGATTAATTTTGATAACAAAGTTAGCAATATCCGTAAATAGAAAATGACATTGTTGATGTCAACATAAAAGACAAATTTCTTCTTGACTCCTACTTGTGTGGTCCAATGGGATAACAGATGGCATGAACAACAGTAAACTACCAGCTTTAAAACCACATCAAGTTCTTCATGGCTTATCATTTGAGGGGAGGGAGGAGTAGGGGACGTTTCAGCCAGTATCACTGCTGCAAGCAGCCTTCTAACTGGTGATTTGTGGTGATTGCTCCAGCTGCTCTAGCTTTATCTGAGTTGTATGCTCTTCCAACCCAGCAACTGACTGGTAGCAGAGCTTAAAATAACTCAGCGAATTTGGATTTGAAAAGTTAAAAGCTCTTTTATACCAAGACAGCATTTGCTACTATATTTGAAAATGATCTATCTGCCCAGTTGGACAAAGCCCGGTAATGTGCTTTATTTTACATCTCCTATTATTTCGTAATTGAGTAATGGGAAATAAATGAAAGGACATGTGAATATAGAAACATAGATTTTTAGAGAAGAGACACATTCTATGCAGTATTGGGGATATTACATCCAAGAAAAAATTTGAATGCCACAGTGATAGAAAAAGTGGAAGTGGCATGGATGGAAGTTCAAGACCCTAACAATATCAGACACTGGGAAGAGTGTTTGGAAAATTATATGTAATGGATCTGGATCTTGCCCCTTTCTCTGCCATGCTTAATTTATTTTTTGTCCTAAAATATTTTGCTTATTACATTATACTATGTAAATAAAACTAAAGGATTATGCTATAAAACAACTTCTGTATTAGTGGTGCAGTCTTTGCAAATACTTCTGGATTTAAGGAAAATAACTTATGTGGAAGTTTTTGGAGATTTTATTTTTTATTTTATTAAAGATGAAGTCTCACTCTTGCCCAGGCTGGTCTTGAACTCCTGGGCTCAAGCAATCCACTTGCCTCAACCTCCCCAAAAGCTAGGATTATAGGCACGAGCCACCATGTCCAGCTAGTCTTGGAGATTTTGAAGGAGGTAAGGTGTATTGATAATTTAAATCTAGAAAGAGTTTCAGGAGGTAAAGAATAAATGAGTTTGAAGGAGTAGCTCAGAGGTTAAGAAGAGGTGAGAGTGGTAGAAGACAGAGCTCCCAAAGCTTCTGCCAGTTAACTCCATGCCTTCACCTGCACAATCTATTTTTCTACCTGTGGTCTCCCTTCGTGTTTAATCTTTCACTTGTGCTCCACCCCATTCATGCTTCTCATCAATCTCTTCATCACCCCTGGACTGTTATAATCCTATCAGAACCCAAACATACTCTGGTCTTTCCTGTCTTTGGAAAAAAAGAACTTCAAACTTCCTGGGTCCCCATAGTCCTTCCAGGAATCTCTCTGTTCTCGGCTTCCCCTTCACAGCTGAACAAAGATGTGAACTTCTTTTGCCTTACGGGCTCACTCGCATACTAATTCCAGAGATCCCTGACTGTTATTTCCTTGCATCTGCTATAATCCCTGCTACCCATAACCTGTGGCTGCCAAGTCCACCAACCTCTTTTTGTCTTCAGTCTTCTCTGCTCTCTCTCAGCAGCGCAGCAGCCCTGCATTTCTCCAGCCTCATCCTTTACTTTCCTTTTCTTTTTTAATTAAATCATCGCTGTGTACATTAATGCAGTCATGGGGTGCAATGTGCTGGTTTTATATACAATTTGAAATGCTTTCATCAAACTGGTTAACATAGCCTCCATGGCATTTTCTTAGTTATTGTGTTAAGACATTTATATTCTACATTTAGTAAGTTTCACATGTACCCTTGGAAGATGCACTGTAGGTGGGGTCCCATCAATTACTCTCCCTCCACCCATCCTCCCCTCCCCTTTCCCCTCCCCTCCTTTTCCCCTTTCCTCATATTCTTGGGCTATAATTGGGTTATAAGGATGAGGCTGGAAGCTATAAATGAGTTTCATTAAATTAGTTTCATTTATAGCTTCCAGCCTCATCCTTAGTCCTTCCCCTCCAGGCACACCATGTCCTGGTCCTACTTGTCTTCTCTTAGGTCTTTGAGCATCTCTAGATGGTTCTCGTCTGAGGGTCTCTGTGCCCTGCTGTTTTCTTGGCAGGACAGAGCTTGTCTTTCCTCTTTGCATGGATAATTTCTCATGTTTAGGCCTTGGGTTTAATATTACCTTCTGAGAGATGCCTCCCTTTACTACTTTATTTCAACTCCCTAGTTCTTCTGTGTCTTAGCTACTTATTGTCCTTTCTGTTTGGTGTTTACACAGTTGTGTTTACTTCTTTCTCTTCCTCATCTCCCTCGCTAGACTGTAATCCCCATAAACAGTATGTGTGCTCTTCACAATGCCAGCTTTGGGATCTAGACCTGTGCCAAATATACTATCTATGAATGCAGAAAAATGGGATCGAATTGACTATAGTTTATACTAATATTTCCACGGTTTCATGTCAATAGACGTCTTATTTTGAATTTAAATTCAAATAGTTAAATGAGAGATACAAGCATTCTTAAGCATTTTTAAACAAAGCATTTCATTTTTGCATAGCTAAGATACTGCTATAAATAAATTTCTTTTTCATTGAGTTTTTCATCCAATAATTTTAGGTAACATTTTAAAAGCTTTGGATCTCATTATAATACTTAACATAATCTGTATGCTTGTATTTGATCTAAATTAAGTAAAAGTGTGCAGTTTGGTACATTATAAAAGACTCTAGAATCCCCCACACTCTCAATTTACTACTCCCTGGTCTGTGAAGTTTCCGCCTTGCCCTAAATCTTAACTTCCGCTGTTGTAATTGCAGCCAGAAGTGCAGAGTCATTTGAATGCTTTTGACAGGGATAGCTTCAGATAATATTTTATTTATGTAATTAGTTTGGCTTCACGAAGGGTCAAACCTGCGGGGTTTTCCAACCATTGCTATCCTATACTTTGCATAAAATGCTCTTAGTTTTGCCCAGGGAAATTCCATTCCAGGACAGTAAATCCCAGCAGGACATTCTGACCTGTTTCTGTCCCCTGTATACACAAACAGATAAACTCCACATTTGCTTCAAGGTCCTTGTGTTTTTGATTTGTTCATCTTTTCCAAGGCTGCATTACAGAGACATTGTTTCCACCCTGTTTTCATTTCATTCTCTTTTCTTAACCCCCAATTGTCTCTTTTTCCAATTCTACACTAGAAACATTATCTTCAAAAAACTGTTGATAACTACTTGTATATCTGGGAAGAGAGGCAGGCCCTGACTGGGACATATGGCTTTTCCATTTCTACTCTCTTTTAGCATAGAAATTCTTGCTAAACAATTGCTTGTCATTTAGAAATTTTTAATAAATTTAGGGAGTTAAGGGATAGGAAGTAAAGAAGAGATACTCTTCATTACCAGGAGAAGACCAGGACTGCTGAGCATAGGAGAGCCGGTCAGAGATAAGCCATTGAAGAAGAGAAGTTTGCAAGCACTCAATTAACAGGTAGGCTTAGAATAAGGTGACCAGATTTTAACATTGGTAAAGCAGGACACCACTGAAGGGGGCGGTGTCTGGGGGGACGGGGCCTGACAACAGTGCAAACTTTGATAAGCAGTTCTCGATAATCAGTTCTCAACAATTATTTGTTATTATTAAAGTTTAACATTATAAAATTAACAAAAATAATATAAAACTCATATCCTGGTGAAATAGCCACATGGCAGCCCAAAACTGTATATTCCCTTCCTGTTCTCCTGTGTTCCCTAGCTTGTCATGCATTCTTTCCAAAAATCGGGATGTTTTAAAAATGCTGCAGGATGTGGGACAAATTCTTAAAAATTGGGACTGTCCCGCCAAAAGCGAGGCGTCTGGTCACCTAAGCTTAGAACCACAGGAGAAGGCAAAAGTGCTAGAGATAAAAGTTATGTGCTGGGTAAACAATAAAAATATCAATACTCATTCTTAAAGTTTTTATTATCTTGGTTTTACTTCCATGGGAGAAATGGCTATGACTGTGTAAATCTTGTTCAAATTCTTTAGAGGACTTTTTTTATTCTATAGGGAGAAAAAAATGAATGGTGTCAATGAAATACTCCTTGCCTTCCTGTCTTTTCCCCTTTCAATTTGTTCTGTGCCTTGGCTGGCAAACTGATTTCTGAAAACATCTCTTTCATCGTGTCACATGAATCCGTAATGGTTTCTAATTGCCTATTGTGTAAAATATCAGCATCTCACTCCGTACTTTAACCGTATCTAGCATTATTTCCCACCTTTTCCCACATGCATCTTTTACTATCCCCCCCAACTCACTCCAGACTTTTTCTTGGTTTTGCATTTTCAAATTAATTTCTATAGAACGCATATATCATTTTTTTCAGTTTTTTAAAATTTCAGATTAATATGAGGGTACACATGTTTAGGTTACATTGTTTTCAGTTCTAAGGTAAAGTTCAAGTTGTAGCTGAGCCCTTCACCCAGGGGGAGTGCTGAAAACCCTTGTATTGTGCATATTAGGTCAGATCCCACTAATCATCTGCTTTCTGCCCCCTCTTTCTCTCCCTTCCCTCTCCCTACACTACTTGTATTTTTTCTTTCATGTGGGTGTAGGGTTGTTTATATATTGGTTTCATATTAGTATTAAGTACATTGCATACTTTTCCCCACCATTCCTGAGATACTTTACTAGGAAGAATGTTCCAACTTTATCCAGGTAAACACAAAAGATATAAAGTCTCCATCTTTTTTTCTCCTTATAATTTTATTTTATGTCAGGTTAATGTGAGGGTACAAATAACTAGGTTACAGTATTTGCATTCGTTAAGCAGAATCTCTATTTTAGTTGTGTCCCACACCCAAAAGGTGTACCATCCTTACATCGTACTCATTAAGTGGAAGCACACCAATCCCCTCTCCTCACCTGCTTCCCTCGTCCCTCCTCCCTCAACTTGAATTGAGTTTTTCTCCTATGTGGGCATGTGTTAGATCAACTACTGGCTTCATATTAGTCTTAAGTACATTGGATATTTGGTTTTTCATTTTTGTGATATTTTACTGAGGAGAATGTGTTTTCACTCCATCCAGGTTAATACAAAAGATGTGAAATCGCCATCTTTTTTATGGCTGAATAGTATTCCACGGTATGCATATACCAGTTTATTAATTCATTCCTGGGTTGATGGGCATTTAGGTTGTTTCCACATCTTGGTGATTGGAAATTGAGCTGTGATACGCAATCTAGTGCAGATGTCCTTATGATAAAATAATTTTTTCTTCTGGGTAGATGCCTAGTAATGGGATTGCAGGATCAAATGGAAGGTCTGTTTTGAGTTCTTTGAGGATTCTCCGTACTTCTTTCCAAAAAGGTTGTGTTAGTTTCCAGTCCTACCAGCAGTGTAAAAGCGTTACCCTCTCTCCACCTCTGTGCTAGTATCTGCAGCTTTGGGAGTTTGTGATATGAGCTATACTCACTAGAGTTAGGTGCTATTTCGAGTTGGGTTTTTTGCATTTCTCTGAAGATCCGGAACAGTGAGCATTTTTCCAAATGTTTGGTAGCTATTTGTCTGTCTTCCTCAGAGAAGGTTCTGTTCATGTCTCTTGCCCGGTGATAGATGGGATTATTTGCTCATTTTTTGTTGATTAGTTTGAGTTCTCTATAGATTTTAGTTATCAACCCTTTGTCAGATTATAACATGAAAATATCTTTTCCCATTCAAAAGGATGTCTATTTGCTTTAATTGTTGTGTCCTTAACTGTACAGAAGCTTTTCAGCTTAAGTCTCATTTGTTAATTTTTATCATTGTTTCAATGGCTGCTAAAGTCTTCTTCATAAAATCTTTCCCCAATCCAACATCCTCAAGAGTTTTTCCCACATTTTCTGCTAGGGTTTTATCATTTCATGTCTTAGATTTAAATCTTGTATACATCTTGAGTCAATTTTTGTAAGTGGTGAAGGGTGCAGGCTCAGTTTCAGTCTTTTACATGTGGTTATCCAGTTCTCCGAACACCATTTATTAAATAGGGATTTATTTCCCCCCGTGTATGCTTAAGTTTGGTTTATCAAGGGTGAGATGGCTGTAAGAGACTCACTTCATCTCTTTGTTTTCTGTTTGGTGCCATATGTCTATTTCTCTATTATTGTGCCAGTACCATGCAGTTTTGATAACTGTGAACTTGTAATATAAGTCCACATTGAAGTCTAGTAGAGTAATGCCTCTGGGTTTGTTTTTATTACTAAGAATAGCCTTGGCGATGTGGGTTTTTTTCTGGTTCCAGATGATCCAGTTCTTCAAAGTGTGATATTGGTATTTTAATGGGGATTGCATTGAATCTGTAGTTTTCTTTGGGTAGAATAAAACGTTTTAACAATGTTGATTCTTCTTAGCCAAGAGCATGGTATGTTCTTCCATTTGCTAATGTCTTATGGTATTTTTTAAAAATACTTTTTATTAGATCATAATTGTGTACATTAATTCTCTCATAGGATACAGTGTGTTACTTCTATATGCAGTTTGGAAAACTCTCATCCAAGTGGCTAACATAGCCATCATGTCTTTCTCATAATTGTT